>NC_140615.1:29202785-29777785 GCF_057381915.1 Diplotaxodon limnothrissa | reverse complement strand
TGAAGTTCTCCTGAGGCCTGGTAATGAAATAATCATTTGTTTCTGGTGTGTTGACCCAGGGTAATATCTAAAACCTGCAGGACACTGGCCCTCGAGGCCTGGAGTTTGACACCCCTGTTCTAGACAATCAAATGGTCCCTTCAGAGGATTCACAGATTTTCATTTTAGTGGAAGGTAAATCTTAGAATCATCTGCATAACAGTGAAACAAAATTCCATATTTTTTAAAAATAGATCCCAACGGGAGCATATAAATTGAAAAAAGGCCTGGACCAAGGATAGAGCCCTGGGGGACCCCGCAAAAAAGGGTCATCTTTGGAGGCTATGTGTCTCTGAATCTAACAGAGAAAATACGATTAGATAAGTAGGATTTAAACCATTCCAAAGCAAGCCCTGTAATTCCAGCACATTGTTTCAGTCAAGAGATAAGAATCCTGTGATCTACTGTGTCAAAACGGTGGTGGTTCACCAATGTCGTGTTGGTCTAAAAAGGTCTGGAGCTGCGGAGGGACAATTTTCTCCAGAACTTTTGACAAAAAGGACAATTTAGAGATTGGGCGGAAATTTGATAGTACTGTTAAGTCCAGATCAGAGATGGGCAGTAACGCGTTACTTGTAACGCGTTACTGTAATCCGATTACTTTTTTCAAGTAACGAGTAAAGTAAGGGATTACTATTGCAAAAACGGTAATTAGATTACCGTTACTTTCCCGTAGGAACGCTGCGTTACTAAATCCGTGATTTTTTTGCGAGAATGTCTCATGACAGTGACGTAAGCAAGTGCGACGTTCTTGACAACAGCTGTCTGCAGATCAACAGTGGATAATATATCAAGTGCGGGAGAGAGTATGAGCGTGCAGCGTTTAAAGCATGGAAGTACTGACCTTACTTTAAGTTTGATTCCATAAAAAGTGACAAAAACATTAGTGTCCGTTGTGCGTGGGAAGAAAACTTCTTTTTACAGCGAAAAAAAACCCCTAAACTTCCAAGCAAGCACCGAGTGCGCTATGATGTAATGGGAATGTAATGAGTATTTCCAGACAAGCTGAGTTGAACAGGGAAAGCAGTCGAATGAGTGGTACTGTTAGTAGGTAATGCCTGATTACCTGGTAATGCCAGAGATCTCAGATGTTGTTCCTGAGATCTGTTGAAGCCACTCGCCTAGCTTGGGAGTCATTGCACCTAGCATCTACCACTGTTACCTTCACCCTTCACATCTTCTCCAACTCTTCTCTGAGCCCTTTCTCATGTTCCTTCTTCCTGATGTCATTGGGAACCGCTACATCTATCACTACAGCTGTCTTCTTCTGTTTGTCTACCTTCTGTTTGTGTTTGTCTACCACAAACAGGCCATAATCGGCACAGATGTTCCTGTATCCTATGCCTGCCTGCTAGCATCTTGCACCCTGTTGTTATGTGCTGGATTGTCTCGGGGACATTTTTACATAGCCTTCACCTTGAGTCTTGCCTAGTGTGATAGACCCCAACCTCTATGGATCTTGTGCTCAAAGCTTGTTCCTGTGCTGCCATGATTAGTGCCTCTTTGCTGTCTTCAGTCTAGCTTTGTCCAGCCACTGGTAGGATTTCTGGATATCAGCCACCTCCGCTATCTTCCGGTGGTACGTACCGTGCAGGGGCCTGTCCTTCCATGATGGTTCCTCGTCTCCCTCCTCTATCTTGGGTTTCTGCTGTCTGAGGTATTCACTGAGCATGCGGTCGCATCCAGATGTATTCATGGATGTTCATTGTCTCATCCTGGACTGTGGTGCTGACACTCACCAGTCCCCGGCATCCTTCATTCCGCTTGGCGTACAGCCTCAGGGTGCTGGACTTGGAGTGAAACTCTCCATGCATGGTAAGGAGCTTCCTGGACTTTATGTCAGTGGCTTCTATCTCCTCCTTTGGCCAGGTTATTATCCCAGCAGGGTACCTGATCAAGGGCAAGGTGCAGGTGTTGATAGCCCGGATCTTGTTCTTACTGTTCAGCATGCTCCTCATGACTTGCCCAACCTCATCATGGTTCCCATTAGCCTGTGTAATCCCCAGGTACTTGTAGCTGTCTTCTATGTCTACAATGTTACCTTCTGGTAGTTCGATCACCTCAGTTCTGACTACCTTCCCTCTCTTTGATATCATCCAGCTACATTTCTCCAGTCTAAACAGCATTCCTATGTCATTGCTGTATATCCTGGTGACATGGATCAATGTCTCGTTCACTCTTGGCATACAGCTTGATGTCATCCATGTACAGGAGGTGGCTGACAATTGCTTCGTTCCATAGTCAGTATCCGTAGCCAGTATCCGTAGCCAGTCTTGTCAATGATCTGACTGAGGGGGTTAAGGCCTATGCAGAACAGCAGTGGGGACAGGGCATCTCCTTGGTAGATCCCGCACTTGATGGTGACTTGTGCTATGGTCTTGAAGTTGGCCTCTAGAGTGGTTTGCCACATCCATATTTAGTTCCTGATAAAGGCTCTTAGGGTCCTGTTGATCTTGTCTGGGCATTCCACGATCCAGGTGTGGGGCATCAAGTCATATGCCTTCTTGTAATCAATCCAGGTACAGACCAGGTTGGTCAGTCTGGTCTTGCAGTCTCGGCTGACTGCTCGGTCTACCAGTAGCTGGTCTTTTGCTCCTCTGGTATTCTTGCCAATTCCTTTCTGTGCCCCGCTCATGTATTGAGCCATGTGCCTGTTCATCTTAGCCACCAGATGCCTGACGGGAGCTTCCAGCAGGTTATTGGCCAGTAGTTGGATGGGACTGGTCCCTTCTGGGGGTCCTTGGGGATCAGAACTTTCCGGCTTTGTGTTAGCTATTCCGGGTGTCTCCCATCGACTAGCAGCTGGTTCATTTGTGCTCCCAGACGCTTGGATGGTTGTATGGAGAACAGTTGCTTTATTCTCCTGCCTTCAATCTCCCTGGTGTACCTCTTCAAGCGGCTGGCCAAAGCTCTGAGTCATTGCTTGTCAGCTTGTCAGGATGTATCTATTGTTTGGATGGATGCTTTTTTAGTTCTGGTTCCTAAATCTAGTTATTTAAAAACTTTAAATGCACAAAGACCGGTAGGCATCACGTCAATTGTGATAAAATACTTAAAGTCAAAGAAAAGGTTAAGGGTGAAGTTAAGGGAAACTGAGGATGTGCTTGACTCCACAAAGTTCATAAAGGAGTGGAACATGTCAGATTGACCTTCTTGAACCTGACTGTTAAAAACTCAGAGTGAAAAGTTCCTCAAGTATTTCGGTGCAAAAAGTGAGACTGCCTTACACATAGCACTTTTTCCTTTAAACAGTCATTTACATACTACAATTTTAGGATTCAGAACTTAAAACTATGCGACAGACTGGCGACCTGTCCAGGGTGTACCCCGCCTCTCGCCCTATGACAGCTGGGATAGGCTCCAGCACCCCCCGCGACCCTGAAAAAGGATGAGCGGAAGTGAATGGATAGATGGAACTTTACACAAACTTCAAGTTGTAAGAGCATGTTGATTTCCTTTAAATTTAAAGTATGCCTTGCTTGCTGCCTTGTGTTTTGTCAGGATGAACCATATGCCATGAGCAAGGGCTCTGAGCTAGAAGGCTACTGCATTGATCTGATCTCAGAGCTCTCCAAGAAGCTAGGCTTCAAGTACAACTTGCATCTGGTCAAAGACAACCGCTATGGCGCCATGGACTCCAGCGGCAACTGGAATGGCATGATTGGTGAAGTCATCAGAGGGGTGAGTCATAGAGTTATAGAGCACTGAAACAACTCTACCTCAGTGTGTTACAGTATGTGAACACTGTAGTATGTGTCTTTAGTGTAATGTGTTTCGTTGCTCTTGTTAAATTAAGTTTGATACCCTCCTGTTCAACCTCAGACCTTGCTTTGATGAATGTACACTTTAAATTTAATGCCACCAATGTCTGAGCCCTCCTAATATTGTGCATTATAGATTATCCGAGCCACAATGCTCTTTGCAATTTTACATTAATTACATTAATTGGCAAGATTACTCTTAAATTGTCAAATTAATTTAATTTATCCCTCATAATGTCCTCCCGATTTCCATACACCTGTGGTCCTCAGGGGTCATAAATGTCCCCACTTCATTTGAGTGTTTTTTAAAATATAAAATATAAGTTGTCAATCAATTCAGTGTTACACCTTAGTTTTACTTAAGACCAATACATCAACACAAAATTTACCATACATTATACATTTTAGGGCCACCAGACCTTGTTTACATAAAGTACACTCTGTTTTTGAGCGAAAATAAAACGAGACAATAAAATATTTAATTGTTTAGATAATTTTGACTATTTGTCTAACTACAGAGTCCTGTATGTTGAACTTCAGTAAGAAAGTTTTTGAAGCATTTGAAGCATTTAAAATTTTTAAATGGCAGCACATGTGACCTCCATTTTTGACCTCCTGTGGTCCACAGAGGTCAAAAATGTCCCCATCTGGTTTGAATGATACTTAATTAATATGAAGTGGATTTTCCCCCACTTTTAATTAAAACTTAATTCAAATATTTTGACACAATTTTTTTTATTCCAATTCAAATTTAAGTCTGATAAAAACCTCATAAAAATGAATTTTTTCTTTGTTTTCGGGTAAAAAAAATTAATTAAATCATCAGTTATTGTGATTGGTATATGACGTATACGTATATATTGGTATATGACGGGTATATGTCAAAGTTAATTTAGAAAGCGGTTCTTAAACTAATTCAAGTTTTTTAATGGCAGCAAATCATCACATCTGTTGTCCTCTGGGCTCAAAGATGACCCCGCTTGCTTTGACTGTTTATAAAGCAATAAGTATAAAATATCATCCATCTCTGTGTTTAAAGGTTTTATTCATCTTTATTCCAACTCATTACCTGACATTTTTCTATATTTTGGCATGGTAGGACACCAGGGCATGGATCTGAGTGAAGGTAAACTTTCATGAGGACAAAGGCGTCTCCATATTTGACACAAGTGCAGGAGGAAGCTCAGGTTTATTCCTCTGCACTGGTCCCATCATGGACAGCTTTCTTTTCTGCAGTTGCAGGCCAAGGGTCATATACAGTAAACAAGTTGTTACTGGTGATTGTTTTCTTTTGGAAACCTTCTGCAATGTTAGGGACAACTCGCGTGTCCTGACTGCAGGATAGACTGTTTGCCATCGTACACTAGCATGTTCCATGTACAGCTGGACCTGGCATCACATACTTCCCATGTTTTTATCTCATAGTTCCCCGGTTTACTTGGGATGTTCTGTTGGAATGGACAGAGTCCTCTGAAGGGGACTTGCTGCTCATACACAGTCACATCAGTACCAGGATCTTACATCAACAGCAGGAGAAACATCCACTTGTTCCATACACCTCAAATGGGAGCACGTTTGTGTCATGAACAACGATCATCTATTGTGTCTTTATCAAGAAATTATAACCTTTTTGCGCTTCTATGATTAATCTTGTGTCACCTTTAAAACTTCTCTACCAGACTCAGGATGTCATAAACTGGCCGTAGCGACTTTACTAGATGCACGGCAGTAAGAATCAATATGCCCACATATGTCTACAGCTGCATTCGATCCATTTTTCTTCCTCTCTCGTTGTCCCTCCTCTTTTGTCATTGAGTTGGCTGTAGAGCAGGTCATCTGCTAATTGGATGGTTGTTGGTTCAATCTCTGTGTGCTCTAATCTGGAATTCTTACCAAGGTGTCCTTTGGCAAGTTACTGAACCCCAACTTGGTCTCTGATGCATCCAGAGACCAAGCTACTTTTAGTACCATTGATGTTAAGTTAGACTCTTTTTCTCCAATTGATCTTTCTGAGTTAACTTCAATAATTACTTCCTCCAAACCATCAACGTGTCTTTTAAACCCCATTCCGACAAAACTGCTCAAAGAAGTCCTGCCATTAATTAATTCTTCGATCTTAAATATGATCTACCTATCTCTAATAATCGGCCTGGTAGACCTTAGTGCAGCATTCGATACTGTTGACCATAATATCCTATTAGAGCAATTAGAACATGCTTCTAACAGACCAAAATTTTTGAACATTGATGATCATTGCCGGCCGTAACTCACATAGTGTGTCATATATTGCTGTAGGTATTACAGGTACTGCACTGCAGTGGTTTGTATCATATCTATCTAATAGACTCCAATTTGTACATGTAAATGGAGAGTCCTCTTCACACACTGAGGTTAATTATGGAGTTCCACAGGGTTCAGTGCTAGGACCAATTCTGTTTACACTATACATGCTTCCCCTAGGCAGCATCATTAGAAGACATTGCATAAATTTTCACTGCTATGCAGATGACACCCAGCTCTATCTGTTCATGAAGCCAGATAACACACATCAATTAGTTACACTGCAGGAATGTCTTAAAGACATAAAGACCTGGATGGCCGCTAACTTTCTGCTTCTTAATTCAGATAAAACCGAGGTTATTGTACTCGGCCCTGAAAATCTTAGAAATATGATATCTAACCAGACTCTTACTCTGGATGGCATTACCTTGGCCTCCAGTAACACTGTGAGGAACCTTGGAGTCATTTTTGACCAGGACATGTCCTTCAATGCACATATTAAACAAATATGTAAGACTGCTTTCTTCCATTTGTGCAACATCTCTAAAGTTAGAAATATCTTGTCTCAGAGTGACGCTGAAAAACTAGTTCATGCATTTATTACTTCAAGGCTGGACTACTGTAATTCATTATTATCAGGATGTCCTAAAAACTTGCTGAAAAGCCATCAGCTAATCCAAAATGCTGCAGCAAGAGTAGAAAGAGAGAGCATATTTCTCCTGTTTTGGCTTCCCTTCATTGGCTTCCTGTTAAATCCAGAATTGAATTCAAAATCCTGCTCCTCACATACAAGGTCTTAAATAATCAGGCCCCATCTTATCTTAATGACCTTGTAGTACCATATCACCCTATTAGAGTACTTCGCTCTTGCACTGCAGGCCTACTTGTTGTTCCTAGAGTATTTAAAAGTAGAATGGGAGGGAGAGCCTTCAGTTTTCAGGCCCCTCTTCTGTGGAATCAGCTTCCAGTTTGGATTCGGGAGACAGACACTATCTCTACTTTCAAGATTAGGCTTAAAACTTTCCTTTTTGCTAAAGCATATAGTTAGGGCTGGACCAGGTGACCCTGGATCCTCCCTTAGTTATGCTGCAATAGACATAGGCTGCCGGGGATTCCCATGATGCATTGAGTTTTTCCTTTCCAGTCACGTTTCTCACTCACTATGTGTTAATAGACCTCTATGCATTGAGTCATACCTGTTATTAACCTCAGTCTCTCTTCCACAGCATGTCTTTATCCTGTCTTCCTTCTCTCACCCCAACCGGTCGCAGCAGATGGCCCCACCCCTCCCTGAGCCTGGTTCTGCCAGAGGTTTCTTCCTGTTAAAAGGGAGTTTTTCCTTCCCACTGTCGCCAAAGTGCTTGCTCATAGGGGGTCATATGATTATTGGGTTTTTCTCCGTCTCTATGAAGCGCCTTGAGGCGACTTTTGTTGTGATTTGGCGCTATATAAATAAAATTGAATTGAATCCATTGGCATGTGAACGTTAAAAAGCATAATACAAGCAGAATACACTGTGTATAATGCTTTCAGTACTCGAGCAGAAAAGCAACTGAAGGAGTATGGGACCTGGCATATGTGCTTGGACCGTGGTAGATTGTCTTTCTCTGTGGCACATGAGAGAGTCATGCATCGTCTGTCACTGGGAAGGATAGAAGACCAGATCAATGTTTCCTCACATTTCTGCAAATATTCCTCTGTCTCAGCTGACTCCTCTTTCTTGTTTGATTCTTTGTCTTCATCATAATTGAAATGGAAGATGTGTAGTCCTCTGACACATCTTCTATTTCAGTTTCACATTCTGAAAATTCAAGAAACTTCAAGAAGCCCAGTCACTTTCTTTCCAAGCTCCTCAGACTACCATGTCCTGGATGCCTGAGAACCTACTTGAACATAGTTCAGATTCTTCATCATTTTCCTTCACTTCATAGCCTTCTTCCACTTCTGCAGGTGGGTGATGTGCTTTTTCAGAGAAAGGGTAGCATGTGATCTAAATATTGACAATATTTTCTTTATCTTCTAACCCTGGACCTTCCTGAACATTGATTCTCCCTCCTCATTATACTAGAGGACAATATGTGCTTTGTTCTACTGGTCATTGCTTTGCACAACATGGTAAAAAAAAAAAAAGTATGCTCACAAATCTCTAGTGCAATGGAGGCTTGTGAGCATACTTTCTGTGTATGTATTATTGTAGAGTCTACCTTACAATATGAAGCACCTTGATGTGACTGTTGTTGTGATTTGGCGCTGTATAAATAAAATTGAATTGAATATAGAGCACCTGTCTCCTCATTGTGCTGCCTGTTGTTGTTGTTGTTGTTGTGGTTGTTATGACCATTGCTTGACCCCACAAATCAGTGATCCAAGATCAAAGATGTTTGAAAGCAGTATGGTGTGAAAATATGGCCCTTTGCAACACTTTTCTACTTTGGGGTCATTTTTGTCCACGAGGACCACAGGTGTTATAAAATCCAACAAAAACCCCATAAATAAATCAAATTACTTAAAACTTATTCCAATCATGCATAGCATAGTAATGAATAACGTCTGTTATTTTCAGACCATTTGATGAACAAAAAACACATTTTTGATAGCATAAGCTCTTACCCTATCTGTGTAGCAGTGAGCATAGGGTTATATATATTTCAACATTTGTTATGATGTTTTGTGCTACTTACAAAACAAATGCTGACCATAAATTATTTAAAATTGTTACTCCTTTCTATCTGTACTCCTTTCTATCTGTACTCACATTGTACAGAGTTTTAACTTTTCTTTTCTTTTTTTCATTGATTGTGTCCCTGGTTTTTCATATGTGTTGCTATACCTTGCTTCAGGAGGCTGACCTGGCTGTGGCCCCGCTGACTGTCACTGCCGTCAGAGAGAGGTTTGTGGACATGACCACCCCCTTCATTCAAACTGGCCTCAGCTTCATTTTGCGCGAAGCAACAGACCCTGAAGACAGCACGTTCAGCCTGCTGGCACCCTTCTCCACTGACATGTGGATTGGCATTATCATTGCCTTCCTGCTAACAGGTTTCTGCATATTCCTGGTGGGCAGGTCAGTGCAACAAAACATCCCTAAAACACTAGGGATGTATACATATATGTGTATAAATAAAAATAGAATTAAATAAAATTAAATAAAATAAAAAATATATATATATGTATATGTATATATGTATAACAAAAACACCCAGCACGCCCCTGCGGGCGGTTTATCCTTCAAGCTCGGGTCCTCTACCAGAGGCCTGGGAGCTTGAGGGTCCTGCGCAGTATCTTAGCTGTTCCCAGGACTGCGCTCTTCTGGACAGAGATCTCCGATGTTGTTCCCAGGATCTGCTGGAGCCACTCGCCTAGCTTGGGAGTCACCGCACCTAGTGCTCCGATTACCACGGGGACCACCGTTACCTTCACCCTCCAAATCCTCTCGAGCTCTTCTCTAAGCCCTTGGTATTTCTCCAGCTTCTCGTGTTCCTTCTTCCTGATATTGCTGTCATTCGGAACCGCTACATCGATCACTACGGCCGTCTTCTTCTGTTTGTCTACCACCACTATGTCCGGTTGGTTAGCCACCACCATTTTGTCCGTCTGTATCTGGAAGTCCCACAGGATCTTAGCTCGGTCATTCTCCACCACCCTTGGGGCATCTCCCATTTTGACCTCGGGACTTCCAGGTTATACTCGGCACAGATGTTCCTGTACACTATGCCGGCCACTTGGTTATGGCGTTCCATGTATGCCCTGCCTGCTAGCATCTTGCACCCTGCTGTTATGTGCTGGATTGTCTCTGGGGCATCTTTACACAGCCTGCACCTTGGGTCTTGCCTGGTGTGATAGACCCCAGCCTCTATGGATCTTGTGCTCAGAGCTTGTTCTTGTGCTGCCACGATTAGTGCCTCTGTGCTGTCTTTCAGTCCAGCTTTGTCCAGCCACTGGTAGGATTTCTGGATATCAGCCACCTCCTCTATCTGCCGGTGGTACATACCGTGCAGGGGCCTGTCCTTCCATGATGGTTCCTCGTCTCCCTCCTCTTTCTTGGGTTTCTGCTGCCTGAGGTATTCACTGAGCACTCGGTCAGTTGGGGCCATCTTCCCAATGTATTCTTGGATGTTCGTTGTCTCATCCTGGACTGTGGTGCTGACACTCACCAGTCCCTGGCCCTCTTCCTTCCTCTTAGCGTACAGCCTCAGGGTGCTGGACTTGGGGTGAAACCCTCCATGCATGCATGGTAAGGAGCTTTCTTGTCTTTATGTCAGTGGCGTTTATCTCCTCCTTTGGCCAGCCTATTACCCCAGCAGGGTACCTGATCAAGGGCAGGGCGTACGTGTTGATGGCCCGGATCTTGTTCTTACCATTCAGCTGACTCCTCAGGACTTGCCTGACCCTCTGCAGGTACTTGGTGGTTGCAGCTTTTCTAGCGGCCTCTTCATGCTTCCCATTCGCCTGCGGGATCCCCAGGTACTTGTAACTGTCCTCTATGTCTGCAATGTTGCCTTCTGGTAGTTCAATCCCCTCAGTTCTGACTACCTTCCCTCTCTTTGTTACCATCCGACTACACTTCTCCAGTGTAGACTCACAGCCTTGGCCAGCCGCTTGAGGAGGTACACCAGAGAGATAGAAGGCAGGAGAATAAACCAGCTGTTCTCCACAGAACCAGCAAAGGTGTACTCTCAGTGGCAAGGGAACAATAAGAGAACAGCACCACCAAGGCTGGAGACGGAGCAATACTGGAAGAGCATATGGGAGAAGGACGCAACCCATAACGGCAATGCTCAGTGGCTAGAGGATCTGAGGGCAGACCACAGCGACCTCCCTGAACAGGGTCCAGTAACCATCACAGTGGCAGATATCCAAGAAAGGGTCTCCAGTATGAAGAGTTGGACAGCACCAGGGCCCGACATGGTTCACGCCTACTGGCTGAAGAAGCTGACTGCACTCCACGAGCGTCTGGCAGCACAAATGAACCAGCTGCTAGTTAACGAGAGACACCCGGAATGGCTAACTGAAGGCCGGACGGTCCTGATCCCCAAGGACCCCAAGAAGGGACCGGTCCCCTCCAACTACCGACCAATAACCTGCCTCAGTACTACATGGAAGCTCCTGTCAGGCATCATATCAGCTAAGATGAACAGGCACATGGGTCAATACATGAGCGGGACACAGAAAGGAATTGGCAAGAATACCAGAGGCGCAAAACACCAGCTACTGGTAGACAGAACAATCAGCCGAGACTGCAAGACCAGACTGACCAACCTGTGCACTGCCTGGATTGATTACAAGAAGGCCTATGACTCAATGCCCCACAGCTGGATACTGGAATGCCTAGAATTGTACAAGATCAATGGGACCCTAAGAGCCTTCATCAGGAACTCAATGGGGATGTGGCATACAACACTAGAGGCCAACTCCAAACCCATAGCACAAGTCACCATCAAGTGTGTGATCTACCAAGGAGATGCTCTGTCCCCACTGCTGTTCTGCATAGGCCTTAACCCCCTCAGTGTGATCATTGACAAGACTGGCTACGGATACCGACTACGGAATGGAGCAGTTGTCAGCCACCTCCTGTACATGGATGACATCAAGCTGTATGCCAAGAGTGAACGAGACATCGATTCACTGATCCACACCACCAGGATATACAGCAATGACATCGGAATGTTGTTCGGACTGGAGAAGTGTAGTCGGATGGTAACAAAGAGAAGGAAGGTCGTCAGAACTGAGGGGATCGAACTATCAGGAGGCAACATTGCAGACATAGAGGACAGTTACAAGTACCTGGGGTTCCCGCAGGCGAATGGGAACCACTGAAGAGGCCGCTAGGAAAGCTGCAACCACCAAGTATCTGCAGAGGGTCAGGCAAGTCCTGAGGAGTCAGCTGAATGGTAAGAACAAGATCCGGGCTATCAACACCTACGCCCTGCCCTTGATCAGGTACCCTGCTGGGGTAATAGGCTGGCCAAAGGAGGAGATAAACGCCACTGACATAAAGACAAGAAAACTCCTTACCATGCATGGAGGGTTTCACCCCAAGTCCAGCATCCTGAGGCTGTACGCTAAGTGGAAGGAAGGAGGTCGGGGACTGGTGAGTGTCAGCACCACAGTCCAGGATGAGACAACAAACATCCACGAATACATTGGGAAGATGGCCCCAACTGACCGAGTGCTGAGTGAATACCTCAGGCAGCAGAAACCCAAGAAAGAGGAGCAAGGCGAGGAACCATCATGGAAGGACAAGCCCCTGCATGGTATGTACCACCGGCAGATAGAGGAGGTGGCTGATATCCAGAAATCCTACCAGTGGCTGGACAAAGCTGGACTGAAAGACAGCACAGAGGCACTAATCAAGGCAGCACAAGAACAAGCTCTGAGCACAAGATCCATAGAGGATGGGGTCTATCACACCAGGCAAGACGCCCCTGAGACAATCCAGCACATAACAGCAGGGTGCAAGATGCTAGCAGGCAAGGCATACATGGAACGCCATAATCAAGTGGCGGGCATAGTGTACAGGAACATCTGTGCCGAGTATAACCTGGAAGTCCCGATGTCAAAATGGGAGATGCCCCCAAGGGTGATGGAGAATGACCGAGCTAAGATCCTGTGGGACTTCCAGATACAGACGGACAAAATGGTGGTGGCTAACCAACCGGGCATAGTGGTGGTAGACAAACAGAAGAAGACGGCCGTAGTGATCGATGTAGCAGTTCTGAATGACAGCAACATCAGTAAGAAGGAACACGAGAAGCTGGAGAAATACCAAGGGCTCAGAGAAGAGCTCGAGAAGATGTGGAGGGTGAAGGTGATGGTGGTCCCAGTGGTAATCGGAGCACTAGGTGCAGTGACTCCCAAGCTAGGCGAGTGGCTCCAGCAGATCCCGGGAACAACAGCTGAGATCTTTGTCCAGAAGAGCGCAGTCCTAGGAACAGCTAAGATACTGCGCAGGACCCTTAAGCTCCCAGGCCTCTGGTAGAGGAGCTTGAAGGAGTGGGGAATTTTTTATTTTTTTTATATATATATATTTTTTTATCTATATAAAAAAAAAATTCAAGCTCGGGTCCTCTATCAGAGGCCTGGGAGTTTGAGCGTCCTCTTCACCACAACAGACCGGTACAACAGAACCACATCATCCACGAAAAGCAGAGATTCTGAGACCACCCAAGTGAAAGCTTTTCTCCACTTGGCCATAAAGATTATGAACAGAATCTGTGACAGAGGCAGCCCTGGCGGAGCCCATCACCCACTAGGAACGAGTCCAACTTATTGTCGGCTGTGCGGACCAGGCTCTTGTAACGGTTGTATAAGAATCGAATGGCCCGTAGCAATGGGCCAAACACCCCATAATCTCGGAGCACCTCTCACAGGACACTCTGAGGGACACGGTTGAATGCCTTCTCCAAGTCCACAAAACACATGTAGACTGACTTATAATTAAAGGCAACATGGATCAGCCACAACATTACCTTCCTGATAATGTGTAGGTCTTGCTCATGTTGCTCTTTGGGCATAGATACCTTCTGACTCTGCATTGGCACATTAGCTTTAGATCCTGTGGTGGGTTAAAAGGGCATCCTTTGTGGATCAGGCTTCTCTTGATACATCCCACTATGATTGCGAACCCAAATTTAGAAGCTTGACAATGCCCTGGACTCTTTATCATGTTTCTTAGGCCAGCGGTCCCCAACCCCCGGACCTCAGACAAGTACCGGTCCGTGAGTCGTTTGGTACCGGGCCGCAATAGTTGAGGCTCAGGTGTGAAATGTATGATTTTCAGGGTTTTTATCGGTTTTCAGCGTTATTTTGTTATCGTTTTTATCGTTAACTCGGTTTTCCTGGGTCTTTTCACTTGTGTTATGAATAAATCTTCTTTTTTTTCGGTACCGGTACTAGTTTTAATTTGTTGTATTTATCCGCGACACCTTAAAGGCCGGTCCGTGAAAATATTGTCGGGCATAAACCGGTCCATGGCGCAAAAAGGTTGGGGACTGCTGTCTTAGGCCATTCCTGGGCAGTTTTTAATATGGCAGAGTGCTTGGGGGTGCTGGGGAAGGCCACCATTGTCAGGTGTTGCTGTTATCATGATGATGGTTGGTTAAGCAAAAATATGCATGGATGATTACACTCCTATAAGAGAGCTACCACATAGCCAACTCACAAGTACCTGTTTTACAAACCTGAATTTGACAACTATTGTCCCTATGAGGAATTGAACAAAACCAAAAACATCCAGTTACCAGCAAAGCAAACTGTAAAATATGTAAAAAAAAAAAAAAAAGTGATCTACATGAATACCAGCAGAACATCCTAGCAGAACATTGCAATGTTGCATTGTAACAGGATCATCCATGTTATTTTGTTCATCTCAATGATTTTGTTGTTGAGGTTGAATGTTGTATATACAATTGAATCTTGAATTATGTTATGAAAGCTTTCATTTGTTTTATCCTGCAGGATCAGTCCCAGTGAATGGGCTGAGCCAGACACAGAAGAACACAGTTTCACTTTGCTGCACAGCTTCTGGTACATTACAGGAGCTCTCACCCTGCAAGGTATTGCAGCAGTCCACTAAATTAAAGCACAGAAATGCACTCTTCTGCTGCTTGCCACTTTCTACATGCCTTAAGACAAATATGTAGTAACATGTTTTACGGTACACGGATCATTTTGTAATACCTATAGAAAGAGATCAAATAAGGAAAATGAAAATGACAAGTTCCACATGCATAACAATTCAATGTAGTATATTGAGACTTGTATCAATGTCTGCATATAGTCAACAACTGAATGTCAAGTAAAATAAAGAAGTTACAATTCGCTAGTATTATGTGTAAACGTGTGATGGCTGTAGTGCAGGAGGTAGACCACTTCATCAGCTAATCAGAAGGTTGGTGGTTTAATTCCTGGCTACTCCAGTCAGAATGCCAAAGTGTCCTTGGGCAGGTTAGATAGAAAAATGTGCTTGTATGAATGAGTGAATGACGCAAGTTGTTTGAAGTGCTTTGGATGCATAAGTTGAGTATAAAAGTGCTCTCTAAAAATCAGTCAATTCAGCATCTACTTTTCATTTTCACAATGAGCTGGGGGTATTTTATTAATAAGAAACTGCAAATAAAGTTTGCATTGAAAAATAAAGCTGTTTTTAAATAAACTGCTTACTAATAACTAACAGGAGTAGTTAGGATTCCCTCTTTTTTTTCCCTCAAGTTTATTTGACATGTAAAAACTTCACAGTAGCTTTAACACTTCTTTTCTCACTCTTCATGTTGCTCTCAGTAATGATTTGATTGGCTATGTAATGAATAGTGAAGAGTGCAAATGACTAATCTGTGTATATACACTGACTACTGTAAAGACAAAAGGAAAAATCTATGCTTTTTAAAATAACCCTGCTGTAAATATGAGAGAATTGTGCAGAGTGAAACAGCATAAAAATATCAGTAGAAAATATATATTTCAAGTAGCTGAACATCAAGAGTAGGCTCTGTTTGAATAATATAAATACATTATTTTCCGTTGAAACTGCAACTCTGTTTCTTGGTTGATTGTTTGTCACCTGCTGACTGCTTGACCACTTTCTTTGTCCTCTCAGGAGCCGGTCCTCACCCCAAGGCATTGTCTGGACGTGTAGTCAGTGCCATCTGGTGGCTGTTTTCTGTATTGCTGCTTGCCTGCTACCTCTGCAACTTAAAGTCTGCGTTGAACTCCAACAGCAAACACATCTCCATTAAGAGCTTTGCAGACCTGGCTAACCAGGATGTAATCAATTACGGCACAATTGAATCTGGATCTACTATGCTCTTCTTTAAGGCATGATCAGTTACTCCTAGTTAGCATTCATAGTCATTACTGCTGCTACATAACATATGGGAAAGGTTCAATAAACATGATAAATATTTTACTTTACTTTCCTAGAATTCCAACAATCCTGTGTACCGGCGTATCTACCAGCACATGGAGCGTAAAAAAAGCTATGTGTCCAACGCAGAAGAAGGTATACGCCGCACACAGGAAGGAAACTTTGCATTTATTGGTGAAGCAGTGTCCTTGGACTTGGCAGTGGCTCGGTACTGTAAACTGACCCGTTCACCAGAGGTCATCTCTATGCGGTCCTACGCCATAGCAGCACCTCTAGGTGAGTTGCTTGGATCTGTCAGGATGCTGCTTTCTAGCTTTCTTCTTTGGTGGCCCACACATGGGCCAGCACAAGGCCAGTTGCAGACACACTGCTGGCCCTGTGCTGGCCCAGAACAGTTTCAGCTCTGGCCCCAGATGTCAGCTTAATGTGTACCTTAATCAAGCCATGTAATAACAACATGTGCCGGAACATAATAGTGCAAAACTAACATGATGAAACTCTGTTCAGACACTGAATCAACTGATTCTTATATAGCCCTTTTCTAGTCTCCCAGATTACTCAGAGTGCTCTATACAACATGCCACATTGACACACTGGCTGTATCCCAATTCAGGTTCTGCAAGCCTTAAAGTACACAGCCTTAACGGTCCACAAGGGCCGCACACTCAAAGACTGCTAAGGCCGGAAGTGTGAGTTTTGTGAAATGGGACGGTCTAGCTCCTGTCTCGCTGCCCAGGTTGCCTAGCAACTATGATACTAACAGCTGGAAACGTTTCATACAGCATCGTTTGACAGAAATGAAGGAGAAAAGTTTTTCTGTTAGTTCATTTTGTTTATCACATCACTTTGATTTGATAAGTATCTGAGGCTGAGACCACAGGACTGTAAAAACATGATTGTTGGGCTTCATTTCTGTACTGAACAGTCATTTTAAGATTAGCTAGTTAATAACAATTAGCTAATGTTGTTCATGAGACTAAAGTCATCTTACTTTGGTAATGTAAATGTAATATGGCCAATATCAAAGTTATTATTATATTAACCATTATTAGTTATTACAGCAGTGAACTTGAACTCTGTGTCAAATACTGAGCTTCAGTAAAGATTCAAGTTGCAGTTATTTATATTTCCTATCACCTTAAATCTTCACTCAAAGACAAGCATCTTTGACAGTGTGTATATAGATATATTAAATATAATAGGCAAATGCTGTTATTTTATTAAGATGGCATTACTAAATTTGGCTCAATGCTTACATATATGTGTAAAAAGAAAATGTACGAGCTGTGATAACTGTTTCTGATAGAATGAAGAGTAGACTGATATATTGAATATTCCTTTATTGGGTGAGAAAATCATACCATGTCATAGCTTCTTTAAGTCATACAGAATAGATATCAGAGCCTTAAAAAGGCTGACTTCTGCTAAATGGGTCAAACTGGGCAGAAAGTATACCGAAAGTATATATCATATCATCTTTATAGAATATGATGTAACACTATAGACCAACTTACCTCAGAGAATATATAAAGCATATAAACGATTATGATGCAACAAACACAGCAGTACTAATCCAAAATACTCAAAGCTTCATAGAACTGAAACAAACATTTATTTTAGGTCCATTCTGCTGCTGATACATACTTTAGGTTTCTGAATATTAAACTTGTTGCTGCCTTTCATAGTGCGTAACTTGAAGGCCCTGAGTACTTTCTCCCACACTGAAAACACTGGAATGATAAAATTATTTGAACATTACCTAATAAGACTGATTCAGGACAGACAATTAGTTATTTTAAACTTTTCTAGCAGTCCTTCACAAACAGGGAACAGTCTGTCTATTCTCTCCATCTGTCAGCTGCTGCTGGCTCTTCCTCCTCCTCTTCCTCACACACTGCTGAGTTTGTCCTGGTGGATCATCAGGGGTGCAAAGCCTCACAGATGATGTGCAGCAGTGGGTCCCTCAGTCTGTCCTCACTCTGGACACTTGCAGTTGTCACACATGGAAATCAAATGTGTGATAAGCTGCAGGATTCAAACACAAGTGTAACTTATAAACACATGTTCATACTTTTATTACACAATCAGAGAGAAAGACAAAGAGAGAGAGTGCAGGACAGATAGACAGGTGACAGTCTCAGGTGTATACACTGCTACAAAACAGCACAAGAGAAGGAGGATTTAGTGTTTGTGTTACTACGAAACAAGAAGAATTCCCAGATGGTACAGTGGACACATGTGTGATTCCTGTGATTAAGGCATCTTTCTTTCAGCTTAACGAGTGAACCGTCAGCTCGTTCAAACAAACATTAAAGTCCATTTGGCTCGACACCACCAAACAGAGGCAGCAATATAACATAGCTAAAATTAACAGTGCAGTGAATCCTGCTTGTGCCGTGATATTCAGGATTGCAAACCGAGCAGCATCACTGACTTTCAGCTTGTGTTTGTGGATATATGACTGACTTTAATTATCCATAAAATCATCACAATCTCTGTAAGATTGCATAGTGCAATATTTGGCTTGGTGATATTGTATCAATACAGGGACACCAAAAGTTCATATTTTATGAAATACATTAAAATACTCTGGGAATACTACAAACAAGAGAGTTCATATCACTACTTCCCTCCTTAGACAATCTTAGCAGAGCAGATTCACATTAAATTGACTGAACTGACAAAACATTGGACACACTTAGCGTTACAAAGCTACCTCCTAGTTCAGACGGAGCTACTGGTTCAGTCACACAAGTAAAAATAGGACAGCAACCTACTTGCATCTGTCTTATGGCAACATTTATGGCAGGTTTTATTGTCAGTGTGTATGCTTGAAAGTTTCACTTTGTTTTCACTTTGAAACAAAACCCCCAAAAAACAAAATGAGACAATTTTATCTGATTGAATAAAATCAGTATTGACAAAGAGGTGGCTGAGGTAGATCAGGTCATCTGCTAATCGGAAGGTTGGTGGTTTGATTCCTGGCTGCTCAGGTCTGCAGGCCAAATATCCTCAGGTAAGATCAATGTGAATGTGTGGATTCTTAGAAAGCACTTATACAAGCACTTTTTCTATGCTTGAGTCCATTAGCATTTACAGAGTTTAACCCTCTCGGTCATAGATATACCTTTAAAATTAATTCACCTTAAAAAACTGACTGACTTTATAGGTATTTTTTAATTTTGACATAGTGTATTACCCTAAAATCACACAAAAATGAAAGAAAAAGATAGATTTCTTACTATGAAAACCACAAACATGTTTAACAAATCAGTTTTCCCTTCAGCCATTAAATGGACAGGATTTTGTAATTCATACCATAATTGCATTGTTACCTGACACAGTGCTCTGGTAACTGTTGAGACACGTTTACTTACATACATATATATCCACATGTACAATGCAGCTCGATTTGGCACCAGTGTTTCTGCCGTGATCAGCTTTCCAGCTGCCTCCACGCTCCTCTCCCGTCCCTGGCGTCACTAAAAAAGGGAAAAAAGTTCATCCGCCTGATTACCTCGAGTCCGCTGTACCACCTATCCCCTGCAGCAGAGACAAAGACTGGGCAATGGCATTTTTTAAATAACTATTTACAAAACAATCAGGTGTCACAATAAGATTCCACCCAAATTATTTGTGCCACTCCAAAAAGTAGTTCCTGTCATAAGTAGAAAAACTAAACTGTAAAGGTGGTGAGTTGTGCCACTGTGGAAAATGGTAAACACTTATGGTAATGGGGTGAGACATTCAGAAACCTCTTTCTTCACTCAAATCGCATGTTTATTTCCTGCTAGGATCCCCGCTGGTGAAGAATCTAACTGTTGCCATCCTCCAGCTCAGTGAGTCTGGTGAGCTAACATACCTGCGTGAGAAGTGGTGGGCCAGCAGCTGTGTTGGCACTGGTGGAGCCCACATCTCCGAGGCCCTGCAACCCTATGACTTACGGGGCCTGTTCCTCCTCCTGGGACTGGGTCTGGGCATCGGGCTCCTGCTAGCCCTGCTGGAGCTCTTATCAAGGGCCCACAACCAAGCTAAGGATGGCAAGGTAGGAAAGAATATCACAATGTAATCATGGCATGGAATGTTTTTATCCTGTAACATTTCTTCTGTTCTTTGGCAGAAATCCTGCTGCTTGGTGTTGACATCAGAGCTGAACCGGAGGTTTGGCAGTGGAGGGGAGAGCACAGAGCACGACACCTCAGACAAAAGCAAAGCCTAAAGAAGAAGCACCACGTTGTCATTCGATAAGATAGTGTTAGAGAAGTGAACAAGCTGAGAGCTTTCTGTATTTCCGTAGTAACAGTCGCATATTGTGTTGTATTTCAGTGGGTTTTATACTTTGGTGCCCAGTTTGAACAACTACCAGCAGCAGTATATTAAGCACCAAACCCACAGGTATATTTCAGACTTAATATTATAATCAGTCTGTCTTGTTAGCTGTTTAGCGTTGTTTTATTATCACATATTTACATCTCACTTCTAACACCTGAAGTTCTTCTGTCACAGTTGTAACCTGGTCTTACTATTTGCTTGTATATTCCAAATAAATACTCCAATATCCTGCCTGCTCTGTTTTTCAGTGTATACAACTTTATTGTTCATTGTAGAGAGGAGTTTCATTTATTAGAGCAAACATTAACACCACCTAGGGCCTGTACTAACAACCAAGTTCAACATACCCAGGACATCCAGCCTTTCCTCATCTTCATCCAGCACATGAGAGGCAATACTGAAAGAAAATGATACAAACAGATCACCATGATAAGGCTTGGGAAGCTAGAAGGGGAAAAAGTCTGAGCATTTTATTTTTTCTGTTGGCTGGCACCACAAATAAAACCCTGGGACACCATCACACCACTAGTACAAACACAAAAACATCAAGTTGCAAAAACAGAGAGAGAGGAGGAGAGAAACCCCCACAGACCCCGACACCTGACCCAGAGGCAGAAGTCACTGGCAGAGGCCTTAGAGTACAGCAGATGACATCCAAGACGATAAGAGTGGTGAAAGTGATATTTTGTCTTTCACTTTAGTTCATATAAGTACAATGGCTCATTTGTTACTGTAGCTAACTCAAAAAGTAAAATTTTAGACTTTGTAACCTTGACTGCCAGAGGATGATATGTGGTCATAGTTGCTCCAAGACTGTAAGATCAGCAACTACTAAAGTAAATTAAATAATAAAATACTAATAGATTGTAGTGTGAAATAATCATCACCTGAAATGGTTTCCAACAGTCTTGAAGGAGTTCCCAGAGATGATGAGCACTTGTTGGTCCTTTTGCCTTCACTCTGCGCGCTCCATCTCATCCCAAACCATCTCCACTGGGTTTACGTCAGGTGACTGTGGAGGCCAGGCCATCTGGTGCAGCACTCCATCCCTCTCCTTCTTGGTCAGAAAGCCCTGACACAACCTGGAGGTGTGTTTGGGGTCATTGTTGGAAAATCAATCATGGGATGGCATGTCGCTGAAGGATGCTGCGGTAGCCATGCTGGTTTCATTGTGCCTTCAGTTTGGAATAAATCCCCAACAGTCTCACCAGCAACCCCCCCCCCCTCCCCCCCCCCACACACACACACCATCTCCTCCGTGCTTCACAGTGGGAACCATGCATGTAGAGACCATCAGTTCACCTTTGTGGAACCAAACATCTGAGATTTGGACTCATCAGACCAAAGCACAGATTTCCACTGGTCTAATCTCCATTTCTTGTGTTTCTTGGCCGAAACAAATCTCTTCTGCTTGTTGCTTTTCCTTAGTCGTGGTTTCTTAGCAGCTATTTGACCATAAAGGCCTGATTCACACAGTCTTGTCTGAACAGCTGATGTAGAGATGTGTCTGCTACTGGAACTGTGTGGCCAAAGGTTTGCATCGCTGTCAACAAAGCAAAGGGTGGCAGTGTTAGAAATCTAACCCTAATGATGTTGTGAGCCTTGGTAAGGTAGTGCTTTATTGCAATGTCCTTAATCGGAGAGAGTGAAGTACCGATAATTTATGCTGTTGTCCTCACCCCTGCCTGCAGTGATTTCCAGTCAGAGGCACTGCGGGCTCCCGACCAGAATGAGAAGTGACACGTCAGAATAAATTCTATTTCCTAACTGAATCGTACAGCTTCTGAGAAGAGAAACTAATTCCTCAGAATCACGATGCACTACTTTGGTGAAAAAACAACGCAGCAACACTTCCCTCTCTGAGCAACACTGACTGACTGACTGAGACATTTTTTTTCTCAGAAGCAGGACAGTTACTAAGTCATAGCTGACGTGCAATAAAAAGGAAAAATGTGAACATGATACTGTTCCTGAACAAAATCCTCTAAACAAAACCTCTGTTCTTCACTATTTGGTGTTTTGTTTGAAGTATTTTTTTTAAAGCCAAAACAAATAGCTTAGTGAAAGGGAGAACATTTTTTTTTATATTTGTATTGCATTATCTGAACAGTTATTCTACCTACTGCTCTGCTTTTGTTGTTATAGTTAAACAAAAAACCTAAAGTAAGATAACAAAGTATTTTCTATTTATTTAAAACTTTGCCCAAATTCTGTCCTGGCTTTTATCTAATTAATAATCCAAGGGGGAAGCTCCCCCTTTAATATATTCTAAATACACTGGATACTACCTGCTCAGTACCAATCATTAGAAAAGTCATAGTGAGCATTAAACGGCTACAGAACCTGCTTAAAGTTAAAAAAAGAAAAAGAAGTAAATAATAAACTTATTAAACAAAATTAACAAAAATTAACAAAAATTAACTGACAAAAAAAAGATTTCTTCAAAAAACATTCTCCCTTAATTAAGAAATGACTATACATTGACTTTAATGTACATTTTTTTAATCTTTATTTTAATTTTTTTTACTGAGTAGGGAAGTCTGTGAACCCAAATTACACTTTAATTGAACATTAAGATCCTGTTTGTTTACTGATGGAGCCGGAAAAGCAAAGAAAAAAGAAGTAAAATCTATCAACATCACATTAAACATAAATCTGTAAAAGAAAAGTCTGGACTGAGTTTGCCTGACTGTACATACGTGTGTGAAAGACTGCTGTAGAAAAAAGTTACAAAACTAACTTTCAGCACTGAAAGTTAAGTATTAATAGTATAATTAAGTACCTTTTTACTTTTTCAGATTTGCCAGTTATGTTAAATGTGAATTACTGAATTTGCAGAAGCAGACAAAAATAAAGGTTTTGTTACTTGGACACTGACAGGTTGAAACTTCGAAATGTTAAACAGAAGTGCTGTAAACATAGAGCAGCCTGTGGATCCCTGACCTTTTATGAAATGTCTGCACATACTGAGCATAGGTAAAACAATTTAAATTGGTTTCCCCACACCTCACTCTTTTGTACACAAACTGATATGGGCTGATATGACCACTTGGAGGTGCTACAAGATTGTTTTTGCTGTGAAGCTCAGCAGGATTCGACTCATGCAATCCAATGCTTTTGTGAGGTGGAGTAAAGAACTGCAACTCAGTATGTAAAGACAGTATCAAAGACAGGAAAATGGATTGGATCTTTTGCTCTAGTTGATCAGATTGAATCCTTGCATGTAACATTTTTTTCCTTCTTGTTATCCTCTTGTTAGATCAGTGGTAAAACAAGTGAACAAACAAGCTCAATAAAAAGACTGCAATGGAGCGAAAATGCCAAATAGTTGTCAGGTATTGTAGACAGGTACAAATGTCTTGAGTGACCCCTAATTTCTTTACATTTTGCAAGGTAAATAAACAAAAAAAGTGTAATATAACTCAAAATATGTTTTATATTTCAGATTCTGCCGAATACCCCTTTCCTTTGATTCCTGCTTTGCACACTCTTGGCATTCTCTCCATGAGCTTCATGAGGTCGTCTCCTGAAATGGTTTCCAACAGTCTTGAGCAGGGCTGCCCAATCCCGGTCCTCGAGAGCTACTATCCTGCAGCTTTTAGATGCATCCCTACTCCAACACAGCTGAATCAAATGGTTTGATTACCTCTTCAGCATGCCATCATGTTTGGCAAAGGCCTGATAACAAGCCATTCATTTGATTCAGGTGTGTGGGAACAAGGATACATCTAAAAGCTGCAGGACGGTAGCTCTCGAGGACCGGGATTGGGCACCCCTGGTCTTGAGGGAGTTCCCAGAGATGCTGAGCACTTGTTGGTCCTTTTGCCTTCACTCTGCGCTCCATCTCATCCAAAACCATCTCCATTGAGTTTAGGTCAGGTGATTGTGGAGGCCAGGCTATCTGGTGCAGCGCTCCATCCCTCTCCTTCTTGGTCAGATAGCCCTGACACAACCTGGAGGTGTGTTTGGGGTCATTGTGCTGTTGGAAAATAAGTGATGGTCCAAATAAACACAAACCAGATGAAGAAGAATCAAGCTTTAGTCCTCACATGCACAATCATACAGAGTACAACATGCACTGAAATGTTTTGTGTCTGAGCTGCAGACAGGATGCAGATCTGGCCACACCATTCTAGGGCTAGGTTTTTAGCATGGGTGGGTCTAGCCAGGACCCTTACTGGATAGGAATCGAACTTATGATTCCCAATCCAAAGATGTGTAGTTTTACCACTACATTATCCAGCTGCTTCAAAATTAGTGATCGATGGGGTGGCGTGAGCTGCAGGATACTGTGGTAGCCATGCTGGTTTAGTTTGCCTACAATTTTGAATAAATCCCCAACAGTGTCATCAGCAAAGCACCCCCACACCATCACACCTCCTCTCACAATCTTCACTGTGGGAACCATGCATGTAGAGACCATCAGTTCACTTTTTCTGCAACGGACAAATGCACGGCGGGTGGAACCGAAGGTCTCAAATTAGGATTCTCAGATTAGACTCATCTAATGCCCATTTTCTGTATTTCGTGGCTCAAACAAATCTATTCTGTGTCTTGCTGTCACTGTACTGGGTCTGCGAGCCAGTATTTGGGTTTCAGATTCTGATTTAATATTCCATGACTACTGTTATTCCTGGTTTTGGTTATCTTTATTTCTTATGTTCTTAGTAATTAGAGTCCTTCGTTCCTTAGTATTTATGTTAGCCTGTGTTTTTTGTCTGTTCCCATGTCTACTCTGTACTTTTCCTGTGTCCCACTTTCCACGTCTAGTCACTCTTGTCTCCATGTTCTCCCTGTCTCCCCAGTCAGTCATGTCTCTATGTCTCAGTGTCTAGTCTGTATCTTTGTGAATGTCTGTTCTACTTTGAAAGTCTTGTGTGCTATGTTAGTGTTTTCAGTTTTGCTTTCTCCCCATTTCATTATGTTTGATTCAATTAAATTCAGTTTTATTTGTACAGCGTCAAATCACAATAACACTCTATCACTTTGATGACAGTGGGAAGGAAAAACTCCCTTTTAACAGGAAGAAACCTCCGACAGAACCAGAACCAGGCTCAGGGAGGGGGCCATCTGCTGTGACCGGTTGGGGTGAGAGAAGGAAGACAGGATAAAGACATGCTGTAAATAAGGGACAATAATCATTTAACTTCACAAACTATTGCTTTCTTTTTCTTTAATAACTCCCAGTTACCCACTGATGCCATAACATTCCAGTTTTTTATTAATACACCATCTGTCTTATCATCTGTGGATGTTATGATTTTTTCTATTAAGTTTAATAATGCAGTGATGCTGGGGTACTTTAACTTGTACTGAATGTTTATAAGTAGTTTTATGTATCTCTGTGAATTTTTACAGTTGGTTATAAAACTGTTTTTAGTACCTCATTTTTTAGAATTGAGGTACTAAAGAGAGAGGTCTGCATTTTCTAAAGAGTTTTTATTGTTGATTTATGCAGAAGTGCAACAAGGGTTTTAAAATACCCTTAACAATTTTCAACCACTTTCTTATTGATATTACAGTCCAAAGATTTCTTATGACATATCTTAACAATTTGAAAAACATTCTAGTTTTTTGTCTAAAGCTGTGAGGAATATTGGTGAATATTGGTTTCTCTCTATCAAAGTGGATTTTTCCCTGTTGTCCCAGGATCAGTTTTCCATGCTAAATCTGGTTGAACAGTTACAAATAATTTATTAAATATTATATTCCTCAAGGTCACTCTCAATAAAATACAGCTGTTAAGATGAGATAGGCTCTTTTTCTAGCCCCAGCTCCTCTAACACTGTTTACCAAGCCCACATTCTTTTAATATTATTTCTATTAATGTCTAATATTTTCTTCTTTATCTTCATTTTATATCTGAGTGTTTGACTTTTGACTTTCTAGTTTGGTTTATTTGATTATATGAGGGTTGACATGTTTATATTATTTCTTGTATTAATTCTCTTGGTAGACTCGTTCTACATTCCTGCCTTAGTGCTCCCCACTCCTGTGTCAAGTATCCTATAAGTTCATTCCTGCATCTGTGTCTTCTCATTTAGTTACCACTTCCTCTT
Source organism: Diplotaxodon limnothrissa (assembly GCF_057381915.1). Classification (NCBI taxonomy): domain Eukaryota; kingdom Metazoa; phylum Chordata; class Actinopteri; order Cichliformes; family Cichlidae; genus Diplotaxodon; species Diplotaxodon limnothrissa. The sequence goes on along the minus strand of NC_140615.1, from coordinate 29,751,452 downwards.
TTGCTTTGAGAGTTTCTGGTGCTTGGCTTTTAGTTTTACTTCCTTTGTTCTGTCTGCTGTCATCTGCTTCCTGTGTCATGTTCTCCCCAGCTGTCTCCACTCCCCCAATCACCCTCCTGTGTATATATAGTTGCTGTCTTCCCTTTCTTTCATAATCAGAGCATCAGTTGTGTTCCTGTTCTTGGCGTGTCACCATTGCCTTGCATTGTTGAAGTTTGAGGGCTTGTGTTTCCCTGTGTTTTTTTCCCAGTGTAAGTTTCTGTTCAGAATAAGTTTTTCAGTTCAGTTTTGTAGGACTGTAAACCATTTGGGAGTGGCTGTAGCTCAGGTGGGAGAGCAGGTCATCTACTTGGTTGGTGATCCCTGTCTGGTCAAGAGGTTGGAGAGCGAGGTATGTTATCTATGAAATTGTGTGGACTGACAGAGGCAACACAGATTTACCAACCTCAACCTCTGAAAACTGTGGAAGGAGGCAGAGGTTTTCTCTCTGGTAAGCATGGTGAAACAATCGTTCAGCCGGTCATTCCATGTTCTTTTTTGATGTCCATCTCAGGGCAGATATTGCCAAATTGCAGGGTTGCCCATAAGATGTGTTCTCTTGACTGCCAGGCTGCACTAGCCACATACAGCACCACACAGCTTGTTTGGTAACTCAACCACCTTTCAGCTCCTCACGAATCAGGTGCTGCATCCCAATGCTGCATATGCTGCTACTTGCCTGGATGATGTCATCAAACAAAAACACCTAAGTGGGGTGTAGCAGCAGGTGCTAGAGTCTTAGAGACAGGATGGTATTGCACTACTGGATAATGTTGTACTAAATGACAGAATCACTGTGGTGTGATGTTCACATTTTATTTTCTGACCATCATACTGTTTCACAAAACAACAAAGTAATGACTGAGAAAAAAAATGTGCATTTTACCTCAGTATACCTGGTACTATAAAAATGTATCCAAATATGTATCCAAGTCTAATTACCTGTTAATGACCCAGTTCTGGTATCATGCCATCTCCTGGCACTAGAGACTTATTTCGTATTATCTAGAAATACCAGTAGAAAAGATTTGTTTCGCACCTTGTTGACTTGTGTTGGCGTAAACGTATTATCATGCACACCCTTCCATTATCAACTTCAGTAAAACTACTGAAGTCTGTATCTTTTGCTCTGTGTGTGTGTGTGTGTGTGTGTGTGTGTGTGTGTGTGTGTGTGTGTGTGTGTGTGTGTGTGTGTGTGTTCACATCTTTGACTTCTGCTCATGTTAAACAGGAATAGTCAAGTGTTCTGCAAAAAGAAGAGAAGAAAGAGAATGAGCCAGTCAGTGAGCAAATGAAGGGAGCAAGGAAGAAAGTGAAAAGAACTAGCCTGTCAAAGTCAAACAAATTCAGAGGGATCAATGCACAGACTGTGCCTGCATATCGAAGGGAGTGCCAAACTCAAACTTCTTCAAGCTTGAAGTTCAAAGAGGTGATATGTGCATTAGAATTTCTAATTTAGATTGCATCGACAGGTCTACGGCTGACAGACCAAGTTCAGTGGAATGTTAGCCACAGTAGAGAACAAGAGAGATAGATTTATGTTCTTTTTATTTCTTCAAAAGTCTACATACTATACTGTTTTAAATGAGACCCGAATTCAAGCATACTGTAGACATATTATTTAAAAGGAGTTCATAGCTAAATATCCTCTTTTTATTTGTATTAATGAGATAGACTGACAAAATCTAATAAGGTTCAATCCCTGGCTGCTCCAGTCTGCATGCAAATCAATGTCCTTCAGCAAGAGACTAAGCCCACATTGCTCTCCAATAAATCTATTGGATAGAAAAAAAAGTACTTGTGTGAATGAGACACGTATAAAGCACTCTGAGAGCTCAGGTGGAGTAGAAAAGCACTATATAAGAACATGTTGTTTCATGGCTGGGAGCACCAACAGTACAGTGGTTCTATATTGTCTCTGACTGATTCACTATCCTTCAAACTCAATCATTGGTTTACCAAATTATAAACTGTTTTTACCTAATTACAGCTGTCATATCTGATTTAATCTTTTGTAAATCTCAAAACACTTTTTCATTAAAACATATCTTGCACAGTGATTTAGTTGTGATATATAATGGTAACCACAGGCATAGCAGAATTTAAATATAACTACAACGTTTAGCTTGCAAGATGAGCTGCGATTCAAACTATAAAAAATAGTTTGGGATATTGATGAAACGTATTTGAATTATGTCACTCTTGTGATGTAATTGTTTTCCTGTTTATGCAATGCTTACTCCCTTTTTCATTTCAGATAGATACTGACATGTCTGGAGCGCAGCTTTACTGATATCTGTACCATGAACATGAATGAATAGGAAAAATAAATGTGTGCAGTAGGGACTAAATTGATGTGACTGGGTCAGAGCATCTCCAAAACTGCAGCTCTTGTGGGGTGCTTCCGGTCTGCAGGGGTCAGTATCTTTCAAAAGTTTTACAAAGTAGGAACAATGGTGAACCAACTACGGGAAGCCAAGACTCAACATTTTACATGGGGAGGCATGCCATCCATGTGAATGTTACTTTGACATGTATCACGTACCTAAGTGTAACCACTGACTCATTTTAAATAGTTTAGGACAGCCAAACTACGGACCAGTTGCTAGGTTCGGCAGGGCTACAATAGAAAGCGAGGCGAATGCAGAATGAAATGGCTGGAGACAGGAATTTGAGCAGCAACAGTTATTATTTTGCACAAAAATGAAATAAACAAGACACAAATTCCACATTGACAGTAGTAGTGATAATAACCATAACAATAAGAAGAAGAAGCCGGCAAAACAAAAATAACCCCAAAAATAGTCGTTTGAGCTCAATATTCAATTGTCTTTTTGTCTTTGGTCATTTGTCAAGTCAAAAATTCTTAGTCTAGTTCTTGTTCTCTTTCGTTTGTGGTTTGTGTGTTACCACTTGGGAGTCTCCGTCGAGGAAGAAGAGTAAGTTCCTCTGCAAAGTTCAGTCTGGGCTCAGGCTCGCCATCTCCATCCGGAGAGAATCCATTGGAATCCAAAATCTTAGTTCCTTCCACACGGACAAGGGAAAAAAACCTAGCCAAAATGTTAGAAAATTCCGCACGAGCTATCCGTGACCTGTCTCATCTATTTCCACGTGCGAAAAGATCTAGCTCATGTGAAATGATGGTCTGGTGTTTCGGAAGACGGGGCTAAAACCACCTTCAACCAATGAAAAAGGCATTTATCCCTTGTGATCCAGCAACAGAAAATAAAGTTTGCTAGAGGATCACACTTCCTTTTTTCAAAATAAATGTTTCTTTTCAAAATAAAATAATGAAAATACATTTATACAATCAAAACGAAAACAAGAAAAAAATAACAAAAGGTAGTTTTCTCTACTGGGTTACACTCTCCCCAGCTAAATGTCATGCACGTCTCGTTGCATGTGTAGCCAGTACTGTCCCTCTGTACTGTTTAGGGACTCAGAAAAGGCTATGCTCAAACCCTGGAAAAGTGATTTCACAACAGTAACTAGAGGGTTTCCTAAATCAGGATAATCAAGTCTTTTAGGTGGATGTCTGATTCTTGTTGACTGTCTTACTGGTTGAGTTGTAATGGGATCACAACTGTCCATCTCATCAGGTGAGTTAACAGGCTGGTTTCCTGGTTCTTTAACCAAATCCTCAGGTGATTCATCCAATACGGTTCCCGTTCCATTGTCCACAGGATCGTCAATTCCAATCTCATCTCCATCTGGTAAGTTTTCAACAAGCACATGATTGGTAAGTTCGTCTTTGCTTGCATCTTTATCCATATTCAGCTCCTTGTTGCTAGCAATTTCAGAAAGGTCACAATCAGGTAAGTTTGTAATGTCTGGTTCATGAGAAGGTTTTGGATATTCATGTACAGTAGTAAATCTGGTTATTTCTTCACATGGGGAATCATCAACCCATTGAATGAAAAGTTCATTGTCAAGTTCCATTGATTCTTCATCCTCATTGCTTTCTGTGACAACAGTTTGACGCGTTTTAGGACGGTGAACCTGCTGTGGCTCAGATGTGTCTGCGGTGGCAACCGGGAGGAAACTGCAGGGAAGCAACAGGTCTCTGTGTAAAGTTCGGGAGGGACCTTGCTTGGACTCGGGTTTAACAGTATAAACGGGTAGGTCGCCTGCACGTTTGACTACCACATGGATGTCTGCCTCCCATTTATCAGCAAGTTTATGCTTGCCACGCAGCCGCACGTTTCTAACTAAAACCCGGTCCCCAGGTTCAAGTTCTGAAACAGTTATTTTGCGATCAAATCTGGCCTTATTCTTGTCTGCCACTTTTTGTGCGGTTTGAGAAGCTAACCTATAGCTTTCCTCTAGCCGTTTCTTGAGACTTTCAGCATATTGCGAATGTGTCACTTTTTGATCTTTGCTGAGAGGAAGTCCATATGCAAGATCAACAGCTAATCTGGGTTTTCTGCCAAACATCAACTCGTAGGGTGTAAACCCTGTTGCATCACTACGGGTGCAATTGTACGCATGTACTAATGGCATAACATAGTCTTTCCAGTGAGACTTTTGTTTGGATTCCAGTGTTCCTAACATACTAAGTAGTGTTCTATTAAATCGTTCAGTAGGGTTACCACGTGGGTGGTACGGGGTAGTTCTTATTTTCTTTATCCCAGAGATCTCACACAGATCTTTTATCAGTTTTGCCTCGAAATCAGGACCCTGATCGCTGTGCAGGCGCTCAGGTATGCCGTAGTGGACAATGAACTGGTCCCACAGGCACCTGGCGACCGTTCGTGACTTTTGATTAGAGGTGGGCAACGCGAGGGCAAACTTAGTGAAATGATCGGTTATCACAAGGATATCCCGTGTGTTGCTACTGTCTGGTTCTAGACTGAGAAAATCCATACAGACAAGTTCTAAAGGTCTGGTTGTTGTTATGTTGACCAGTCTAGCTGCTTTTTCAGGGGGACTCTTTCTCCGTATACAACGATCACATGTTTTCACTTTCTGCTCAACCTGTGTCGCCATGCGTGGCCAATAGAATCGGGTTCTGACCAGATCAAGGGTTCTGTCGATACCTAAGTGGCCCATGTCATCATGCAAACTTTGGAGCACTGAAGCTCTGAGCTCCTCAGGAAGAACAAGCTGGTGGGTCACCTGGTCTCCATCTTGTCTTTTTCTGTATAACACCTCATTGTGCATTTCCAACCGATTGAGTTCCCTAAGCAAAAGAGGGAGATCTGGGAGTTCTTTTCTAACAGTCGGTGGAGGTGTCTGACCATGTTCGATTTGTTTGATAACTTGGCTGATTGTCGAGTCTGCTCTCTGCTTATCCTTAATTTCTGATTGGGACAAGGCAGGGATGGTTGGTAAGCCATGATGTTCTTCTGAAACATAGATGTCTGGAATCGCGTCAGCTGAGAGGGTAAGCGATTCTACAAGTGTAACACCACTATCCTGACAATCATCACTGACTTTTACAAGGTGATTTTGACAGATTGCTTGGACAACATCACTATCTACAAGCTTTATGGTGTCAGTGGTGTCAGTGTCAGCTAGGTGACGCTCTACAAATTGGCTTACACGCTCCTGCTCTTTCCTGGACTGGACATCATTTACGAGTTCTCCATGAGGACGTCTAGACAACCCATCTGCGTCTAGGTTGTGCTTGCCCGCTCTATACTGTAACTTAAAGTTGTAGTTAGATAAAGCGGCAAGCCACCTATAGCCAGTGGCATCTAACTTAGCAGAGGTCAATATGTATGTGAGTGGGTTACTATCTGTAACCACAGTGAACTGACCACCATACAAATAATCGTGAAACTTTTCAGTCACTGCCCATTTGAGTGCTAAAAATTCCAACTTGTGGGCTGGATATCGTGCTTCACTTCTTGATAACCCACGACTGGCAAAAGCTATGGCTCTGAGCTGACCCTCCTGCTCCTGGTAGAGTGCTGCACCTAAGCCAGTAGTACTGGCATCGGTATGGAGCACATAAGGCAGCTTCGAGTCTGCAAAGCCTAAGACGGGGGCTGACGTTAGCTTTTCAATGATGGAGTCAAAAGCTTTTTGACACTCTGCGGTCCATCGGTCCTCAAATGGCAGTTTGGGATCAAAGTAGGTCTGGTTGGGTTCTTTGGACTTTGATTTCTTACGTAGTGGTGGGTAACCACGAGTGAGGTCATTGAGTGGGCGTACTATGGACGAGTACCCTTTTACAAAACGTCTGTAGTACCCCGAGAACCCCAGGAAAGATCTTAGTTCTTTGAGATTCTTGGGCCGTGGCCAGGTCTTTAGGGCCTGAATCTTTTCGGGATCCGTCTCAACTCCGCTTTCAGAGATTACATGCCCAAGATACCGAACTGTGGTTTGGAAAAATTTACATTTTTCCAGCGATAACTTCAGGCCATACTCTTTAAGGCGATGGAGTACCCGCATAAGTCGGCGTTCGTGTTCTTCCAAACTATCTGAGAAGATGATGAGATCATCTAAAAAGACGAGCACTTCATGTAAGTTCATATCACCAACACAGCGCTCCATCAGCCGCTGGAAGGTGCTTGGGGCGTTGGTTATGCCCTGCGGCATGCGGTTAAACTCCCAGAACCCAAGCGGTGTCACAAACGCGGTCTTTTCTTTGTCTGCCTCCTCAACTTCTATCTGGTAATACCCAGATTTCAGATCGAGGACCGTGAACCACCTGGATCCTGAAAGGGCAGAGAATGTCTCTTCCAGATTTGGAAGTGCGTAAGAGTCTTTTATTGTTTGCAAGTTCAGCTTGCGAAAGTCTATACATAGACGCACATCATTGTTCCGCTTTCTCACCACAACAATGGGAGACGAGAAAGGTGATTGAGACTCTCTTATCACACCTGCAGCAAGCAGCTCCTGCAGGTGTTTCCGGACAGCCTCAAGATCTTGAGGGTGTATAGGGCGTGCACGGTGCTTGAAGGGAGTCGGATCATTAAGCTTGATGGAATGTTTCACCTTGTTCGTACACCCAAAGTCAAGATCATGAAAAGCGAATACTTCCGGAATGTCATTGAGTTGCTTGGTTATCCTCTCTTTCCATTCATGTGGAATCGGAGAGTCACCAAAATTGAAATTCAGCGGTGTCTTACTTGTGGCTGACTCATTAACACTGGTGACATTATGCTGGGACATGATACAATGGAAAGCTCCCAGCTCTGCAATGACACAAGTAGACGGGATAGTAACATCTTGTTCTGTTTCATTTGTAATCATAACAGGCACTTTGTGTGGAGCTCGGGAAGGAAGTGTTATCAAGCAAGTTTTAACACAAAGGCCACCAGGCAAGGAAGACTGAGAGGGGTGTTCAACTATGGCACACGTGTCTGCTGCAGTACAATGAACGTTAGCAGATCCCTCTAAAACTACTGTTTGGCCTGCTGGAACTACAACTGTAGCCTTGCCTGACAGGGTAACTAACCCAATGCTCCCATCTTTGTTCTGTGTATGTCTTAGTTCTAGAGTTTTCAACAGGGCTCTAAACCCGCAAGGACTAGGTAAGTAGTCAGAAGTCTTAAGGTCCAAAAATTTTTCATAAAGGACATCAAGCGTGTTTGTTCCCACCAACACTGGGGTCTGACTGTTTGGATGAGTGTCTGGAACAACAAGAGCTAAGGTTGGTATGTCCATCTCTGCATCTAAGAAGTCTTTTGGAAAAGTAATGCATGTCTCTATATAACCCAAATAGGGGACGGGCTGACCTGCAGCACCCTCCACTTCCAAAAGATCATAGAGTGGGTTAAGATTTTGATCTGGAAAGTTCTGTTTGTAGAACGACTCAGCGACTGTGGTCACTTGTGACCCTGAGTCCAGGAGACAATTTACATTAACGCCAGAAATGCTAACTACTGCTGTGCATTTAGAGCCAACCAACCCTTTTGGCAGACTATACTTCTGTGGCTTAGTGACAGATTGCTTACAGTTAGCATGTTGCATGTACTTAGTGGGACATGATCGCCTGGCTGCAGTCTCCATTTGCCCCGCAATAGAGACTGTTTTCAGTTTAACTGTTCCTTAGTGGCTGGAGGGTTCTCAACCTCCCATTTCCTCTGTTTCTCTTTAAACAGTTTGCGCTTTTCAGCAACTAGGGCTGGGTTTGGTTCATTTTCGCAGTTTGGCTTGATGTGGCCATCTTCTCCACATTGGAAACAGTACCACGGTTTGGGTGGGGTACTTTGAGTTTTAACTGTTCGTTCTGAGGGCTCCTTGCTCACTTTGTCTGGCTTTCGGTTTTCTTTAGACTTGGTATGGGAGGCATATCTGGAATTCTGCGCTTTTGATTTCGCGGTCAGCTGCACCAGTTGGGCCTGGAGCTCTGCAACTTGCTTTGAGAGTTCTTTAATTGAGCTTAAGGTGGTTGTGTCTTCATTTTCGTCTAAGCAGCCTTTGACTGTTTGGAGGTGGTATGTCGCTTTTTGTTTCGTGATGTTCAAATGTTGCTTCATTTGCATTGTTTTGGTAGCATTTTGGTCTTCTTCTGTGCGTAATAAGAGAAGCAACTCAGGAAAAGATGGGGGGTTTATCCGTTTTTGTTTTAGTTGAAGTGCATTTAAAAGGGAATCATCCCAGCAACCACGACAGAACTGCGTGACAAGGAGTCTGTCAACATCATTGCTTAAAGCACCACCCCGTTTTACAGTGTGAGTTAAAGCTACCTGAAGGCGTTGTACGTATGACGACGGTTTCTCACCTGGATTTTGGAAGGTGTCAAGAAATTTGGCGTAAAGCTCTCCACCATCTTGAACTGTCCCATAGGCAGAATCCAACATTTGAAGGTAGTCTGCAGGTGAGCTGTCTGGGTTCAAGTGCTTAACTACGTCAGCTGCCGGGGGTAAGAGAGACTCAAGAATCTTTCGCGATTGTTGCAGTTGCGACATGGAAGTGTCACTCAAGATTAGTTCAGCACTGGAACGCCAAGTATCATAATCTGGCTCATAGGTTGGCCGGGGGTCCTTGCCAGAAAAAGCTCTGAGTTTTTGTGAAAAATGTTGCACTGAATGATCATCTCTTCTCACAATGTGCTCAACTACTACACGCTGCACCTCAGGAGGGTTTAAATCAGGTGCAGGTATGGTGGGTACACTATGAGCTGGGTTTCTTGCAGTGTGATTTGACTGGTTCGATTGCTGTGCACCATCAACACTGGGTTCAACAGCTGAAGGCTGAAACTCAGCCAAGGGAGATTCAGGTAAGTCAATTTGCTCTGATTGATCATGTTCAGGCTCTTTGATTGATTCAGCTATCTGTGACATCATGTCTTTCAGAACATCTGCAAACCCTCGGCCGCTCATTTTGGCTAGGTTTTTTAACTCAGTGAGATATGACTTGGTTGTATCATTCCCCACACATCGCGTGTATACGCTTGCAAGAGACTGTATTCTATACTTAACCCCGCTATCGGATATGTGGTTGTAAGGTAACGGCTCAAGAGCATCAACAGCAGTACCTGAATTGTACTCAACAACAACACTCGAGATAAACTCAGATTTACCATCATCTACCTTTAAGACTCTTGAGATTGACCCATACTGTTTTAGGAATTCAGTCACCTCATCAATTTGCTCATCTCCAGCTATTTCGCTCACGATCACCGAATTTGGGACTTTAACAGATTCACGTTCAACAAGACGGTCCATTTGGGGTGCGTTATATACTTGTAATCACATGAGAAAAAGCCTCCTGGCTGGCTCGCCAAGACTTACTGTAACCACTGACTCATTTTAAATAGTTTAGGACAGCCAAACTACGGACCAGTTGCTAGGTTCGGCAGGGCTACAATAGAAAGCGAGGCGAATGCAGAATGAAATGGCTGGAGACAGGAATTTGAGCAGCAACAGTTATTATTTTGCACAAAAATGAAATAAACAAGACACAAATTCCACATTGACAGTAGTAGTGATAATAACCATAACAATAAGAAGAAGAAGCCGGCAAAACAAAAATAACCCCAAAAATAGTCGTTTGAGCTCAATATTCAATTGTCTTTTTGTCTTTGGTCATTTGTCAAGTCAAAAATTCTTAGTCTAGTTCTTGTTCTCTTTCGTTTGTGGTTTGTGTGTTACCACTTGGGAGTCTCCGTCGAGGAAGAAGAGTAAGTTCCTCTGCAAAGTTCAGTCTGGGCTCAGGCTCGCCATCTCCATCCGGAGAGAATCCATTGGAATCCAAAATCTTAGTTCCTTCCACACGGACAAGGGAAAAAAACCTAGCCAAAATGTTAGAAAATTCCACACGAGCTATCCGTGACTTGTCTCATCTATTTCCACGTGCGAAAAGATCTAGCTCATGTGAAATGATGGTCTGGTGTTTCGGAAGACGGGGCTAAAACCACCTTCAACCAATGAAAAAGGCATTTATCCCTTGTGATCCAGCAACAGAAAATAAAGTTTGCTAGAGGATCACACTTCCTTTTTTCAAAATAAATGTTTCTTTTCAAAATAAAATAATGAAAATACATTTATACAATCAAAACGAAAACAAGAAAAAAATAACAAAAGGTAGTTTTCTCTACTGGGTTACATAAGCATTGCTGCAGACCACATACACCCTTTCTTCTAATGGCTATTGCCTTTTTCAGCAGGAATAATGTACCTTGCCACGAAGCCAAAAAGTTTCAGGAATGGTTTGAGTTGTTGACTTGGCCTCCATATTTCAATCTAATCGAGCATTTGTGGGATGTCCAATCCATGAAGGCGCCACCTTGCAACACACAGGATTTGTTGATAACATTTTAGTGCCAGATTGAGGCATAGATGCAGCTGCTCAGCAAAGTAAACCCATGTCATGAAGCTCTCTGTGCACTGTTCTTGAGCTAATCTGAAGGCCACCTGAAGTTTGGAGGTGTGTAGTGACTGTCTCTGCAGAAAGTTGGCAATCTCTGTGTGTTATGCATCTCAGCATCCATTGAGTTAGATAACACACACTAATTAGTTAAACTGCAGGAACGTCTTAAAGCAGGTGTCCCCAATCCCAGTCCACAAAGGCCGGTATCCCTGCAGGTTTTAGATGTGTCCCTGATCCATCACAGCTGATTTAAATGGCTAAATGACCTCCTCAACATGTCTTGAAGTTCGCCAGAGTCCTGGTAATGAACTAATCATGTGATTCAGGTGTGTTGACCCAGGGTGAGATCTAAAACCTGCAGGGACACCGGCCCTCGTGGACTGGGATTGGGGACCCCTGTCTTAAAGACATAAAGACCTGGATGGCCTCTAACTTTCTGCTCCTTAATTCAGATCAAACTGAGGTTATTGTACTCTGTGAAATTTCAGCAGATATGCCTTCTTCTTCTTTTTTTTTTTTTTTTGCTTTTTTCTGCTCATTTTTCTTGTGTTATTTGTTATTTATCTTTAAGAAGATTTTGATTTCAACTGTATTCCTGGGGGATTGGAGCTTTCCTGGTTTGCTGCTTTCCTGTTAGACTATATCTGCACAGAACAGAGATAAATGTGCCATGGCCAAGGCATGCCCACTCCCCTCCTTTCCTCTCAAAATCAGCATTAGCATAGAGTAGGTTGATTAGATAAATCTGATTAAAGTGATTACATGGTGTGATTATTTCATTTGTTGTTTTCATTTGTTTTGGTTTTTGAAATGATTTCAGCTGAAACCAGCAATTCATACGTGTGTGTGTGTGTCACTAGTTAGGTCATCATGTTTAGGATTATTCTGTCCAAAAGGCCACATCTTTAAAACACTTTAATTGCATATACATTTTCAATTCATTTCAGTGGCACAAATGCGGAAAATGCTGAAGTAATTATTTGTAGTGTTTTATCTGATTTATTAAAAGAATGTCATGTCTGATCATTTGTCTTTGGTGCTTAACTTAAATATATCACAAGTCATAGTATGTTTTGTCTCTCCACATTCACCCCGACCCTCATACTGAATACATAAAAGTGGTGAGCACTGCATGCCTCCACTGTACATTTAATTCAGTTAGCTGTGAGGCTCAGATGAGCACAGAGCTTTTAGCGATTACATTCCTGTTGCTTCAGTACTATATTCGGCCACGGCTTCCACCTGGACAGCCTGCGTCTCTATTTTCTATAGTTCTATAGTATGTCAACGTTTTTAGTCGATTTGTTCGCAGCAGTTGTGTTCGAAGCCTTCAAACGCTCACGAGAGAAACATTCTGAAACCTTTTCAGAGTCACCGTGTACAGACTCCAACATGTATCCAAGAAAACGCCAACAAAGACAAAAAGATTACGCCACCTCTCCTTCCTGGTGTGGCCGGACAATTTCCCCAGATGGCGTCTTATCTATTCAAGTGTATTACAGGAAAGTAGCATGGAAAACTACCACCTACAGAACAAAATTATACAAAGTAAAGACAAGAAACTAGAGGAGAAGCACAGACAAATGGAAGCACAAAATAAACACCTGGAAGAAAGACAACAAAGCCAGCCTGGAATTCAAGTTATTAATGAGGGGTGGGATATAATGTTTGGTCAAGCACAAGAACAGATTATGCTCCTGTTTAAAGAGAACAAGGAAAAGAGCGCTGAATTACAAGAAATGTCCAACCAGCTTCAAGACAGGAAAGCTACTGTTGAGAAGATAGATTGTGATCTCCAATACATGGATCAAAGAAATCAGGCGCTCCAAGGAAAAAAATAAAGAAATCCTCCGAGAGGCAGGGCAAACTCAATGTCATGGAGGAAAGCCACAGAGCGCTGAAAGTAAAGCTTAATGAAACACTGCACCAAAATAAAGAGTTTCTTCAAGGAAAAAAAAGAACCGCAAGAAAGACAGAAAGAAGAGAAACTTCTTCTCCAGAACTCTGAGAGGAAAAATGTAAAACTGCAAGAATTTTGTAATGAAATGAAGGACAAAACAACTGAACTGGAAGGAGGGAAGGAGAAACTGGAAAAACGATGCTCAGAGATGCAGCGTAGGATCAATGGAATGGCGAGAAACAACTAAGAGCTCATTAATGGGATGTTGTTGAACTTCAACAACTTGAGGTGTGAACACACTGAAATGCATGTGCAAAAGCAACAACAAGAGAAAATGCATGAAGACCTGCAGCGTACGCTTCAAGAAATCCAGAGAAGAAATGAGCAGTTAAAAGAGATGCACAAGGAGGCAACATCCAAAGAACTGAAAGAAAAGCTTGCAGAAAAACAAGCAACATTAAAAGAAGTGGAGAAAATATGCCGGAAACTCAAGAAACAAAATGCAGAAACAATCGATGATTTGAGAGCCCTCATCCTGGGGTAAAAAGCACTCATGGAAAAGAGCCTGAAAAAGAAGAAAAAGCGTTTCCGTTTGTTCCAGAGGTTCCATGTCCGGTGTCCCGCCGTTCATCCCAAATGAGCTACTTGAAAAGGAACTGACCTGCTTTGGAAAGTTTGTTAGCGGGTTCAGGGTTGTTTGTCTTGACTGCAAAGACGCCAGACTGCAGCACGTTCAGTCACTAAGAAGGCAGGCCTTCATGTACCTGAACGATCCTTCGCAGACACTGGAAGTGTCGTTTAAAGTAAGATATGAAAACGGCTTATATACTGTTTACGCCAGTGCAGATAGCATGAAGTGCTTTGTGTGTGGTGATGTTGGCCATAAACGCTCATCCTGCCCTCACAAAGAGCAGGAGGTGCGCCGTGAACAAGAGGCTCATGCTACTGGGGCAAGTGAGCAGGAGCGCGCTGTAGATGCCGGTACGGGAGAACAGCCAGCTCGTAGCAGTGCGGACGAGCAGCCGTCTACGAGCAGCCCTGTCATCGGCGAGCCGCTAGCGGCGCAGGGTGACAGAATGGAAGTCGCAGCCAGTGCTCCACAGGCTGCACTAGAAGAACAGGGGATACGGGGGACTAATGAGGTGGAGGATGGATGTGATGACATACAGGACAGCGAAAGTGTGGAGGAAAATCAGGACAGTGGACAGGTGGGTATTGCGAATATAGTTTCAGGTTCTTTGAGTGCGGAAAATGAGGAAGACGACTTGTTGGAAGATGATTCCCTGTCACAATGCTCTGATATTGTTTCACAAGAAGACCATCAGCAGTCATATTCCTTAGAAGATATAAACCGCTTTTTGGATGAGACATTTGGTATGCAGTCTGTGGAAGTCACTGAGTTTTTTCCAGATGTTGATCTTTTTATAAAATCTTTTCTGAAAATAAGAAGAGTTGTTGGTTATGAACAATTGAGCAAACAGAAAAGATTCCGTCTTAAAAAGATCCTGAATAAGTTGAGGAGGGAAAAACGAGGAAAAGCTCCTTTAAAAGCATAGTGAAATGTTTGAGGCACTAAGGGTGTCTTTCTGGAAGCGTCTCACTGTCTTTTCTCTTTTTCTCCTCCTCTTTTCTCTGTCTTATATGGCAAATTTGAGAGTAGGTACACTTAACATTAGTGGTAGGGATAGGGAAAGGCGTGCAGTCTTAGTGGAGCTTAGCAAGAACAAAAACACTGATGTGTTCCTTTTGCAGGAAACACATAGCACTATAGATAATGAGACAGAATGGGGAATGAGTTGGAGTGGGCAGGTTTTTTTAAGTCATGGTACTAACAGGTGTAGCAATTTTATTTTCTAGGCACCTTCAACTGTCACATGTTTCCATCTGTGAGATAGAGCAGGGAAGGGCACAGGTAGTACAATCAACCATCAAGGGAATACCTTTTGCTTTTATGAATATATACGCCCATAACTCAGCTGCAGGTCATGTGCGGTTATTTCGTAAAATTAATGATAAATTATCACAATTACATAGTGGTTCTATAGTAGTGGTGAGAGGGGACTGGAATTGCACAACCCACCCTTCAGTTGACAGAAATGCAGGAGAGCCTCACCCACTGGGTGGCTGTAGCTCAGGTGGCAGAGCAGGTCAGCCCCTAATCAGAAGGTCGGTGGTTCGATCCCAGGCTGCATCCTGGCTGCATGCCAAATATCCTTGGGCAAGATACTAACCCCGTGTTTGCCTACTGGTGGTGGTCAGAGGGCCCGGTGGCGCCTGTGTCCGGCAGCCTCGCCTCTGTCAGTGCTGTGGCTACAATGTAGCTTGCTATCACCAGTGTGTGAATGCGTGTGTGAATGACTGAATGTAGTGTAAAGCGCTTTGGGGTCCTATGGACTAGAAAAGCGCTATACAAATGCAGGCCATTTACCTTCGGGCTCACTTTTATCTACAATCATTCTTCAGAATGATCTGACTGATGTGTGGAGAAAGCTCCATCCCACAACCAGACAGTACACATAATTTCTAAGAGCAGTGTGAAGGCAGCTGGGCTTGATAGATTATGTATCAACCAGATGTATAATAATAGAATGAATGAATGAATGAATGTCTTTTATTCGAGCAACCAAATAATAAAGTTATTGTAATGTACAATTACACAAAAAAAGAAAAAGAAAAAACAAGTTTAGCTCGAAAAGGAGTGGGATGAAGACAAGCTTTTTAACTCCCACCCCTACAATCTTATCTGAGTTTTAAATTTTGTAGTTGCGCAGTACATTTAAATATTTGTGACATACAATTACGGTTATAAAATTATCGCATTGTCATAATTACAACATACAGTAGTGTAAGTATTTAGCATCAATAATGCAGTCAATAATGCACCGTTGAATATCACAGTCATCACCATCATGGTCATTACATCCTCTCCGTATATTATTTATATTTTAGCTATGAAAATATCAATGAAGTATGCTTCCATTGTATAGTTGTAACTTCATCAATTTTACTTTTAAGAATTAATTCTGGTCTACTGTTTCCTAATAATGGAGATAACAGTAATAACAACAGCGTAAGACAATATCAACAGTGTCCATTTCAACTCTACAAAATAATTGTTTATATAAGTATTTGTTGTTAACATTCTATATATAAACAAAGAAAAAAGAAAGAAATAATACAAAGAATATATTATTATTTACTATCATGGATAAACAATCACACACTCGATTCCTCTTTGTACCTTGACAATATACATTTTTTGTACCTCGATTTAAACAGATGAATATTTGGACATTGCTTGAGCTCTACATCCATTCTGTTCCAAAGTTTCACTCCACACACAGACACACACAAACTTTTCCTGGTAGTTCTAACTATCTGCCTTTTAAAGTTACTACATCCCCTCAAATTGTAACCTCCTTCTTTATGTGTAAAGAGCTTTTGGATATTTTCTGGCAGTATACCCTTATTTGCCTTATATAGGAGTTGAGCAGTCGAAAATTCAACTAAATCAATCAATTTTAATAGTTTTGACTGCAAAAACAAAATATTAGTGTGACTATAATATCCTACCTTATACATTATTCTTATAGCACATTTTTGTAGTATAGCCAGGTGATGCAGAGAACTTTTGTAATTATTGCCCCACACCTCTACACAATAAGTCAAGTATGGTAGGACTAGTACACAGTATAACAAAAACATTGCATGGCAGTTTAAGAAGAACTTGGCTCTATTTATAATTGAGATACTTTTGGACACTTTATTTTATATATGTCTGATGTGTGATTTCCAGCATAATTTGCTATCAATCATTACTCCCAAGAATTTTATTTCTGATACTACATCTATGACTACACCATCTATTTTTATTACAGTATCTTCATTTACATTGTAATTCCCAAAGAACATTACCTTGGTTTTGCTCAAATTTATAGATAATTTGTTAACATCCATCCATATTTTTAATTTCCTTAACTCATTGTTAATGTTAAGTACTAGGTCACTATGGTCGTCGTTAGAATAAAAAATATTGGTGTCGTCAGCAAATATAACTAATTTTAATAACTTTGATACATTAAATATGTCGTTTATATAAAGGTTAAATAGAGTTGGTCCCAGAACTGATCCTTGTGGCACTCCACAGCTAATGCCCAAATACCCCGATTCAAACTCGCCCATCTTCACATACTGCTGACTCTCAGTCAAATAACTTTGGATCCATTTCAAAGCCACTCCCCTAATACCATATCTGTCTAATTTTTTAAATAATCTGCTATGATTAATCGTATCAAATGCTTTCTTCAAGTCAATAAATATCCCTGCTGCATGTCTTTTACTATCCAGACTGTTGGTTATCTCTTCTATTGCATCAATGATAGCCATTGAAGTTGACCTTCCTGTCCTAAATCCGTACTGACTTTCATTAATTAGTTTATGTTTGTCAATAAATTTACCTAGTCTATTATTATAAAGTTTTTCTAATATTTTAGAAAACTGCGGGAGCAGGGACACTGGTCGATAGTTAGTGAAGATGTGTTTGTTTCCACTTTTATATATGGGTATAACTTTAGCTATTTTCATTTTCTTTGGGCATTTCCCCGTTTGAAATGATAAATTACATATATAAGCTAGAGGTCTGGCAATGCTATGTATGATTCGTTTAACTAATGTCATATCTATACCAAAACAATCAGTAGAGTTCTTGTTCTTACAGTTGTTAACTACATCTAAAATATCTAATTCAGTAACTCCCGACAAGAACATAGTCTTTGAATTTATTTCTATCAGTGACATTTCGCTGTGATTACTTTTTGGAATTGTTGTAGCCAGCTCCAGTCCCACATTTACAAAAAAGCTGTTAAAGCACTCCACCATCTCGTTTAGATTGTAATTGTCACTGTTATTATTAGTGAAATAATCTGGATATGAGCACTTTTTTTGTGTTACCTTTAATAATAGTGTTAAGTATTCCCCATATCTCTTTAGTGTTGTTTTTATTTTTATGTATTAAATTAGTATAGTATAATTTCTTACTAGTTCTTAATATTTCCGTTAGTTTATTTTTATATTTTTTATATCTATACTCTGCTTCTTCAGTTCTTAGCTTAGTGAATTGTCTATATAAAGAATTTATCTTCTTACTGGCCTTGTGTAATCCTTTTGTTAACCACGGGCATTTAATAGATTTATTGTTGATACTGAATTGCCCGACTGGGCAGTTTTTATCATACAGGCAGTTGAAGATATCCAAAAATATTTCAAAAGCACTATCCACATCATCTACAGCATACACTGCATTCCAATCCTGATTCATCAAGTCCTGATAAAAGAGATTAATTGCATTTTCTGTTCTTACTCGTTTGTAGATATATTTCTGAGGTACTTTCTTGCATACACTCTTAACGTCATACACTATAAATATTGGCAGGTGATCAGTTATATCACATACCATTAGTCCGTTAGCAATTATTAACTCTAAATTATTTGTAAAGATGTTATCAATAAGGGTAGCACTATGAGTTGTTATACGACTTGGTCTTAAAATTGTGGGATATAAACTCATACCAATCATCCTATTAATATGATCCTCGGTGATCTTGTGATTGTTTGGGTTTATCAAATCGATATTGAAATCTCCACAGATGAATAATATTTTATTACTTACAACTGAAAATATTTTTTCAATCCAATCAGTGAATACTTCTAGACTCGAACCAGGTGATCTATAGAAACAACTAACAATAATGTTTTTCTCTTTTTCATTGATAATTTCTATGGTTAAGCATTCAAATAAGTCATTTATTGTCATTATGTCATACTTTCCAATATTCGAAATTTAAATTTCCTGTGGACATATATAGCAACACCTCCTCCTGCTTTGTTTGTTCTATTAACATAATTGAGATTATAATCCTTTAATTCAAAATCAACACCTTTTTCTTCTTTAATCCATGTTTCTGATACTGCTATAATACTAAATGGGTCGTGAAACTGTTGTAAATATTCCTCAATTGAACTGAAATTTGCATACAGACTTCTACTATTAAAGTGAATGATTGAGAATTTCTTATCAGTTTTAATTGAGGAATTATATTCTTTTTCAGAATAATATTTACAGTCATTTGGGTTGGCTAATAGGAAGTGGTTGTCAGGGTCTAATTGATCTTCTTGATCTAAAGCATTATGATCAGTATATTCGAAATGCTTCAATTCCAAATCCTCAAGGTTTAAACTCCGTTCTTGTGTTTCTAATTCATCTTTTGTCAGATTTAAGGAGTATTTAGATGTCATTGTATGAGTTTACGCTCCCTTAACTGACACAGGTTGTGCAGACCCTCAGTAGTATTCATTCATATTTCTTCAATTCCTCTATATCTCTGATAATCACCACTTTAGCTTCCTCAGGCGTTCCTTTCAGTTTGATGTATACCTTACAGTTCATGACCCAAGTATTCTGTATCTTGTCCTGCTTCCTCATGATTCTGGCTTTTTTAGCAATGTCCGCATTTCTTTTAATCAAATGATCATTCAGATAGACGTTAGTACCTTTTAGCTTTTTCCCTTGCTTCATTAGTGCAACTTTGTTTTTTCTGCTGACAAACCTCAGGAACACCGCCGGCATGTTGTTCTTCGTGGGAAGAGGGTGACAGGCATCAATGGTATTTACATCCAAGTGTATATTTTTAGACGCAAAAAAGACACCACCTGTTGCTCCGTCGAGTTCTCCTCCCGTAAGCCGGGTTCTTCATTGTTACCGGAGGTCACAGCATGAGCATAAGAGCGGGGTTTGATCTTAATTCCAGTCACAATAACATCATTTATCCTTGAGTATTGCTCCAAATCCTCAACTTTCTTCTCTAGCTCTGTTATTTTTTTGTCCCGCTCAGCAAGGCGTACCCGCAACTCTGTAACTTCCTGCACTAGGTTAAGTATTTTGTCTTGCTTAATTTTGATGTAATTTACATCCTGTGATAGGAAGTCCAGTGATCTTTTGATATCCTCCGCCTCCTCCAAGGCTGAGTTTTTCTTAGGTGGCATTGTCAGGGGTAGTCCAGAGTCTTTAGCACCGAGACTACCGATGGCTTCTTGATTAGCTGATTAGCCACAGTCCAAAGTTAGCTGTTGTGCTAGTTATCTTCTCCCTCACCGAATGTGAAGACCGATCATTTAAAGATGATCAATTTCCACCACAGCACAATCAGTACTTTACCTCACACTGCACATTCACCCCTCATCTCCGGGTTTAGGAATAATAGCTTGGTGCAGTCCTCAGTTTTGACATTGATAATGATTTCGGCTCGGCAGAACTCTCCGTGTGAACTCAGTTGCCACCCGTCGAACTCAGTTGCACTGGCAGAACCAAATGTCATCCACTCCTCACTGAAGTCGTCCACCGGTCCAACCACTTTCGGTCGCTAGCTGCTCCTCCGTCGAGCCGCCATGTCCAACGAGGGCTACATTGTGACAGGTAGAGGACTGGGTTAAAGCATCTCTAAAACCCTAGTCTTGTGAGGTGTTCCAGCGTGCAGGCGCCTTGGACCTTGCAAAAGTGTCTCAGGGGGCTGAGAGTGGTGTGTAGGACGTGGGCGATGGCATCCTCTGTGGATCTGTTGGATCTGTAGGCGAACTGCAGAGGATCTGTGGTGTCTGGGATGGCGGAGGAGATGATGTTCTTCAGCAGCCTCTCAAACACCTTCATTACTACCGAGGTCAGTGCAACTGGCCGGTAATCGTTCAGGGATGAGGGTTTGCTGTTCTTGGGCACAGGGATGATGGTGGATCTTTTGAAGCATGTGGGGACCACAGACTTCGCCAGGGACTCGTTGAAGATGTAAGTGAACACACCTGCTAGCTGGTCAGCACAGCAGCGCAGCAGACGGCCGGTGATGCCGTCTGGCCCCGCCGCTTTCCTTGTGTTCACTCTCCTCAGTGCCGCTCGGACGTCATGCTCCGCGATGCTGGTCACCGGTCTCTCGCTGATGATGTCACTGTCCTCGGTAGTCAGGCGGTAGATAGCATTAGCCGCCTGGCTAACCTCGAAACGGGCGTAGAACCGATTCAGCTCGTTGGTGAATGCAGAGTCGGCGTTGATCGGCGCAGTGTCCCTGGCTTTGTAGTCCGTAATGGTGCGTAGTCCGTGCCACATACTCCGTGTGTCGCCCTGGTGGAAGCGGGACTCCACACGTTCCCGGTACCTGCGTTTGGCATCTCTCACCGCGCGCCGCACGCCGTATGAGGCCGCTTTGTAGGCGCTCATATCGCCAGTGGCGAGACCCGCGTTGTAGGAGGCGGTCCTGGCGTTTACTGCAGTGCGGATCGATCTGTCCATCCACGGTTTCTGGTTTGGGAATGTGGTGACTCTCGCAGTGGGGATAATCTCCTCCGCTAGCATATTGACGAAGCATACTGCTACTTCCGTAAACTCGTTGATGTCGACTGCGCATGCTCTGAACATGTCCCAGTCTACGTCGTTAAGTGCGTCCTGTAGCGTAGCTTCTGATTGGGCAGTCCACTGTTTTACTTCCTTCGTGGTCACGTCTTCCCTCCGTATGCTTTGTTTATACTGCGGAATGAGGAAGATGGCGTTGTGGTCAGACTTCCCAAAAGCCGGGTGTGAGACAGCTTTGTAGCCCTGCTTGTATGGCGTGTAGCAGTAATCCAAAATTCGATCCCCTCTCGTTGGACACGAGACATGCTGGTAAAAGTTTGGCATGACTTGTCTGAGGTTCGCTTTGTTAAAGTCTCCTGCTACAATGAGGGCTGCGCCCGGGTCCTTGTTTTGAAGCGAGCTCAGCACATCATGTAATTCGGACAAAGCCATACCTGTGTCCGCTTGGGGTGGGATGTAGACCGCCGTGGCGATGACTGAGGTGAACTCACGGGGCAGATAGAAAGGGCGGCACTTAATGCTCAGGAACTCCAGATGTGGCGAGCAGCCGCTGGAGAGAGTAGAAATGCTCCTGGCATCACACCACTTTCTGTTTACCATGAAACACACTCCTCCACCTTTGGTTTTGTTCGACTCTGCCGTTCTGTCCGCGCGGAGCACAAAGAATGAATCCGACGGAGTTACGGCCTGGTCCGGCACGGTGGGGGACAGCCATGTCTCCGTGAAGCACAGAATGTTGCAGTTCCTCATGTCACGTTGGAAGGTGACCCTTTTGACTTTACTGCCAAAGAAAGCGGACCTGGGCCTGCTTAAAAATTGGAGACCTGTTTCTTTGCTTTGTACGGACTACAAGATTCTTGCAAAATGTCTTTCTAACAGGTTGAAGACCTATCTCGACATGATTGTTGATGTGGATCAAGAATACTGTGTCCCTGAAAGAACTATTATGGACAACTTGTTTTTAATTCGGAGATGTGGGGTTTTTATCTCTGGATCAAGAAAAAGCTTTTGATAGAGTTGATCACCGCTATTTGTTTAAAACTTTAGAAGCTTTTGGGTTTGAGAACATTTTCATTTCTTGGATCAAATTGTTGTACTCAAACGCTGCTGTCATGTTAAAGGTGGGGGTGGGTTAAGTCGACCTGTTCCAGTTCAGAGAGGCATCAGGCAGGGGTGCCCTCTTTCTGGTATGTTGTATACACTTGCCATTGAACCCCTTTTACACCATCTTAGTCAGGGACTCTCAGGTTTTACCTTTGAAGAAGCAGGACGCACAGTAAAATTGTCAGCTTATGCTGATGATGTTACGGTTTTTATAACCAGTCAAAGTGATATTAAAACACTCAGACAGACATATGAGCGAGCATCCTCCACGAAGGTTAACTGGTCAAAGTGAAGGTTTTATTTTGGGAGGGTGGGTTGATAAAGAGGAGCCGGTGTTACCGGCAGGAAGACAGTGGAACAGGGAGGGACTTAATTGTTTGGGAGTGTTTTTGGGAACTGATGCTTTTCAGGGGAAGAACTGGGAGGGTGTTGTTGAAAAAATTACTGCCTGGTTGTCTCAATGGACTTGGCTCCAGCCACAGTTGTCCTATAGGGGACGGACTCTGTTTGTTAACAACTTGACCGCTTCTGTACTCTGGCACCGTGCTACTGTTGTTGAACCTCCAGCCTCTCTTCTCAAGGAGATAGAAAAAAGACTGGTCGATTTCTTCTGGGGAGGGTTTCACTGGACCAGGTCTGCTGTGTTGTCTCTACCTGTATCAGAGGGGGGGTCAAGGTTTGATTGACCTTTGTAGTTGCATCACAGGACTCCGTCTTCAGACGGCACAGCGGTATCTTTATCAAAAACAACAATCATCCTGGTTCAAGACTGCATCTATGGTGTTTCACGGAATAAAGGACCTTGCATATGACAAGCACCTGTTTCTCATAAACCTAACTGCCATAGACCTTTTCCAGACCTCCTGTTTTGACCAGTCTGTTTTGAATGCTTGGAAGACTGTTTTCAAAGTACAGAGAGACTGTTCTCAATTGTATGGTAATATTGGTGAGGAGCCTCTATTTTACAATCTTTTCACACCAAGTAGGATGCTCAGCACTACTAGTGTGCAGAGGTTCCTTCTCTCACCCCAACCGGTCGCAGCAGATGGCTGCCCCTCCCTGAGCCTGGTTCTGCCGGAGGTTTCTTCCTGTTAAAAGGGAGTTTTTCCTTCCCACTGTCGCCAAAGTGCTTGCTCATAGGGGGTCATATGATTGTTGGGTTTTTCTCTGTATCTATGAAGCTCCCTAAGGCGACTTTTGTTGTGATTTGGCGCTATATAAATAAAATTGAATTGAATTGAATTGAATTAAATGCTGGTCTAACAAAGCCGGCGGGCCTGAGGATGGCAGGGCAGTGGAAGACAGCTGCCAAGCTGGCTCAGGAGCCTGGGATCTGATCTCTGCGCTTTCTGGAGAAGCTGGTGGAAGAAGTCATGGGTGGTCTTCCTGGAGTTGTAAGGGATGTGCTGGGGACTTGCTTGGCAGGTGATCAACCAAGTTCAGCTGACTTTCCTTCATTGTCTGTTTGTGCCGCAGTTGGGGAGCAGGATGAGGAGGGAGGCTCTCCTCTGTCCTTTCGAACACCTGTTCTGGGTGACCTGTCAAAGATTTCAAAGAAGGCTATATATGAGGTGGTAAACGTGCTGAACAGGGTATTGTTGGCTGATGTTCTGGAGTTGAGGTGGTCAGGTGTGTTGGCTTCGGGGTCATCTCCAAGGGGCAGCTGGAGGTCCCTGTACAAACCTCCCATAGAGAAACGCAGTACAGATCTCTATTGAAGAATAATGAATCTGTCCGTGGCTACAAACAGTTACGTGGCACATATAGATCCAAGAACAGGGAGCCACTGTTCTTTCTGTCGGACCGAGGGAAGACACAATGCAGGAACTCCAGCAACACTTAAGGGAAGATTAACAACTTTAATAATTGACCAACGCGTTTTGGCTTGTGGCCTTCATCAGGGTCCGAGGGAACACTACAGCAACTGTGGCTTGGCTGTCCCAGGCTAGATGGCCTTTTTTCATTGCTGCGGCAGTGGCTTGCTGGTCTTGGGATCGTTTCAGAAGAGGGTCTCTTTATCCTGGGTCCGAGGTACTCTGCAGTACACGTAGGAAAGTTTGCTTAATTAATTTTTTAACAGGTCAGGCTACGATGAGTATATGGGTCACAAGGAGGAAGAAAATGAAGGGGGCAGGATCTGTTAATTCTGAAATTATGTTTAAAGGGCTAGTAGCTGCACGTTTAAAAGTAGAGTTTGTTTATTACAAAATGGTGTCTAACATTGAATAGTTTTCATTTGGGGAATCAGTGGAGTTTTCTGTGAAGTAACTGAAGATAATTTAGTTTTGCATTTGTCTTTTATTTTCTTGTTGAAACCTCATAAATTGTGAACTAAAAACCCTGGAATATGGTTTGAAACACTGAAGTTATTTCAGCTGAAACCGGAAAAGTCGTGTGTGTGTGTGTGTGTGTGTGTGTGTGTGTGTGTGTTTTTACAAAGGGCATTTCACCTTGGTATTCACATTCTGTGTCAAGGCTGTGTGCTGGCAAGCAGGGAAAAGGACGCAAGATGCAGACTTGTGGAGGCGGAATTTAAACTCAAAGTCCACTGCTTTATTGCAGGCATAAATCAGGAAACAGAACAGAACGGGGAGGGCATGAAACTGAACTAAAAACTGAAATACACAGGCCAGAATGAGGGTACAACGCAATACCGAACAGAGAAAAATCTCAGACAATAAATACCAGAGGAAAAAAGGGTAATGATGATTAGGTGAGGAACACAGCTGATACAATTAACAGGGAGACACAAAACTAGAAACATTGACATAAGACACAGGCTTTCAAAATAACACAGGAAATCCATAAACCAAAACTCAAAGGCACTGAACTAAACTTATATGAAACAATAGAAATAACAAATTACAAAAACAATACACAAAACACTGGGTCACTGACCCAGGACCGTGACATTCTGTCCAATATGGATATATGAAGACTACAAAGGGAAATGGAGAGCTAAACCACCTGTTGAACGTAACATGCTAACATGGCTAACACTAGAATCAAATGGGAAAAGATTCTAACCCCCAAAGCATGCAATTACTTTTATCAACAAGCAAAATTTGCGACATTTTATATTATATAATATATTTATCACACACATTTAGACTATAGACATAAGTCAAAGATGAGATTTCAGTATAATGACTTGGATTTGAGTTTGAACTTGAACTCTATTTTTTTCACATAACAGTTTTCTTGACCTCTGTTTGGGTGTCAGTCAGCATTTGTAAATATACAAAGCCACTCGATTCGGTAGCATAGTGGTGGAGTGGTTAACACTGTCACCATATAGCATGTAGCTGGTTTTAACCCGAGCTTGTGCAGTTCTATGTAGAGTTTGCATGTTCTCCCTGTGCCTGTGTTTCCTTCTAAGATGCTCTGACTTCCTAGTTCACTCAAACGTATTAAAGGCATACATGTTAAGTTAGTTGGTTCTGAATTGAGCATTGATGCGAAGTAGGGTGTTTAAGTGGTCAGTAAAACTAGGAAAGTGGTCTATAAATGTGAATACATTACAGTCATGTATTCTTTTAAACTCCATTCTAAGATGTACTCCTGATGAGAATGTTCTGAAGCTGCTACTGGCCCTCTCTCCTGCTAATATACATGTCCTAGAGAGGCCCCTTGCTCTTGTCTTGCACCACCAACAGACTGACTGACAGCTATGGTTAAACAAAGAAGAGGAGGGTCTATTTGTTATCTGATACCCTTGTGAAAGGCTATGACAGTGTTAGAGGGACCCTGCTGACACTGGGGGCACCCCACAGAGTTGACCCTAAGACATTTTTGACACCCTGCCTTACTTATTGATGTGTATAGATGTGTTTGCGCGCATGATAAAAGCCTCCACTGGAGAAGCTTCTAACACTGTTAGTCTATAAATAAAAGTGGGGGCACAGAGCAAACTCAACCTTTTGTTTGTTTGTGTGTGTGTGTGTGTGTGTGTGTGTGTGTGTGTGTGTGTGTAGTTTTAAGTCTTTGACTCTTTGGCTTTACTTGTGTGTCTTGATGTGTCTTGTATATTCAAGGAGTTCCACATTGCAATATTGATGGCCCTAAGGGAGGGATGTAAGAGGGAATAGTGACAGCAGAGTGAGGGGAAGGACCTAGAGACGGTTATTAGTGCTTTGACACGTTTGGCATCCCCTACATCCAAGAATTACGGAGCCCCGCAGGGGACATGGGAGAAAAAAAAAATTAAGACGGACTTTTGCGAGATCTGGCAAAACAAACTCGGGATCTCGCAAAACAAACTCGGGATCTCACAAAACTAACTCGCGAAAGTTGAATTCCAACAATGGCGGCAGCTACTTAGTTGTAATATTACTCTTTCTGGGTCACAAAATACACTTTTAAGATATTTTGAGGTGTGAATGTAGTTGTGTAAACGTCAGATACCTGCTCGGTTTACAAGACATCACATATTTGCAAAAGTGCTCCGACGTTTTTGGAGATCTGACACCCACTAGCTCGAAGCTAACGGGAGGTCGAGACCTACTACAGCCGGGAGGAACACCGCTTTCCCGGCACATCGTGCCTCGACCTCCCGGTCGGCTTCGAGCTGGCGGCCTCCGAAGAATGCGGCTAAAACTTTTGCGAGATCTCGCAATACTTTTGCGAGATCCCGAGTTTGTTTTGCGAGATCTCGCAAAAGTCCGTCTTAATTTTTTTTTTTTCTCCCTAATTTTTTTTTTCTCCCTAATTTTTTTTTCTCCCATGTCCCCTGCGGGGCTCTGTAAAGAATACATATATATGTCTGGTGAATTTAATTCTGACAGGTGAGGTCTCTGGAGGATTGAGACTAAAGTGGGGCTCCAGGATGTACACTAATATGATATCTGCTGGAAGGTTTAGGAAGGACTGATGGAGTAGACGACGACTCCATATGATCTGATTCAACTTTTTACAGAAGTAGAGTAACTATAATAAGAATGTAAATCAGAACAAAGAAGGGGACGCAGATTCTACTGTAATATCGCTGTACATAGCACTCTGATCTACTTGAGGTTCGAGCCTCTTATTCGAATGCTACCAAATACCAAAGCAAAAATGCAAAAAAAAAAAAAAAAAAAGTCAAACACAAGGCTGCAAAATTATAGTCAACAAATCAAGTGGGTAATGTCACAGTGGCTTTACCTAGTTCTTTGTTACAATACATCAGTACATTAATTTAGTGTTTACATGTTTGTGTTTACATGTTTATGTTGAACTGCCTTGGCTACATGTGCCCAGAGAAGGTCTCCAGTGGGCAGAGCTTCATCTGTAGAGACCTAACAGGAGTGTAAATTGCCAGATTGGGCTTCTGGTAGCTACAGTGTTTTCCTCTCGGCCACAGAAACTCATTACAATAAACTCTCCATGCACTGTTTTTAAGCTAATCTGAAGGTCTGCATTGACTGACTCTGCAGAAAATTGACGAATTGCACATCTCAGCATGTGAACAGAAGTGGGGAACATTCCACCAGTTAAATTCATGGTCATGTCACTTTGCTAACTTTTTATTAAATCTCAAACTTCTTTTTATTTGTTACAAATTTTTTCAAAGAGTTTAGTGGCTTCCAGGCAGTGATTTTCAACTTTCAGCACAATAAACTATAGCAGCCTTGATCTAACCATCTACAGTGCCCTTCAAGGAATACCTTAATGCAACTGTGGCAGAAAAGGAAAGCTGACTGAACAAACCTTTTTCATGTTTGGAAGAAGTCTATCGTGTTCTTTTTCTTCATAACACAATAAGACCGTTGGTTCTCAGTGACATCTGCACACTCTATTATAGTTCGATAACCACCCACAGCATGAATTGACATATTTTGTTAAGTAACTGCTGTGCGTTTCTGAATACCCACATCTGATCTTGCATGTTAATTTGCTAACCTTTGGGGCGCCCCGAGTTAACACCGGCGCAAGAGCAACAAAGAAGACTTCTCTGATTGAAGTGGTTTGACCCGAACCACTGAGTTTCCAGCTTGCTCTCAAGTGGTTTTAATGAGTGTTGAATTCTATGAAAATTGATGGTCGGTACAGAGAAGGGGTTTTCAGGATGATTTTTCACCACGAGGCATGGGGGATACAGTGAATGGTGTTGATTAGATATTGAAATCTGCTGTGTATATGACAGGTGGCACATCAAAAATGATAGGAGGTAACATCTTGGAGTCCGTCCAGGACTCCTCATGTGTACACAACGAAAGAAAAGAGGACAGCAGGTGAAAGACAAGAAAAGAAGCCCTTTCATTTCAACTAGAAGCAAATAAAAAAAAAACATGTAGTGACTCTGTAAACTCGGCACATGATAAGCAATGATTAGTTTACAGTTAATGACAATAAGACTAAACCAAGTTTTTGTTTTTTCTAGTTTTGTATTTGACATCATTTTGTAGCTCCTAGCAAGTCAGTCTCAACAAAACTGACTGAAAGGGCTAAAAGGCTAGATGAGAAGTGTTAATATCATGTTGCAGCCATAGACTGTATATAAAATAAGGGCACAGTAACCATGAGGTCACTCACTGGTTTGTGAGCTCCACACTTGAAAGCCTCAATGTTTCACCATTGTCCCCCAAAACTGACCATATTTGGATGACAGCATATTGTAAAAAACGTATATTTCCACATGTGCTGTAAACTCACTTAGTCCTGCATTTGAGTCCGGCCTGCTGTTAGTTATGACAAGTACAAAAAGGGGACAAGTGTTGGACTTTAGCTTGTTCACCTGCACTAAATCAAAACAACCTCAAGGCCCTTCTTATTATAAGGTAGGGCTCTACAATGATATAGATCAAATGACTCCCTAGCAAGGGCCTAACACTTGATGACAGTGCTTGCGCCTGTTAAAATTCCCTTTTAACCACAAGAAACTTCTATCAGAACCAGGCAGAACAAGGTTCAGGGAGGGGGAGTCACCTGAGGTAGACAGGGCAAAAGACACTATAGAAGAGAGCGAGCGAAACTCTGGATCAGATCTCCCAGTCCCCTGACAGAAGAACCAAGTTAGTCGCCTAGTTGCTAGGCCCCCCTTTGTTTTATAAGAAAAATATAGACACACACACCACACCACCACGTCCCTCCATTTAGAAAGGCAGAGGCGTCACAGCGTGATTATTTTACATGTAGTTGTTTTTTTCCTGTGTAATAATATTCAACATTGCTATCAATATATTTTTCAAAAAATGCCTCTCTGTGTAAAATGGGTTCAAAAACATAAAAAAAAACTGTGGGATACTGTTTGTCCATGATTTTGACAGGGGGAATAAATCGTGGCAGGATCAGCCTGATATTATTTGTATCCCACTGTAACTTTACTGTATAAAGAGCAAAATGTCAGGAGTAGTTAGTCATTACAAGAAGTGTTTGTGAACTAAAAATCAAGAATATGGGATACTGTTTGTCAGAGATTTACAGTTAACAAACAGTCAGGTGAATAAACAACACTGAGACACTTGAGATTGATAACGTGCGGCACGGGTGAATCTCAGACAGAGAGTCACCCCGAACTGCAGTATTCGTTTATTTTTATAGCAGAAGCAGGGTGGGACAAGCATAGCAGTTTCCTTTAATTCTGCATACGTGTGTGTGTGTGTGTGTGTGTGTGTGTGTGTGTGTGTGTGTGTGTGTGTGAATGTCACAGGGTGAACTTCCTGTTTCTAGAAACAGAGCTGTGGGTGTTGTAACTGTGCAAGAGAGTGAGTAGTACATTTTGTTCTTTTCCTATTAAGAGTAAAATATGAACATATACTTTAATGCAACATAAACCTTATAAAAGCGTTTCTTCCTTAACACTGTTTGTCCGTGATTTGGAGAACCCAGTGCGTGCTTCCGATGCAGGGAAAACCAATTCTGCAGGGGAGACCTACCTTGGCACTTGTGCAGGTGAAGCCAAAGGGAAGATATGCTTCACCATATTTTCTAGTCTTTGGCTTAGAAGAAAGATGGTTTGGAAACATATTTGGCGATGCTTCATCTCCTGCTTTGCGTTTGTGTGGAAGCCTTGTCAAAAACCTGTCAAACCTGTCAAAAGCTGTGTCCAAGCGTTCTTTTTTTATTTTTTTATTTCTCTTTTCATACCCCCCCCCCCCCCCCCCCACACACACACACACACACACAATGGCTCTGCGTCCCCCCCTAGGGGATAGGCCCCACACTTTGGGTACCTCTGCCTCAAAAGGTTGGTTCTGTTCATCTGGACGTTTTCAGTGGGAGAAACATTTGATCACTTATCCAAGTGACTTCTTCAGTCTCAGCTGATTTCAGGTTTCCCCAATCTTATAAACAGTACATTTCCACAATGACTGAAACTTAGCAGCACTGAATGAACAATGGGATGTGAGCTCAGTTACTTGATCAAATTACTTGCAAATTCTCATGACCATTGATCAAAGAGCATCGATCAATGGTTCTTTGGACTGGTAAGCAGCGGATGACTTCCTCCACAGCAGATCTGCTCCTCCAGTCCACACCTCACCTGCATCTTTTTTAGCAGCATTGTGGGCTAAAGCAGAGGAACCTGTACCCCCAGTTTCCTTTGCTTCTGTTGCATCCTCTGGTTTTTCTGCTCCCGCTCCTCTTGGCTTCCTCTGCACTGGTTTCTTAGGCACCTTCTGCATTCTCTGCTCCCTCATCAAGGAGGAAATGGCATCCTCATCATCAACTGTTCTCTCAACCATTGGCATCAGCTGCCTTGGTCTGTCTGCTGGCACAGGGCTGACGGATTACACTGTTTTGGTAAGTGGCCCTGACTTTTCTTTTTATGCTCTTCTCTCCTCTTGTTCCAGCCTTGGTTTTGTGAGGAAACTAATTCAAAGATTGAAGTGCATTTTTCAGAGCAGAATAATAGCCTTTTTGCTTCCGAGCCAGGCTGGGAAAGCCTTCAAAAAACATGATTTTGTTGTTTTGTTGCATTTGCCATTGAACAGCATGCAGATGTTAGACGGCCAAATCCTAGGAAAGTAACAGTGGACAGTGACTCAAGCAATATCCCTGTCATTGAACATTGATTATGCATAAAAGTGTGCTGTATTAGGGCAGGAAATGCAGAAATCCTATTTTCCTATTTTGTTATTTTATTTTAAAAAGGCGAGAATTTCAATTCTTGGATAATAAATGATTTTGTGTATTTTCTTACAGATGCACAAGGGATCTCTCGAGTGGAAGGTCCAAATCAGATGGTAAGTTGCTTGGAGTAGCTTTTGTTTATTTTTATATAATGATATTTTGTTTATTCTTAATTGACAGGAGGGTAGGGAGAAAATCTGCAGTCCAGATCAGAACGGACAGGCATCAAATTGGTGATCAATATACTGGGAACTGCCAAAATAGGATGTACTCCGAAAGGGACTTTTACCTTTCTGGCATTTCACAATGCACATGGAAAAATTTGACCATCCACATCTCAACATTTGTTCTCGCCTTTTCTCAACCTTGCATGGCTCCAGAGCAGCAAATTCAGCCACCGAGTTGGAGTTGGTCCCCACCTCTAACACCAAATGAGAAAAGGACACCTGCTTTGAGCTTTACTGATGTCAATCCACCTGAACCACAGAAAATGATAGTTCAGCACACAGTGCGGCCTGATGATGCAACAACGCAGTTGTACACTTCCCCAAGGCTCAGGCCCTTTTCTTGGCGTTGCCCTCATTCCTTGAAGGATATCAAACAGCCAGACCTCCAGAAGTCATGGAGGCTTCTAGAAAGCCTCCATGACTTATCATGTCCTGCTATTGACATGATAAGATACAAGTGTGTACTTGATTGCCAAGTTTGAAGTTGAAGATGGGGGATGACCTCTTTGCAAAGTATCTCAACACCATGCAAAACCAAAACCATAGCGAGGAGTCCTTAGCCTACCTACCATAACAAGAAAATCAACCTCTGTGGTAGAAGAGTTCAGGTAGCTGCTCTGCTCTGTGCCATGGTATTGAAGAAGATAACAGTGGATGATATATATCCTTAAATTTAGTTACAGCACTTTCAGAAAGACATCTACTGTGATAAAGTCTACTCTCCACTGCTGTGTAATCAATTATTGTAAATGTAAATGTTATCAGGAAATGATCAGACAGGAGAGGGTTTTCAGGAAACACTGTTAAATGTTCAGTTTCTATGCCATATGTTAAAACAAGATCTAGAGTGTGATTAAAGTGGTGGGTGGGTTCTTTTACATTTTGACAGAAGCCAATTGAGTCTAATAACAGATTGAATGCTGTGTTGAGGCTGTCACTTTTAGCATCTACGTGAATGTTAAAATCACCCACAGTAATTATTTTATCTGAGCTGAGCACTAAATCAGATAAAAACTAAGGCCTGATTAAGGCCCAGGTACATGATAGATAACAACAAAGAATTCTGTTTTTTTGTATTATTGGGGTAGGGTTCAGGCTTAATGGGTCTTTGGTTGATTATTATCCAGAGTGGAAGACTGCTGTCAGACCACCTCCCCAGCTTTTGCTTTAAAGATACTAACAGTTAGTTTAACTTGAGGGTGTTGATTCATTTAAACTAACATAGTTATCATGCTGTAACAGGTTTCTGTAAGGCAGAGAAAATTAATTTGTAGATCACTTATGAACTAACAATGATTTAGAGGAGAGAGACCTAATGTTTAATATTCCAAATTTCAAAGTTTTACTCTTGGTGCACTGTGGAGACTATTGTTCTTTCTTTATGAATTTTTAAAAAATGTATTTAAATCGTTTTTTGCTGATTTTTTGTTTGTTTTATTTTTATTTTTTGTTCATTTGAGAGCAGACAGTCTGTAAGGGGACGTAAGTGTTTTGGGAGATAATAGGAGGAGAGAAGCTGCTTCCGTGTGAGACTGCAACTCTCTAAATGTTAAGGGTGTCATGGAAATTTCCCAACAGCTTGCTGGTAAAGCAGCAGAGCTAAATTGTGGTTAATTTTGACCGTGTCCAGCCCTAAATATAGGTCTGAAAGAACACTGAACAGTGAAGCAACAAAAAAGAGGACTAGTTGCATAGCTGGTGACTGCAATGTGATTTTAGACAGCAAATTGAACAAATTAAACAGTGATGAGAAACAGAAGTAAATGTTCTTTGAAAAATATCCAACTGCATTCATGTAGTGTAATGAGACTGCTAACCAAAATAAAATCTGTCTTTATTGTGCTTCAGTCATTGTTTTACCCTGACTACATTCTTGTCTTATCATCCTTTAAAAACACAGATTGAATATTTTCTCTCATATTGTCAGAGGCATTATCTCTAACTCTGTCTCCCACCCACTCTTCTCCACAGACTGTTCATATTCTTCTTCACATTTCCATCTCCCTCTCTTCCACCCATACAATCACTCAACTCCCACTATCTGAACGTACATGCATGGTGTGTCTGCCTTCATTTAGTGGCTTTCAGGCTGTCATCCAGCTTTTAAAGAAAGAGCCTTTGAAGCTTCAGAGCAGCTCTTCCCTGCCATGTTAGCATTAGCACTGGCTAAATTGGGATAGTGGTGGAGGTTGACTTCTTGCTTCTGGAGGGAGAGTGGGAGTCTGGAAGCTGATCAGACAGCCTGACACTTGGGGGCGGAGGAGATGCCACCTCCAGCTACCAGGACACTGAGTGGAGATAGTGGTGCATATGGCAGCAAGCTCTTTAGTCACAATCACAGTGACTCATTCACACAGGGATGTAGGGCAGGGATAGCTCAGTAGGTAGAGTGGTTGCCCCATGATCGGAAGGTCGGGGGTTCGATTCCCCTTAACAGCTACCCTGAGGTACCCCTGAGCAAGGTACCGTCCCTACACACTGCTCCCCGGGCGCCCAATGGCTGCCCACTGCTTCACTGAGTGAATGGGTTAAATGCAGAGAGCAATTTCCCCACGGGGCTCAATAAAGTACAATAATGTACACACTTTCTTCTTCTTCTACACGCAGCGGGGTGCAGTCGCCTTCTGTTCTTTACATTCATTTAATTTATTCTGTAGTCTTCCATTTGTTTTCATTTCCTATGAACTATTTTAAGCCTTAATTTTTAAAATATATTTATATATTTTTTTTATACATTTCACATTCTGCATAATTTCGGGGGGAGAATTTATGCACAAAAAAAGACTAATCACGATTTTTCCCCTTTTCGTAAAACATTAAAATATCCAATGAATACAGTTAAATGCAGTTTATGTTTTATGATGTCAAATCCGTTTCTCACGTCGTTTGGGCGAGGATGACGGGCGTTGCCTCTGGGGGACGCCCTAGTATTTGTTTCCATATTTTGGGTTGGCATTTCTTTCTGCGCGACCTGCCACCTGCCAGCGGACGGGGCATGCCAAAGAAGCTAGTCCAATTACTACGTCTCAATACCCTCAACATTGGTACATTAATCGGACGAAGCCGCAAACTATTCAACACTCTCAAGAACCACCACATCGACATCGATGGCAAAGGGCCTTGAAGAAAGAAAAGAGCTCTTCTACAACGGCAATCAGGCTCAGAACGGAGTGCTCATAGCGGAACAGTGTGGTTGAAGTAACCCGCATGTCGATCGTCTTATGTCACTCAAGACTGACACTTAGTCCACCATCCTCCTGCTATGCACCACAGACCAACTGCCCCGACGGTGAGAAGGAAGCATTCTGGCTCAACCTTGATGACCACCTACAGTCAATTGGCCCTGAAGAACATCTGGCAATAGGCGGTGGCCTAAATGGACACGTCAGCCAGGAGAGAGACAGATATGTGCGATTCCGTGGCGGCCAAGGATTTGGAACCCGAAACGATGTTCTGAACTGCACAGAGGCACACGATCTCGCCGTGGCCAACACTTTCTTCAGAAAAAGGCCAGCGCATCTCATTACGTATTCTACACCCAAATCGACGACTGGCTAATCCGAAGAGCCCACCTGAACCTGGTCACCAACATGAAGGTCATCCCGTCAACCTCAGCCCTCTGCATTGGCTACTCATTATGGACCTACGACTCAACCTTGGCCAGCAACGACAACCACCAATCACTTCAGTAGAGAAGATTAAATGGTGGCGCCTTCACGAGTGCAAAAGCCAGCTAGAGGACGCACTTGGGCACTTCAGCATAGATCCCAACGGACCAGTAGACACCATCTGTGATAACATCACTAGTCAGATACACGGCGCGGCAGGGAAATGCGGATGCTGCGATGGTGTCTGGACCTGACACAATGGGACCATGTCATTAACATCGACATCCGAAAGCGGCCGGGCATTGCGCCAATCATGGAGAAGATGCAAGGAGTGCGACTGCGATGGTATGGGCACGTGGTCAGAAGTGACAAAAACACGGTGGCAAGAACAGCACTGCGACTCAGCCCCCAAGGCTGGCGGCCAAGGGGCAGACCAAAAAGGCAATGGATGGACCGAATTAAAGATGACGTGACGAAGATCAGCGCCAACATGAACGAAACCTTGATCTTGCTGAATGGAGGCGCCTCTGCAGAGCGGGATTAACGCTAGGAAGAAGAAGTTTTCTTCAATCAGTGATGAATAGTAAGATGTTTTAGCTTTACAGAGGGCTTTCTTATAAAGCAGCAAACTATTTCTCCAGGCTAAATGATGATCTTCTAAATTTGTGACACGCCATTTCCTCTCCATCTTACGAGTCATCTGCTTTAGGCTAAGTGTTTGAAAATTATACGAGGGAGTCAAGTACTTCTGATTTGCTCTTTTTCACCGGAGCTACAGTATCCAGAGTCGTACGGAGTGAGGAGGTAAAATTATTAACAAGATGAACGACCTCTGTTGGAGTAGCGTTCAGGTAGCTGCTCTGCTCTGTGTTGGTACAAGATGATGATGAAGATGATAGCAGTGGGTGAATTATTCTTAGAGCAGCAGTAATGTCACTTTTAAAAACACAAGCAGTCCTCTAAATATGTGTATGTGTTTCTTCACTTTAACAGCTTGACCCAGTCCTGAAGGAGCGCTGCTTTATCAGGTTTAGTAGTGGGTACAAAGGGCATCATCATTAGATTAGTCTGTGATCACTCTCCCCAAATAATTATCCTGCTGGCCAGGCTCCTGCAGCATCCAGACTTAATTGATTTAATGGAGTGTGCTTTCTCTCGCTCTCTCTCCCTGTCTGTCTCACTTCTCTTTTTTCTGCTTCAAGAATTCATTTCCTCCCATCAGAGTTTAAGATTTAATTACAGAGTCATTGAGCTTATAAAGCCCTGCTTTCCAAAACGAAAGCTTTAGACTTAGTTTTCCTTGTACTATCACAGTCTCATCCATTGGGTTTTTTATTCTCGGCTGCATAAAAGTACACGTGAACGTGTCAAGGACACATGTTACTCCTGTCCTTTGCTCTCTCGCTCTCTGTTCCCTGGGTTTTGTCAGTCTCCCAGTGTGTGTTTGTGTGTGTTCACCGCACTTCCTGTTTTACTTTGATAGTCTCCTGTTGGTGTGCATCTTGTTCTGTTTGATTATTTGCCAGCCTTGTTTCCAAGGTGTTTCCTCTTTGCCCTGTTTCCCTTTCGTATTTAGTGTCTGCGTCTTCCTCTATTCGGCGTCATGTTCTCCCTCGTTCCTCACTGTGTATTCTGCCTGTACCCTAGTTTCTAGTTTCCCCCAATATGCATTCATCCGACAATAAAGCTGTATAATCTGCCTTCTGATGTTCCCTAAAGAACACCATCTGTTCTTTAATCACTTTTTCACACAGGGCCATGTAGGTTTGGATTTCCCGCCATAATAATAAACATGTTTGTTAAGAAACTGCATTTTGTGTTGACTTGTGTTGTCTAATATTTTAATTTGTTTGATGATGAAAATAGAAAATTGATACTCATCAGTACTCTTGCTGCAGCAAGATCAACTGAAGGCTTTTCAAGGAGTTCCAGACATGCAGAATGCATCTGTCTGCACAAGCGCACCTCCTTCTTGTCAATGAACAATGTGCAGTAATAGCATATTTAAAAAAAAGTGGTTTATAAAAGCACTTGTACTGATAAAGACAGGGAATCATCAAATTTGTGGTTTAAGGACTGAATATGTGCAAGGTGAAGAAAATTATTTAAATCTTTTTTTTTCTCACTTGTGCTATTCTTTCACTTATTTAATGATGACTTGTACATCCCCTTGACATTTCCAAGTTTTATTTGAATAAGTACACATTCAGTAACCTTTGGATTGGCCTGTTTGTGTGAAAGGCCCTCACAAAAGCCCACAGTCTTTCAGCCTGCTGTCAGATGCGACTGTCTTTCTCATATTGATTTGGCTTTTTTAAAGATTTGGACACGACCAGCAGAAACAGACGATGTGCTGTAGCATCACCATCCATGAATATCATATAGCTGTAAACTAATGTTCAGCCTTACTGCTGGTTAATGAGCCATTAAGAGACAATCAGCGCCATTTGCCCACCTCTCGGCATCAAAGGTGAATCATAAGCACACTGCTGCTAGGCAGTTTGCACTCAGTGCTATGACTAACTCAGCTTTTAATGGACATGATGTCAGTGGTTCTCTCGAAACTATACTCCACACAGACTATCATTTCACCAGCTGGTGTAATTAAATGTACAGCATAAGCAAAAACAAGCCTACACATACTGAACAGGCACTCGATTAGCTTGATGAGATAATGAGGCCACAGTGCGAATGTGGAAATCGTAGAGACAGGTTTGGGCATATTCAGCCCTGCAGGGCGCATGCTTGCTGACATAGCATGCTAATTGGCTGGAGCAACAGAATACACAGAGCTAAATGCAGCCCAAGGGAATAAACTGAGACAAGCTCGGCAGAGTTGGACATAAAAAGAGGGAGCAGTAACCTCTGTGCCAATCCCTTTATCACTAAGGACAAAATGGCTGCTAGTAGGCACTGCTTAATTTGAGAAACACTTTGCAGCCCCATTGTGGTTACTTGCCTTCTCCCCTAACCAGATTTTACAGTGAGACCTTTGCATACATTCCAGTAAATGCATGTGTAATTGGATTAAACACTCCAGCGTCCTTGCTGCTGGTCAGACAAGAAGGTGCCCGAGGAAATCAGGTTGAACACCTCATCATATCACCATATCCCTGACATGCGAGACAAATTTGAGATTAAAATATAGGTTGTAAGGTCTTTGTAAAAGTCGTGTCTAGTGAATTGTGTTTTCTTCTGACTGTGATGACTTCCTCGCTTTGTTTTAACAATATGGTTAATCAGCCTCACTGCAGCTGTGGAAATGAAAAAGCTAATAAAATATCTTCAAACTAACTTTATCTCTAGATAAGATTGCTAACCAATCTTAGTCAGCTACTGCTGCTAATTACTTTAACATTAGCCCCTGTTTGATGTTGTGTCTAATTTGTTAATAGTGAGCTAAAGTGATTACTAAAGTATAAAACCACAACAAGGAGTAGTTAAATTTCAGTTCCACTCTTATTCCAAATATGACACTTTTCTGAATGTTGACATGAGTCATATAAAGGCTGGTATATGGGACCTCTGGAGAAAGCAAAAACAAACCAGTCAACCAACCATGTCCCCCTGCCTGCCAGTGCTTATCTTTCGATTTCAGTTCCTTTAGTTGTTTTTATAAAGCATCATTTCACACCAACAATTATCTCAAGGTGGTTTATACTAAAAGGTACAGGCCCTGCGTTAGAAGGACAACAGTGATCAGAAAAGGCCTTGTGAGCAAGGTGTTGGTGACAGTGGGGAGGAAGAACTACCTTTTTAAAACAGGAGAAACATAAGAAGGAAAGGAAGTTTCACAGCAGCATAATTAAGGTATGATTTAGGTTCACAGTTATTTCAATTTTCAGTTTCAAATTTTCACTTTGTGTCAGCTCAGAGACATATTAAATTTTTACTTAGAAATCCTAAACAAGAAGGACAAAAGGACTTGAATTACTCTCGAGCAGAGAAAAAGAAGTAAAAACAGTATAAGTGCCTGTAGATTGTCCGAGCACTGCTTTTTTCTCTTACTAAATCATTTTTTTTTTCAGACCTTTTATTAACCTCATGACATTTCCACTGAGGCCAAGGAAAAGAGACTGGGAATAGAAAAAGGGAAGTATTTTTTTTTTTATTATCATTTGACCTTACCCTGGTATGCTAGTGAATGAGTCAACAGACAATGGCTAAAGCAAATGGAAAGTGGTCCTTATCATCAGCATCAACTCTCAAAAAGAAACAATTCTCAATTACAAAGAAAACAAATACAAAACAAAAATCATCACTGAAGTAAACAAAACGTCAGCGTTATCAAACTAGCTGTCATGGTCTG
The DNA here is from genome assembly GCF_057381915.1 of Diplotaxodon limnothrissa. Classification (NCBI taxonomy): domain Eukaryota; kingdom Metazoa; phylum Chordata; class Actinopteri; order Cichliformes; family Cichlidae; genus Diplotaxodon; species Diplotaxodon limnothrissa. Next base: position 29,712,055 of record NC_140615.1, on the reverse strand, counting down.
TGTGAGTCATGGTAACTTTCCTCTGCACCGGCTCTCTTCCTCTGGGTGGAGCCCTCTTTGCTCCTCCCTGGGTTTCCACCTGATGGCAATTACACCGGCAGTATTTATGACCAACGCTCACAACTAGTCTTTGCCAGATTATCTGCTAACCTATGTTAGTTCAAATCAAATCAAATCAAATCAAATCACTTTTTATTGTCACATCACATGTGCAGGCACACTGGCACAGCACATGCGAGTGAAATTCTTGTGTGCGAGCCCCACAAGCAACAGAGATGTGCAAACACAACAACACAAACGAGCAAAATACAAGAATGGCCAACCTGAAACTAATAAATATATGTACAATATATAATAGTGTATGCATTTCTGGATGTGTATACTAAATATTTTCCTACGTGTGTGTGTGTGTGTGTGTGTGTGTATACACATTTTTACAAATTAAATAGTAAAAAAATAAAATAAAATAATAATAATAATAATAATAATAAAATATATAAAATATACAGAGTTGAATATGTGCAAAACAAGTGGCATTTATATACAGTGTGGAGTGCATAATGTTGAAGTTCCAGTAGTGAAGCTGAGGTGTCTATGACGTGTTCAGCAGTCTGATGGCCTGATGGAAAAAGCTGTCTCTCAGTCTGCTGGTACGGGACCGGATGCTGCAGAACCTCCTTCCTGATGGAAGCAGTCTGAACAGTTTATGGCTGGGGTGACTGGAGTCCTTGATGATCCTCCCCGCTTTCCTCAGGCACCGCTTCACGGCCTCACGTTGCGCTTGTTGATCATAATGTATATGCTTAACCTTGTTCTCCTGTCTCGTAGTCAGTACCTGGAACTCACCACTCAAGCTTCGCTGTACTTGCACTTCTGTATTCTTCTTGCTGCGGTTTATGAGCCCCAGCAGATGCCAGTGTTCTGCAGTGTTCCAACCTCTCTGGAACTGCAGTCTTTTTCCGGCGACCCAGGGGGCTGCAGCCACCTGTTCACTCATAAAAAGGTATTTCTGCTGGGAGACCATAGACAAAGATGTCAAAGAGTATGTGGCTGCTTGTCCTGTCTGTGCCCACAATAAGTCAAACACACAACGCCCTGCCGGTGTATTACAGCCTCTCACCATACCCCATTGCCCATCGTCACACATCTCTTTGACTTTTGTCACTGGCTTGCCCGTTCCCTCTGATAAGACCACCATATTCACCGTAATTGATAGGGTTCTCCAAAGCAGCACATTTTATCGCTATGGACAAACACCCCACAGCCACTGAGACAGCCACCTGGATGAACCTGGATGAGACCGTTACCTGCCAGCTTCTTCTGCAGCACTTCCTAACCAAACCATCACTGCCTGCTCAGCCTCTGAGGGCTCCTTGTCTCTTGTGAGCACAGACCAGTGGCAAATATAGCCAGCCTGTGACTGGATAAATCTGGAATGTCAAGTAAGTATCCTGGCTCTGTTCACTCCTCTCACTTATGGAAAGAGTCTTCCAAAAACTTCTGGAAAAATTTCTGCAGACTAACCCTTCTCTCTCGTTCTCCAGAACATGCCTTCCTGTGCTCCCTCATATCCACTTGCTGTCTTACTGACTGTGTAAATAAAGACCAGTTAACATTATTCTACTCTCCCTGCTGTTCTTGTTTTATTCTAGCACTTGAGTCCACTTGCCTCCTGTTTAGCAGGATAAAAATATAAATTTATTATCATCAGGTTGTTCTTCTGTTGATCCAAATCCCTGCAGTGAGTACTAACAGGACTAGAACAAGCACATATATCCTTTCCAACTATTTTCATGTGCTCCCTTTAAATTAAATTATTTTAAAACTAGAATTGAATTGAAAATCCTTTTCTTCACATACAAGGTCATGACCACATCCGTGCATCCATCAATCGAAAGTTTGGTACACAACAGCCAGGAAGATCTCAGTATTCAGACGTCATCATTAATTCGTTATGTATGCCGTTAGAGTGCCTGGGTCGTCGACCCAGTGTTTTGTGTTTTTTGGTTCTTTGGTTTTGTTATTTCATTATATTTTAGCTTTGCTTTATGGGTTATAGGATTATTCTTAGTTTAGGTTCTCTGGGTGGGTTTTGTTAGAGTTTTAGTGTTCTGGTTTTCTGTCTGTGATCCATAGTTGCTGTCTCCCCTGTCTGCTGTATCCCCATGTCCAGTCAGTGTCTGTCTGCCCTGGTCCCACGTCTCTGTTCCCTTTGTTGTAGTGCCTGCCTGTGAGTCTGTGTCCGTAAGTTCAGTCTGTGTTATGTTTCCTGTTTTACTTTGAAAGTCCGTGTCTCATGTAAATGCGTCTGGTTTTGTTTCCTTTGTCTCGTTAGGCCTGATTTGCCCCAGCTGTGTTTCCCTCCTGTTGCCCATTCCCTGATTGCTCCCTCTGTGTATTTAAGTCCTGCATTTCCCTGTGTCCGTGTTGCGATCTACCGTCTACTATGCTGTGTGTTCTGCCTGTCAGCCTGTTTAGCTTTGTAGTTTTCAGTTTAGTTTTTGGTTTACAATAAATCTACGTTTGAGTTTACCTTCCATCTCTGTGAGTCTGCACTTTGGGTCCTCCTTATCACCACTCCTGCCTGTACACAGCCCTCACATGACACATGCATATTTCACCGTTTAACAAATGAGTCTATGTAGCTAGCATACACCTTCTATGAGGTGAGCAGGATATATTAAAATAATCCAGCAACTTCTCCCACCCTCTTTGAAGTGATTCACACTAGAAACTGAATACTATTGCTTTATTAGACCCACAAAGGAGGTGGGTGAACTTGAACCTGAACTTGAGACTGCAATTTAAATATTTCTATTTTGGTTACGTTTGCTTAGCTAACATACCCATATCCTTTCAAGTTCAAGTTGTATTATTGTAATATGCAGGTAACAATGGCTCTTCACTACTAGCAATTAAATGATTCGACTCAGAGCATGCAGAGACGCAAATATAATGAGGGTCCATACTAGCTGATTATATTTGCACCTAGATCTAAATCTAACACTACTTATGGCTATATGGGTAACAATTAACCAATCCTTCTAACTCATCTCTGTCTGAATTACTGTTTGATGTTGTGTTATGTCTATGGTACTCTTACTAATTATTAAATAATTTAATAGGATGAGTTCTTTCATTTTTTTTTTAATTCATATTTTTATTAAGGTTTCAAAAGCAGGCATTCACAGTATGTACATCATGTAAGCATTCTTCATACTTAGGTTATCTGCCTTAAATACTGAAATAGTATTTTAATTTACATCCAAGTCATAAGGGAAGAATACTTACAACGATAGAAGTAATTGAAACCATCACATAATCCGAAAATCAAAAAACAAAAAACAAAACTAACAAACCTAAGAAAAGAGAAAAAAAACAAAAAACAAAAAAAAAAACACGGATGTGTTGGTATGGGGTGATCCTATAAATATATATACATACATCATAATTATTGGTTTGTAATAGTAAAATCTGGCCTATGAGGCGTGATATATTTAACCCAGTTTTCCCAATATGATGTAAATTTCTCCAGCTTGTGGTTAACAGAAGCTGTTATCTTTTCCATGTTATAAATTTCCATTGTGATTTCCATCCATGTACTTATGTTTGGGCTCTCTGGGGATAACCATTTTCTGGTGATATTCTTTTTACAGGCCACCAATAAAATATTTATTAAATGTTTATCATATTTAGGCCATTCCTGAGGTATATATCCAAAGAACATAGTCTTACTCTCGAGAGGTATTTCACGTTTAAAGATATCCTGTAAGGCATTATGTATTTCTCTCCAATAATCCCTCAAGATTGAGCAGTCCCAGAAAATATGGTAATGATTTGCACTTTGATTTCCACAGTTCCTCCAACAAGCATGGGGGTTATCATCATAATGAGACTTCTGAGAAGGTGTTATAAAGTATCTAATTAGGCACTTCCAGCCAAATTCCCTCCACTTTTGTGAGCTGGTACACATCCACTGATATCTCCATATTGCCGTCCATTCTTCCTCTAATATTTTTATCCCTCCTTCCTTCTCCCATTTTGTTCTAATATATGAAGTCGAATGTGGTTTCAAATCCATTAGACCCTTATAGAGACATGATACAATTCTATCAATAGTTTCTGAGTTATAGCTTTTTATAAACAGTTCCATCAAGCGTGTGTTTATCATTGTTACGTTTCTCATCTTCGTGTCGGCATAGTGCCTTAACTGCAGATATCGATAGAAGTCTTCTTTTTCTAATGAAAATGTTTTTCTAAGCATGTCAAAGCTGAACAATTTTCCATCCTTCATTATACTGCACAGGGCTGTTATGCCCTTACCTGTCCAGTCCTTGAATCTAGAATCCAGTTCATTAGGTTTGAACTCTGAGTCGTAAGCACACCATTTAAGAACTGTAATATTGGTCTCGAGTTTATATTCCTTTATAATAGTTCTCCATGTTTTAAGGGTCCTTTTCACCCACATGTTATCAGTATTTTTTATATAGGTTTGTAAGTTATTGTCAGCTAGAGTTGCCTGAATAGGTATAGACAGCATTTGTTCCTCAATGGTTTTCCATTGGGCAGTGTATGATTGGTTACACCAGCATATTATTGCTCTCATCTGCGCTGCAAAATAATAATATCTGAGGTCAGGGAGGCCCCATCCTCCCTTTTGCTTAGCCAGCTGTAGTGTTTTAAGGCGAACCCTTGGTCTTTTACCTTGCCATATATATCTAGATAACATTTTATCCCACTCATTAAATTGACTTTGGTTAATCTCTATTGGTAGGGTTTGAAATAGATACAAAAATCTTGGCAATACATTCATTTTAATAGAATCAATTCTTGAATTAAAACTAAAGAAAGGAATTAAATTCCATCTTACTATATCTTCCTTTATTTTTTTGTATAAGGGTAGGTAGTTCTGTTCGAATAGTTTTGTAAGGTCTTTCGGTAAATTTATGCCTAAATATTTAAAACACTCCGTTTGCCATACCAGAGAGTAGCTACATTTTATTTCTTCTGGTGGGCTGTAGTTATATGAGAGTAGCTGGGTTTTACCTATATTAATTTTATAGCCTGATAATTGGCCGTATTGTTCAAATGACTGCATCAGCTTGGGTAAAGAATATGTTGGGTGTCCAAGGTAAATCAAAATGTCATCCGCGTAGCAAGCCAGTTTATATTGTGTCCCTTTGATAAAAATTCCCTTAATGTCCTTATTTTGCCTGATGGATTGAGCTAGTGGTTCCAAGTATAGTGCAAAAAGTAACGGTGACCATGCACAGCCCTGTCTAGTGCCCCTTTTTAGGGTAAAACTGTTGGATAGGCATCCATTAATTTTGATCCTGGCTGTAGGATTATCATATAATGCTTGTATCGTTTTAATAATCATATCATGAAAGCCAAATTTATATAGTACCCTGTAGAGGAACTTCCAATTGACAGAGTCAAAGGCTTTTTCAGCGTCTACACTCATCACAATTGCTTTGATTTTGTGTTTTTGTATATGGTCCATAATGTGTAGTGTCTTTCGTATATTGTCCTGTGTTTGGCGTTGATGTATGAAACCTGTTTGATCATTACATATCAGTGTTGGTAGGAACTCTTCTAGCCGTTTGGCCATGATAGATGTGAAAAGTTTATAGTCCACGTTAAGAACAGAGATTGGCCTGAAAGATCCACATTCCATTTTATCTTTGCCTTCTTTTGGTATAACTGAAATAATTGCCTCCTTCCAACTGGGGGGCATTTGTGCCTTTTTCAAAACCCAATTCAATGTAGGCAGTAAGACAGGTATCAGTTCCTTTTTAAATTCTTTATACCACTCTGCCGTGTAACCATCTGGTCCTGGTGATTTACTTAATTTAAGCCTATTAATTGCAGCTTTTAATTCTTCCTCAGTTATATTCATTGTCATTGCTTGATTTTGTTCTTCATCTAGAGTGGGTAAGTCTAGAGAGTTCAGAAAGCTATCCATCTGAGCTTCAGTCCCGCCCGGGGCTTCAGAGTATAGGGTTTTATAAAATCTTTCAAAGGCTTCCTGTATTTCATTTAATTTATTTTTTATCACTTTTGTACTTGGGTCCCTAATTTTATAAATTGTATTTTCCGCTATCTTTTTTTTCAATTTCCACGCCAATATTTTGGTAGATTTAATGCCACTTTCATATTGTCTCTGTTTCAAAAACATTAAATCTTTCTTGATTTCTTGTGTGGCTATATTGTTAATTTCGTTCCTAATGTTTTTGATGTCCCTTAATATATCCTGTGTTAAGTCCCTTTTATGTCTTCTTTCTAATTCCTTTAGTTTCTTACTCAACTCTTCTAATTTTCTATTCTTATCTTTTTTCCTAAATGAAGCTATTGCTATAATTTTCCCTCTTAGTACCGCCTTCAGAGTATCCCATAGTATGGGAGGTGGTACTTCTCCGGTATCATTGAACTCTAAAAAGAGACTAATTTCTGATTTAATTTGTGCCTTGAAAGGTGAATCATTCAATAGACTTGAGTTCAATTTCCATGTATTATTTTTTAACCGTAAGTTAAAATCAATGGATAAATATATTGGTGCATGGTCACTTATATCTATCGTTCCAATTCCACAAGTATATATTTTATCCTTATCTTTACCAAATGTTATAAAATAATCTATCCTTGTATAAAGAGAGTGTGGGGCAGAGTAGTAAGTATAGTCCTTTCTATTAGGAAAAAGGTCTCGCCATATGTCCATTAATCCTACCTCCTCAAAAAGTGCATTCACTTTGATATATGGAGATTTCATATCGTATGTTTTCTTGCTAGACGAGTCTAATTTTGGCTGCAGGTGTATATTTAAATCCCCTCCACAGATCAAAAGGCCTTCTGTTTCTGTTACCATAATATTAATAATCCTTTGGAAGAAGCTAATATCACTCTTTGGTGGGGCATAAACATTTAAGAGGGTGATCAAATTCCCATCTATTTTCCCTTTTACTAGAATAAATCTGCCCTCTTTATCACCCATTTCAGATACTTTTTCAAAGTTTAATTTGCTTGAAATAAGGATTGCAACTCCTCTCCTATGTCCTGATTTGTATGAAGAAAAAAACAGATTAGTAAAACCCATTCTCTTTAATTTTACGTGCTCCTTATCTGTCATGTGGGTCTCCTGTAAGTAGACTATATGGGCTTGTTCTGCTTTCACTTTAGTTAGGATTTTAGTACGTTTAATTGGATTTAACAGCCCATTAACATTGAAAGATATAAATTTTACTTTATCACTAGCCATATGTAATCAGCGTATGTCCATAAAGCAAGTAAAATTAAACTTATCAGATCTACTCCCTAAACAGACAAACATATCAAACATAAACATCAAATACACAGAAAAAAAACAAACAAAAAACTGTGATTCCAAGGCTGGGGTCTCTAAGAAATGACCCTGTGTAGAGCTAGAGAAAACGTCTAGCTGTGGAGGAAAGCCTCTCCCATATATGGGCTGAGGGCCCCCATCATGGCACTTGAGGCGGCAGAAAACAAAGTCGTTGTTCATTTCACAAAAAGTGTGTCCTTATGTGTCTCTCGCTTATATCTGTGTAGTCTCATCCAATTGGGGTAAAGATATTCTCACAAAACATCTTGAAATATATTTAACACCACGTATTTTTACCTCATTTTAACGTCCGACAGTACTTATAGCTCCTCTGGCGAGGGCATGATCTGTCTTCTGAAGGTTCGCAGTCTCGCCCTGATATCTTTCTCTCGCTCGTCGTCTGTCCCTCGCTGAGTTGGACCTCTCGTGGTTTCCCAGGCGGTACGGGACAGCTGCTCGACCAGACTCTCCTTCGGTGTAGTCACATTAACTGGAAGTCCTCTGTCCTTCATGTCTGTAGTCGCCTCCTCCGCCGTCTGATACAGAACTATTCCATCCTCATAAAACACTCGTAGTTTTGCCGGGAACGGAGTATGGAAGCGGATGTTTTTCTGCTTTAACACCCGCTTCGCCTCTACGTACTCCTTTCTCTTCTGCAGTACTACTGGAGGGTAGTCATGGTCAAAGAATATCAATTTCCCATTCAGAAAAACTTTCTTCTTTTCCCAAGCTCTACGTAGGATCTCTTCTTTAACCCTATAGCGGAGAAATTTGACTATTATTGATCGCGTTTTATCTTGCCTGTCTCCGGCGGGTCTTAAAGCCAGCGCCCGATGTGCTCTCTCGATGCCAAACTCCTCGTTAGGGTTTATCTCCAGAGTGTCCCGCAGTAGTTTTTCCACAAAGTCCACCATAGACGAGCCCTCGGCTCCTTCCGGGACATTATAGATCCTTAAATTTTTTCGTCGGGATCTTCCTTCATAGTCAAGTAGCTTATTTTCTTGTTGATGCATGACTTTTATCATCTTATTCAGAGTCTGTTCCAAGTTTTGAACACGGTCTTCCACTTTTTCAATTCGTACCTCTGCCTCTGTTATTTTTTGATTAACGCTGGTAATCTCTGATTTAATATCAGTTAATTGTTCTTTTATGAATGAAGGTATCCTCAGTTATGCACATACTGTATATGCAAGACATTAGGATATTTCTGACTTGGCATGATGTGAAACTGTTTGAACAGGGTTTTTAGATGGCAGACCTTAAGAACAACTGTAACAATAACAGAATGGTCATGCCTACATTTTATTATTTAAAAAAAGTTCCCATTTTTTTGTGGTTCCGAATATCCTGCTGTGGAAAAAGCTGGGAAATTGGGTGCCTGCAGGTGTAATTACATGCTCTGGCAAGCAGATACAGGAAATGGGAAATTACCTAGCATTTGCCTCTTTCGGAGAATTTGTCATTTTTCTCAGAACATTCAGCGGGGATCTGAAGTTGGAGTCCACTGGAAAAACTACATTTTAAAAAATGAAAAAAAAGGTGTTCAAGGCTCTATTCATACCAGGTCAAATGTATTTCTGAATAAATCTAAACTCAAGACCTGACCATGGAGCTTTAACAGATTATTCAGCAGCAGAGATTGGCAGCAGCACACACACTTTGATAGGTTCCTCAAACACTTTTCTTTATGCCTCATAAAGAAATAAGAGTAAGAGTAAGAGGAAAAACTTAAGAATATTTATATGGCAAACTTGAGACAATCAAGGAACTACAACTGTGTCACCCAAAAATTATGAGTGGGTGAGTCATGCTTTGTGATCTTTGGCTGTTGTCTTATTTAATAGCAAAATCTGCATCAATAAAGCCAATCAGTTTGTGGCATAATCCTACCTCCTCATAAATTGAAGAATCAATTAAAAACAGCTCATAATCAAAGCTAATATTCTGCAATTTTAACTCAGGATGGGGTGCCTGCTTGTTTACACTCTGGTTTGATTTGAACTCTACTCCTTCATCTTTTCTGTGCCTTGATGCCATTATTGTGTTCCTGTGTTATTCTTTCTATTCCTTTCATTTTCAAAAAAACCCTCCCAAATAACTCTGGTGGGTAACTGGTGTAAGTCCTTTAAGTTCTTTTTAAAAAAAAAACTTAGTTGGTTGTGTGTGATTTCCACAAAATTCAGTTTGCACTGTATTGTTTTTTGAGAAAGGTGTGGTTTATTTTTGGGTGGAGCAAAATCTCAGTGTGGAAAAAAAAAATCCAATCAACTCAAATGAAATGAAATGAAATAATACAGTAACCACCCAAGTATGAGTACAAGTACAATAACCTCAGTTTGATCTGAATTAAGAAGCAGAAAGTTAGCGGCCATCCAGGTCTTTATGTCTTTAAGACATTCCTGCAGTTTAACTAATTGGTGTGTGTTATCTGGCTTCATGGACAGATAGAGCTGGGTGTCATCAGCATAGCAGTGAAAATGTATGCTTTGTCTTCTGATAGTACTGCCTAAGGGAAGCATGTATAATGTAAACAGAATTGATCCTAGCACTGAACCCTGTGGAACACCATAATTAACTTCAGCGTGTGAAGAACTCTCCATTTACATGAACAAATTGGAGTCTATTAAATTTGCACTGCAGTGCAGTACCTGTAATACCTACCGCGTGCTCTAATCGCTCTAATAGGATATTATGGTCGACAGTATCGAATGCTGCACTGAGGTCTAGCAGGACAAGCACAGAGATGAGTCCACTGTCAGAGGCCATAAGAAGATCATTTGTAACCTTCACTAAAGCTGTTTCTGTGCTGTGATGAGCTCTGAAACCTGACTGAAACTCTTCAAATAAACCATTCCTCTGCAGATGATCTGTTAGCTGTTTGACAACTACTCTTTCAAGGATGTTTGATATGAAAGGAAGGTTGGAGATTGGCCTATAATTAGCTAAGACTGCTGGGTCTAGAAATGCTTTTTAAGTAAAGGTTTAACTACAGCTAGCTTGAAGACCTGTGGTACATAGCTGATTATTAGAGATAGGTTGATCATATTTACGACTGAACCATTAATTAATGGCAGGACTTCTTTGAGCAGTCTTGTAGGAATGGGGTCTAAAAGACACGTTGATGGTTTGGAGGAAGTAATTAAGAGTTATCTGCTTTAGGCTACGTGTTTGAGAAGGGATTCAAGTACTTCCTAATTTGAGGCCTTAATTTTCACAGAAGCTACAGTATCCAGAGTCAAGAGAGTAAAGAGGTAAAATTATTACTGCAACAGGTGTAGGCTGGGAGGACTCCCATGATGCATTGGGTGTTTCTTCTTCACTCACTATGTGTTAACAGACCTCTCTGCACTGAATCATACCTGTTATTAATCTCAGTCTCTCTTCCACAGCATGTCTTTATCCTGTCTTCCTTCTCTCACCCCAACCGGTCGCAGCAGATGGCCACCCCCTCCCTGAGCCTGGTTCTATCGGAGGTTTCTTCCTGTTAAAAGGGAGTTTTTCCTTCCCACTGTCACCAAAGTGCTTGCTCATAGGGGGGTCACATGATTGTTGGGCTTTTCTCTGTATGTATTATTGTAGGGTCTACCTTACAATATAAAGCACCTTGAGGTGACTGTTGTTGTGATTTGGCGCTGTATAACTAAAGTTGAATTGAATTGAATTAAACATCCATTACTAATGCTACCTTTTTGACAGAAGGCCAGCGTTCTCTCGCAAAAGTAAGAAATAACGTACTGCCTTACTAATAATTAGTTTTTGAGTAATGACCCCAAAATTGATCACAGCAGAGGGGAAATACCTCCAACATGCAGAAACATTTGACCACAGCATGTAATTAATTTGCACAAATGTAATGTCTTTGATAGGCTACTTGGTGATAGTGATGGCTTTCGAAGCAGAACCAGTGAGAACCCAATGAGAATCGAGAAGGAATCGAATCAAAAAGTGATATCAATAATGGAATTGGAAATGCTAAATTGTTGCCAGTTCCCATCCCTAGTAATGAAATAATCCGCTTCTGTGGTAGCAGAGTTTAGGTAGCTGCTCTGTACTGTTTTAGCACATGGCAGTGAAGAGAGTGAAAGTAAAGGAATTATATCTTTAAATTTAGTCACAGCATTTTCAGAAAGACATTTACTGTAATGATATTGTATTCCCACTGCTGTGTAATACATGCTCGTGAATTTAAAAATAGGGTTTTCGGGGAGTACTGTTACATGTTCAGTTTCTCTGGATCAGAATAAGATCCTGTGTGATTAAAGTGGTGGGTGGGCTCATTTACAGTTTGAGTAAAGCCCGTTGCATTCACTCTCTAATAATAGAGTGAATGCAATGTTGAGGCTGTCAATTTTAGCATTTTCATTAATGCCAAAATCACTGGCAATAATTACTTTAACTGAACTGATTATGAAAACCGTAAGATATCAGATAGAAAGTCTGAGTAAATCCACACCCCTCCTTGGTCTGTGCTTCGATTGATCAGAGCTATCTCAGACAGTAAACTGGCTGCTTTGAACACAAGTCAGTGTCTTTTGGAGTTTGCTGGTGCATTTTTTTTTAAAAAAAAAAGAATATTCTAAGAATGTGTGTGTAAAAGTGTTGTTTTTGCCACTCTGATCTATTTATTTGTCTATATTTATGTACATTTATCTAATAGTTTTTTTTTTTAAGTCTAAACATGTCCTCCATCAATTGCATTCAAACCTCTTGGAGTACATATTGAAAATATTCCTTAATAGACACCAAGTACAAACATACAAACAATATTTGGAATTAGCTCCAGATTATTTTCTGGATACAATAAATGGTAAACAGCCCATAATGCCATGAAACTCTCACCTAAACATTTGAAAATAAAGGCACATATAAAAATCTTTATCTTGCAATGTTTTTTTTTGTAAACAGTTGATACAACAACATTAAGACGTACATTAAATGAGCAAAGAAAAAAATGTCACAAACAGAGTCACTCTCTTGACCTAACTGTATTTGTCTGATCAGGAGACAAAGTGAAATAAAAAGCAGCATTTACGTACGTTTGCACCACCACAAACGATCATCTATGATTTTCTTTTCCTCATAAAGAGTGCAGGTAGACTGCTGACGTGGCAGCAGGCTTTCAACCATCAAAACTCAAAACACCATTAGGCAGAACAGAGACATGTTTTTGCAACAAAGCTGCTTGATTACGCCTCTTGCACTTTCCATTTCCTGTAATGGAACGATTACTTTCACCATGCCCTGCTTGTTTATCTGCCCACAAACCCGAAAATAACAATAATGGGAGTAATTGTGCACACTCACCTATTACTGCCTAAAGGCGAACTGATGGAACACACAGCTTCGAGAGAGTCAAAGAGGTATGACTGATGACTGGGTAAATTTTGTTTTTCAATTTTGGAGGGCTAACACTTAAATAATTATTTGTTTGAAGCTGCCGTGTAAGATATCCAAATAAGCCTTACAGATGCGTGGTATATATTATAGTTTTTCCTAAAATGTAAAACAATCCAGCCTTCACAGTCATCTCACAACAGTTGATGTCCACTACAAACTGATGTTTGCTGTAATCTGAGGAGTTCCTGTCATGTTTGTGGGCCAACTGGGGTTTGTTTTCCTTTTACTTTCAACTGTGAAGAGAAGACTTCTCCCCCACCTGGGACAATCTGACCAGCTCTCTCTACTCCTCATCCCTGCAGACACACCCCTCAGGAATCAAACCCCTCCAAGCACCATTAAAACATTCCCAGATGATGCTTTCCCCAGGCTACAGGACTATTTTCATTTTAAGAGATTTAAGAGGGGAGGATGTAACCCAGTGAGTTTACACGACTCAGTAATGCACTACAACATGTTATTGTTAATTGGGATTTATCATTACTCTGTTAATCACTGAGTTGGTCAAAAATAAATCAATAATAAAAGATAAATACTATAAATATAAGAATAAAACCCAAAGAGTATATTTAACACCCCTACTGGTTAGGAAGGAACAAGCCCCGCCTTCCCCTGCTCTGTACCGTCACGTGCTCAGACACAGAGAGAGACGGAGGTGCACGAGACCATCACTGATTTTCACCGCCAAGCTTTTCGCTGGAAAATAACTATTAACTTGATAAATTGAGCAAATATCCATACCGGAGATCTGCATGGACCTTGGAGAAACGGACCTGATTTATTGTGAACATTTCGGATCTTGAAACCATCGCGATCTGCACGGGAGCGGATGAAGTGGACAAGATCCTCTCTGAGAGTTGAACAAGATCCTCTCTGAGAGTTGAACATTAGAAGTGATGATGACAATCTCCTAGCCTTACCCAGATACACCCATACTGATCTTGTCAACCTGCAGAGAAAAGATCCAGCCATTAGTAAAGTCATCAAGCTGCTGGCAGCTGACTCACGTCCACCAGCCAATACTAAGTCTGAGTCTCACGATGTTCTCTTATTTTTAAGGGAATGGAAACGTCTTGACTTCCAAAATGACTTACTGTACCGGAAACGCCAGTTGGGGCCAGAGACCTTGTTGCAGTTAGTCCTTCCTGATTCCTTACGCCCTACAGTTATGCTTAATCTTCATGACAACATGGGGCATTTAGGGGCCGAACGCACACTGGAACTCATTCGGTCACGTTTCTACTGGCCAAAAATGGCAGTTGATGTCGAAAAGAAAGTGAAAGCTTGCGAGAGATGTGTCGGTAGAAAAGCCCTGCCAGACAAGGCTGCTCCTCTGGTAAATATTAAAACTTCCAGGCCCATGGAGCTAGTCTGCATGGACTTCCTCTCAATAGAACCAGACAGTAAAAACACTAAAGATGTCCTAGTGATCACGGATCATTTTACAAAGTATGCTGTGTCCATTCCAACCAAAGACCAGAAAGCCACCACCGTTGCAAAGAACTTATGGGAGAACTTCCTAGTTCATTATGGCTTTCCAGAGCGACTTCATAGCGATCAAGGGAGAGACTTTGAATCGCGTACAATCAAAGAACTGTGCTCTCTGCTCGGTATCCGCAAAGTCCGAACAAGTCCTTATCATCCTCATGGCAACCCTGTTGAGCGATACAATTGCACATTACTCAGTATGTTTGGTACCTTGAAAGACACCGAGAAACATCACTGGCGTGACTTCATAAAACCACTTACTCACGCTTATAACTGTACAAAAAATGATGTGACAGGCTATTCTCCTTATGAGTTAATGTTTGGTAGACAGCCTCGCTTGCCCATTGATATTGCCTTTGGCTTGCCACAGCCAAACAAGCCACAGTTGACTCACTCTCAATACGTCAAGGAGTTGAAAATCTACCTCGAACAGAGCTACGAAATAGCCATCAAAAACTCCCAGAAAGTAGCAGACAAAAACAAGAAACGGTTTGACAAAATCATCCGTGAATCCACACTAGATGTGGGAGACCGAGTCTTGGTTCGAAATCTCCGCCTGAGAGAGAAGCACAAATTAGCGGACAAATGGGAGCAAACAGTGTATATTGTTACCAAACAAATGGAAAACTTACCAGTATATACTGTAAAACCGGAAAACGGAGATGGACCCAACAGAACGCTCCACAGAGATCTGTTACTTCCTTGTGGATTTCTCTCACCAACAGAGCATGAACCCGAGCGAGTCACAAAAACTAACAGACCACGCACAAGACAAAGTTCAGCTTTGGAAGTTGACTCTGACCAAACACTTGAGGAAGAGGAAGATGAGTTTTATTACCCTGAACCTCCACAAGTGAACGACAGACATTTTTACCAAGTATGTGCCATACCGCCAACACAAGGATTCAAACAAAACAAAGATCCTGTAAATGATGACGAACAACCTAACACATTACCGGACATGACAGACTTACCTGAAAAGGAAACTGAGAATGAAACTGAAACATACTTACCTGAAGGCGAAATTGGAAGTTCAACTGACACCAACTTACCTCAAATGGACCGTGAAACAGACCTACCTCAGACAGAACGTGAAAGTGAAGCAAACGTATCACCAAGTGAAAGTGACACAAGCCTACAAAACAACACACCAAGTGAGTCTGAAACAGACACTCGAAAATACAAAAATGTTTTGTCGACCAGTTTGTCAGATTCACCGTTGTCAGAGAACTCAACTCATCAACGTTCACCTGAAAGACAAGTTGAAAACGATGATGAACCTGAAACCTTGCAAACAGAAACACAGATCAGAAGATCTGAAAGAATTCGCCAACCATCCCAAAGACTCACTTATCCTCAGCTAGGTAACCCACTAGTAACAGTGGTTAAATCCCTCTTTCAAGGATTGAACAAAGCTTTCATCGACTCCCTTGCTCCTGATGTTACCTATTCCACCAGAGCCATGCACGGGGACGTGCATGAGATTTAAGAGGGGAGGATGTAACCCAGTGAGTTTACACGACTCAGTAATGCACTACAACATGTTATTGTTAATTGGGATTTATCATTACTCTGTTAATCACTGAGTTGGTCAAAAATAAATCAATAATAAAAGATAAATACTATAAATATAAGAATAAAACCCAAAGAGTATATTTAACACCCCTACTGGTTAGGAAGGAACAAGCCCCACCTTCCCCTGCTCTGTACCGTCACGTGCTCAGACACAGAGAGAGACGGAGGTCCACGAGACCATCGCTGATTTTCACCGCCAAGCTTTTCGCTGGAAAATAACTATTAACTTGATAAATTGAGCAAATATCCATACCGGAGATCTGCATGGACCTTGGAGAAACGGACCTGATTTATTGTGAACATTTCGGATCTTGAAACCATCGCGATCTGCACGGGAGCGGATGAAGTGGACAAGATCCTCTCTGAGAGTTGAACAAGATCCTCTCTGAGAGTTGAACATTAGAAGTGTGCTGGCTAGGTTTTTTTATGGGATCGTGAGACCTGGATCTCTTCCTGACGAGGAAGATGGCGAGCCTTTCCCTTTGAACCGAACCACAGCCATTCCGAGTTGGCCCAGAAGGGCAAGTTGCTCTTCTCTCACGAACAATTGCAAGAGTGCGGTAGGACGAAATCGCACCAATCACAAACTTTTGACCTGTTGGATTTGACTTGACTGAACACTGACTATTAAGCTGGCAAGACTGACATATCTGAGCTCAGATAGGATTCTGATTGTTATTATTATTGCTGTCACTGTATTTTATTTTATGTTTTCATTCCTGTTCATGAAATGCTGTTAAATTGTTGCTAAATAGTTTAATACAATTCATAGCAACTTTACCTGTGGCTCCAGTCATTCTTCTCCACGCAACTCACTTTATCCCTCCTACGAATCTAGCTATTGGCCCATTCTCTCCATCTTACTTTAATTTCCCCTACCCTATCCTGTACTTGGCTACATTAAGTTCTGTTAAGATTGCGAATCCGAGAAGGCAGGGCACTTTCCTAACACCGTGTACCAAGCACAAACCTGCACAACAAAAACACATTTGTTCTGTCTCAGGTTTGCTCATGTTGGATGTTCAAGTGACCATATCAAGTGTTCCCAGCGTATTTCATTGTTGTGCCCCAATAAAGGTGCCTCCAACAAACTGTGTGAATGTACATGTTCCCATCTTACAATAAGGATTAAGGAATAATGATATTCTCATATTCTCAAATAATTGAAAATCCTTGGTCTACAGGAAGGGACCTCAAAACTGGATTATAGATGAGAGACAGTTGGTGTAGTATGCCCCGCCCTCTGTTCAAAGTTGGCCGATCACAGTGGACATAGATGCTTCTTTCACTCCTCTTTCAAACCATCTGTCTTCTCTGTCCAAAATGTGTACATTGACATCCTTGAAAGAGTGACCTTTGTCCTTCAGATGTAAATGGACCGCCGAGTCTTGTCCTATGTTGTGCCATGCGTTTATGAAGTAGTTGTTTAGTCTCTCCAATGTAGAGGTCTGAGCATTCCTCGCTGCACTGTACAGCATATACTACATTGTTAAGTTGGTGTTTAGGACTTTTGTCTTTGGGATGAACCAGTTTTTGTCTGAGTGTGTTGCTGGGTCTGCAGTAAACTGGGATGTCGTGCTTGGAGAAAACTCTCCTGAGTTTTTCCGATACACCGGCTACATAGGGGATGACAATTTTGTTGCGTTTTTCATCCTCCCTAGCTGGTGTCTACGGGTGCAACGATATTCGTATCGACATTGAACCGTTCGATACAGTGCTTTCAGTTAGGTATGCATATGTATCGAAAAATACAAAATTTTTAATTTATTTGATCAACTTTCCTTCTGACGATGTTGTCTGTGTTGAGCGCTCAGTGGATCTGCGCTCGACAGTGCAGCCTAGGCGGAGTAGTCGAACACAGATTCACTGAGCGCAGCGCAAGCTAGCGAGACAGAAGTTAAGCTCTCCTTGCAACATGGCAAACTGAACCTCCCCCACCCTAATTCAGATGTGGCGTTTGGAACTATTTTGGTTTTCATGTGATGTATGACCCTGAAGGTAAGCGCGTCATGGACAAAAGTAAAACAGTATGTTGGATGTGCCACGCAATGCTCAATTACATTGGTGAGAACTAGTGCGTTAGCGCAGTTAGCTCGTTAACGTGTTGGCCGTCCAGCCCCACGCACAGGGCGATCCGCGGTAGCTCGTTAACGGAGATTTGCACATTTACGCCAACATCATCCTAGTGCAAAGATAAGTGGAAGCAGACAAGAACAACAAGCAGGCATGCTACAAACTTTACCCGAGTCATTTAGACAACCGTTAGCACGTGATTCTCCTTATGGGGACCTGATACGATTAATATGCTGCTGAGAATATACCCCAGAAGAAGCGTATAGTATAGCTTTTATTTTGGAAAGAGCCATTTCTCTGTAATAAACTCTCTTTTCCAAAGATGAGTGATTCCTCGATCAGATATTTTTTTTTTTTATTACTTTGTTGTTTCAGCAACATTAAATTTAAAAACTGTACTTTTGAGTTAAAATATATATTTATAATTTTAATAAATGAGAAATTAATAAGGCATGAACATTATTTTTTTGTATCGAAAAAATATCGAACCGTGACACCAAAGTATCGAACCGAACCGTGAATTTTGTGTATCGTTGCACCCCTACTGGTGTCTGGTCTTCTTATCTGTGCCTCTTTGCTGACTTGATGAAAGCCCAATTAGGATAACCACATGTTTTAAGAGCTTCCTTTACATGTGTGTGTGTGTTCCATCTTTTTTCCTTCAGGCTTAGAGGGAACAGCTTCTGCCTGGTGTTGTAGGGTCCTGATTACTCCAAGTTTGTGTGGGTGGTGGGAATCAAAGAGGAGGTACTGGTCCGTGTGTTTGGGCTTCAGGTAAACTTCAATGTTGAGGTTACCATTCTCTTCAATGCGCACAGCACAGTCCAGAATTGGTAAACTGTTATCCTTTGAATCTCTCTCACTGCTTGTGTCCATGGTGTCACCTCCAGAGGAGGCTGATGATAACTATCTATCAATCAATCAATCTTTATTTATAAAGCACTTTTCATACAAAGATGCAGCACAAAGTGCTTTACATGGTTAAAAGCAGCCCACCCCACCCCGCCCTCCAACTCACTCCCCACACTCTCATTAACATAAACGATCATGGATACATACACCCCCCCCTGACGGGTATTGTGTTGACTGTGGGAGAGAGAGGTCAGAGTCCAGAGTTTTGTGTATTACTGTTACAAGTGGAACAAATATAGGAGCTGGGATCAGGGGGACATCAGTCAGTGGCGGACAGATCAGCAGGTAATGTCGGTTTGGGGTAATGACAGGGCCATGTGCGGGAGTGCTTTACGCCAAATGCCAAATTGGCGTCCTCAGGTGTTGAGGTGGAGCCCATCTGCCCCAAAAAGATGCCTCCTCTCCCAGAAGGCTTCAAAATTGTTAATAAAACCCACACCGTGGGAGACACTGGCGGAGGAAAGCCAGCCACTGTCATGTGTTACAAAAAACAAATTACTGAACTTCAATAACTTAGTGAAACTTAAAAGAGTGTGTTTAATATATAAAGTCTTACACTCCCTTGCTCCACCACCACTAAAGCAGTTCATTAGGCATAAAGAAAGCTCAGACAGGACCACTCGAGCTTCAATCCGAGGAGACTTGTTTATACCCCACAGACGGACAGCATTTGGGCAGAACGTCCTCTCTGTCAAGGGAGGCCATCTGTGGAACAGTCTTCCTCAACCCATTAGAGAATGCTCTACACTCAATTTGTTTAAGGCAAAGGTTAAAAACTGGTTATGGACAAATCAAGTGTGTGATCATGTATGAGTTGTATAGTTTTAATGTTTTATTTGGGAAGAGAATGGTGTGTATGTGTAAGTTTTTATTATGAATGAATGATGAATTTTTATGAATTATTATGTCTATTTTTTCTGCTTAAGGACAACAGATGGAAATTAGCCCTTGGCTATACAAGGAGTGCAGAATTATTAGGCAAGTTGTATTTTTGAGGAATAATTTTATTATTGAACAACAACCATGTTCTCAATGAACCCAAAAAACTCATTAATATCAAAGCTGAATGTTTTTGGAAGTAGTTTTTAGTTTGTTTTTAGTTTTAGCTATTTTAGGGGGATATCTGTGTGTGCAGGTGACTATTACTGTGCATAATTATTAGGCAACTTAACAAAAAACAAATATATATCCATTTCAATTATTTATTTTTACCAGTGAAACCAATATAACATCTGCACATTCACAAATATACATTTCTGACATTCAAAAACAAAACAAAAACAAATCAGCGACCAATATAGCCACCTTTCTTTGCAAGGACACTCAAAAGCCTGCCATCCATGGATTCTGTCAGTGTTTTGATCTGTTCACCATCAACATTGCGTGCAGCAGCAACCACAGCCTCCCAGACACTGTTCAGAGAGGTGTACTGTTTTCCCTCCTTGTAAATCTCACATTTGATGATGGACCACAGGTTCTCAATGGGGTTCAGATCAGGTGAACAAGGTGGCCATGTCATTAGTTTTTCTTCTTTTATACCCTTTCTTGCCAGCCACGCTGTGGAGTACTTGGACGCGTGTGATGGAGCATTGTCCTGCATGGAAATCATGTTTTTCTTGAAGGATGCAGACTTCTTCCTGTACCACTGCTTGAAGAAGGTGTCTTCCAGAAACTGGCAGTAGGACTGGGAGTTGAGCTTGACTCCATCCTCAACCCGAAAAGGCCCCACAATCTCATCTTTGATGATACCAGCCCAAACCAGTACTCCATCTTCACCTTGCTGGCGTCTGAGTCGGACTGGAGCTCTCTGCCCTTTACCAATCCAGCCACGGGCCCATCCATCTGGCCCATCAAGACTCACTCTCATTTCATCAGTCCATAAAACCTTAGAAAAACCAGTCTTGAGATATTTCTTGGCCCAGTCTTGATGTTTCAGCTTGTGTGTCTTGTTCAGTGGTGGTCGTCTTTCAGCCTTTCTTACCTTGGCCATGTCTCTGAGTATTGCACACCTTGTGCTTTTGGGCACTCCAGTGATGTTGCAGCTCTGAAATATGGCCAAACTGGTGGCAAGTGGCATCTTGGCAGCTGCACGCTTGACTTTTCTCAGTTCATGGGCAGTTATTTTGCGCCTTGGTTTTTCCACACGCTTCTTGCGACCCTGTTGACTATTTTGAATGAAACGCTTGATTGTTCGATGATCACGCTTCAGAAGCTTTGCAATTTTGAGACTGCTGTATCCCTCTGCAAGATATCTCACTATTTTTGACTTTTCTGAGCCTGTCAAGTCCTTCTTTTGACCCATTTTGCCAAAGGAAAGGACGTTGCCTAATAATTATCCATCCATTCGCTTCCGCTTGTCCTTTTCAGGGTCGCGGGGGGCGCTGGAGCCTATCCCAGCTGTCATAGGGCGAGAGGCGGGGTACACCCTGGACAGGTCGCCAGTCTGTCGCAGGGCCAACACACAGGGACAGACAACCATTCGCACTCACATTCATTCGCACATTCACACCTAGTGACAATTTGGATTATCCAATTAACCTATCCCCACAAGCTGCATGTCTTTGGACGGTGGGAGGAAGCCGGAGTACCCGGAGAGAACCCACGCAAGCACGGGGAGAACATGCAAACTCCACACAGAAAGACCCCGGCCTGATGTTGGAATTGAACTCAGGACCTTCTTGCTGTGCGGCAACAGTGCTAACCACCGTGCCACCGTGCTGCCCAATAATTATGCACACCTGATATAGGGTGTTGATGTCATTAGACCACACCCCTTCTCATTACAGAGATGCACATCACCTAATATGCTTAATTGGTAGTAGGCTTTCGAGCCTATACAGCTTGGAGTAAGACAACATGCATGAAGAGGATGATGTGGACAAAATACTCATTTGCCTAATAATTCTGCACTCCCTGTAACCCTGTTTACATTCATGTAATTTTTTTTTTTTTACATTTATGTTCATTAACATGCACTGTCCTAAATAAAATAAAATAGGTGTTAAGGCTGAGCAGCCGGCTGAAACGGCCTATCCCTCTGCCGCAGGTGGGGGTGAGAGACGGAACCTCCTGGTCCCTCTGTAGCCACCGCGCGTCTCAACCACGGTCCATGGCGCTGGTTGGAGTGGAGTGGAGCTGACCAGAGCCTTGGGTCTGGCCCCTAGTTGAAACCAGCAGTTCTCGTCCGTGGCAGAAACACCAGCGACGCAAGTTGAGAGCCTGGGTTGACTGTTGGCGGGATCTTGGGACACAACAGCTGGGTGGTGCACTGTGTCGGCTAGCTCAGCGCTAGTAGCGGTGGTTTGAACTTTGCCAAGGAGGATCGTGTCAAGGCGCGTTCAGCCCCCTGGATTTGGTATAGCGTGGATATCCTTTGTTCCAGCTCAATCACTTTTTGGCTCAGGTTGATGCAGCTTTCACAACTGGATGTTGAGGTAAGTGGTGCCATTCCGAAAAATGTAACTACATATTACATGTTATTTATCCCTGGATGGAGCCCAGGCTGCATTACCAGGCTGCTAGATTGAGTGCTGTTTTGGAATGTGGCATCCACAGATGCCTAAGGTGATTGGGATCTATAAGATGTGGCTGCCCCCCCTATTATTTTCCATAATCAACCATGATACACCTCGGGGGATTCATGTGCTAGCACTACCATAGCTTACTGTGTTCCTGTATGCATTTCCTCATGTGGAAGTTATACCTTCTGAGAGTGCTCCAATTGCACCTCTCCTTCTCTGCCAGCTAAAGTGGTGCTATGAAGGGATAATAAGTCTGTTGGCAGTGAGGCTTTGGCAGCTTCCTCTCTCCAGGGACCTCCTCTCCCAGGTGGGAGGAGATATGATTAATCTGTGCCCAGAACTGTCGCTACTGCATGCTTACCTGCTGAGAAGTGAAATTTGATAGCCAACGATCCAGAGTCCTAGGGCCTCATTCAAGCCTTTAAGTAGTGACAGCACATTCTCCCATTCCAATGCTGTTCTGGATGTGAGTTGACTTTGGTGCTAGAAGCCTTTGGTATCCTCCTCTTGATCCTATTGAGTCTGTGAATATGAAGTATTCACACATTGCTTCGGGTTTTTGCTTTTGCAGAGCAAGTGGCTGACGTTCATGCTTTGCCTGTGCATTGCTCTTTCACACAGTTCTCCTCTGATGGCCTCAGAGATGTATTATGTCCAAATGCTGCAGATTTATCTAAGGTTATTCCTGCAGCCTATGTCTCTATGGAATGTACATTTCAGATTTTTAATTTAAAATGTTCAGATTATCTATTTTATTTAATTAATTTAATGTACAAACCTCACCTACTTGGTGCATACAATGCTACTAATGCACATAATACTTACTGCATAAAATGCTACTTACTTACTGTACATAATGTCCCCCATGTATATATTCACTTAATATATGTAATGTTCTTCTCTCCCCTTTTGCACAGTTGAGGAGTGTTTCAGGATACATTTCACTGCGTGTTGTACTTGCATTACTATGCATGTGACAAATAAAGAATCTTGAATCTGAGCTTGTGAGATTTTTTTATTTGAAATATGTGTATTGAGTAATTGTGGATACAATTTACAAAAAAAGAAAAGGGAAAACACAAAAACTGTTTACATTGCATACAAAACAGAACTTTTCATGTTAGAACATTGTTTTCTTGTCTTTTTATTTACCAAACAAGCAACGAAAAAAAGAACCCCAGAAAAAAACAAAAACAAAAAAACCCCCAACAAAAGCAACATCACTGAGCTTCACGTTCCCATTAACACAGACAGACATCAGACCTCTATGGAAAAGCAAATCCGTTAGTCAGCTGGAACATTCTTAAGTTAAGTTTAGAGAAGTATTTGCCCGTATAAGTATAAGTTGGGCATAGACAGAGTCAAAATTAAAGAGGCATGGTCTGATATAACTATGGTTCAGTATTCACAGGCACATGCAATACTAGTCAAGTAATTATCTAAGAAAAAGTAGTCTATGCTAGAAAAAGTGTGATGGACGTTAGAGAAAAAAGAATACTCCCTGTTGGTCGGATACAGATGTTGCCAAATATCCCTAACCCCATATGTAGAAAAAAAAAAAGGAATGAATATGCGAGGCTGACTTACTCAGACAGGCCGGTTTTAATGAGGATCGACCCAAAACAGGGTCCAACCAGCAGTTTAAGTCTCCGCCAGGTATCAAAGAGTACAAGCCTAGGTCTGGTAAATTAGAAAAAGATGTTCAAAAAACTTGGGATCATCTGTGTTAGGAGCATAAACATTGACCAAAACTACGTGTGTTATACAACCTCCTTGAAAACAATGACAAAATGAACACGTCGATCTGAAATCACATTATGGTGTTTGAATTGAACCTTAGGGCTGATGAGAATGGATACTCCTCTGGCCTTGGCCTCAAAACAGGAATGGAACTACTGCCCACGGAGACATAAGCCGTGAGTTATCAGAGCCTCTGACATGGGTTTCTTGTAAAAAGACAATGGAGGCATTTTCTTGCTTAATTTGTGCAAAAAACCTTTCTTCCCTTAATGGGATGGTTTAAACCTTTAACGTTCCAACTGAGCAGATTTAAGGGACTAATCATGTAATATTATAGGAAGATAATGAAGGGATGTATAAACAGTCTGTCATACCTGGATGAGAGAAAAGTATGGGTGAAGCCCAGAATAGAACATGTACCCCGTACGAGTTCTCTGGGTTAAAAAAAGAGACCCTCCAACAACACACAAAGAAAACTGCCTGAACCCCCCTCCCTCGCCCTGACCAAAGGACAGCTACTGGAGAACACAGCAGCAAGCTCCCCCATACAACATGCATTCCTGCAAAAGGAAACAGCTTCCAGATCGGAACTACTACTAACTCGGCTCTTACTCAAGGCTAGAAAATGTACTTGAAACCTTAATCAAGAATGAAGAGTGACTACCCCATAGACAAAAAGAGAAGGAGAAAAACAAAACATAACAAAGAAACAAAAACAAAAGGGAAGACTGACAGCGCACTCTGTTAGTGTAAACTGCACAGTAGAAAGGTATGGAAAATGTATGGAAAAGAAACCCAAAAACAAAAACAAAAATACTAGCAAACACACACCCAGAAAAAATAACAGAAAGAAAAAAAGGGGGGATATAGGTACATAGACAGTGGTAATGAAGGCAACGCAAGTGAATAAATTAAATAAAAATAAATATAAATGTATAAACGCTTCTACATCTGAGTTAAGATGGGACAGGAGGGTATGGAATTAAAACGCTACATCACCAGACCATAACTCAGGTGCCGGCAGTGAGTCCAGGCCCTTTGAAAAGGTTGTAGGGTGCTTAAAAAAAGAGGAAGAAAAAAAGGGGGTTATCGTCCAAGTTAAGGTGCTGTGTTGATCATACAGGCAGTCTGTTTCAGTTACTGGACGGCACAGTAGGGTGGTTGTCGATGTATCGCCAGGCCTCTTCAACGGAACGTAGTTTAGAACACCCCTCCGACGTGTCTCCCTGAGGATGAGCTCTTTGGTCTGAAACCTGTGGAAGCGTAGAATCACTGGTCGTGGTCGGTTGCCCGGTTTCAACTTCGGGGCTAAGGTACGATGAGCTCTGTCAATTTCTGGAGGAGATGGCAGTATGTTACCACCAAAGATTTCACAGAGGGCAGCGACGAAAAAGTCAGTAGGGCGGCCACTTTCCATGGATTCTGCTAAGCCAAGTATTCATAGGTTTTTTCGACGACTGCGGCCTTCTAGGTCAGTGACTTTGGTGGCCAGTTTGGAGTTAGCCTCTCGAAGGTTACCATATGCTTCTTCGAGCTCTTTGATCCGCTGACCCGCATCTTCCACCACCAGCTCGAGGGAAGACAAACGCTGGTTAGGCAAACTTGGTTGAACTTTGCCTCCAGCTGAGTGAAGGAAGACTTAAACTCAGCCTTGAGTTCTGCTGCTAGCTCCTCTTTATGTTGGGTTAACAGCCCAGCAATGGCGACCACCGTTAGGTCAGGAGATGAGTTGTCTTTTTTACCTGCCTTATTCTTTGAAGTCGATTTTGAAGCCATAAGACTGCGCCGTAGGGGGATACAGGTATGTGCCTAGCTGGTGGTTTAAGAAAGGTTAGGAAAGTAAAATTTGAAAAAGGAATTGAGTGGAGCCGAGCGACAATGTGAAACCTCCATGTGGCGGGTTACCGGAAGTCCTGAGCTTGTGATCTTTTACCCCCCTCCTTTTGGATCCAGTGCATGTGCTATCTACTTGCACTGGCCGCACTGAGAATGACTAAGAATGTGTGTTTAGGTAACCAGCTGTTTGTCTGCCTTGCTAATCTATAATAGATATATAGATATTGTCACGGCGGTGGAACGGACTCAGGCGCGGTTTAAACAGTTCCTTTATTACACACTGGTGTGCTATATACACATCAAGGGGGAGAAACAGCAGGGTCCCGGGGATCAACAGGTTGGGGAAACACATGCCTTCGTACTCGCTCCGCTCCTCGTCCACACAATCTCCACACAAGCAGCTCCACTCTCACGCATGGGGTCCAGGGGTCACAAATGAGGGCAGATCCAGATAAACGTATTTACAGAGACGAGGATTAATCCAAGGCAAGCACGGGAACAACAGAATCGCTAAAGAGCCGGGCAATACTAACGAGAGTTACTCAATATTCCAGCGACAAGTAGCTCAGAGCCCCTGCCTTAAGAAGAGCCAGAGATCAACTGCAAATCACCGGTGATCAGCTGCAGGTGCGTAGGCCAAGGGCGGGAGCCCAATCTGCGCTCCGCCCAGGCAGACAGGCAAGAGAGAGAGAGAGCAAAACAGCAAACACTTGAGGCCAAACTGGGCTGTCCGGGGAGACACAGGGACCATGACAGATATAGAATTTCTAAACTATCTGAAACCCATTTCAGTTGTGAAACTAAATGGTCAAATTTGGTATCATCACAGCTTGATAATGCTGTTCTGTGACACAATGATGCAGACATGCCTTGCACAGTTTTCATAAAAGCATTTTAGCACAGAGATTAATCCATTGTCAGTGGCCGGTAGGGCAGGTCATCTACTGATTGGAAGGTTGGTGGTTCGATCCCTGCCTCCTCCAGTCTGCATGCCAAATATCCTTGGGCAAGATATTAACCTCAATTTGCTCTCCGATGAGTGTGAATTTGAGCCAGTAAGCACTTGAAGCATAGAAGAAAGTGTTTGTGTGAATGTGTGAATGTGGCATGTTGTATAGAGTGCTTTGAGTGCTCCGGGGAGTAAAAAAAGCACCATATAAGAATCAAACCCTGATTGAAACTCTCCAAACAAACTATTTCTCTGCTGATGATCGGTTTTACAACTACGCTTTCAGGATTTTTTGAGATAAACGGAGTTTGTTGGAGATTGGCTGATAATTATCCAAGAGAGCCTAACTTTAAATAATGGTTTAATTACTGTCAGCTTGACGGTCTGTGGTACGCAGCATATAGATAGACATTTGTTAAAGACAACAACCTGTCACTGTTAGAACGGTCTCAGAAAATGCTGTTTTCTCAGTCTGTTAACATGTGTCAGCCTGCTGCAATGCACCACAAACCAATTCATAAAAAATAAACTGAGCAAACACACAAACACTAAATGTATTATCCTCCTACAAATCTAAAAGCTAACATTCATTAAGGTAACACATCCTAATTCTTACCAATTACACAGCCCATTTGCCACTGATACAATACTATACACAATACTTTTTAAATCTAGAAAAACACATCGTGCTTCAGAAGTTCCTCAGCAGAGAATGAAGAAACTTTTCTTTATCTGCAACGTATGCTTCTGTGGATGGCATGTGTTGAGTCATGGGCATGCTATTCTATTGTAGGGTCCATAAATATGGCGTTATTTTTGTGCCACTATTCTGAGCTCACGTAAAAAAATTGAGCGCATGTAAAAAATAAATTGCAGGTGCAAGTGTTGCATTTTGAGGAGAAATTTATTTTGAGCGAAGAAAAGCTAAATGTGAGTGAACAAAATTCATTGCTGCGTGCAAAAAATGTATTTCAGTGTTTGCTATTATCCACACACACACAGTAGCAGCCCCTCTCGCTCAGGTTTTGCATTTGCGTTTGCAAATGCAAAACCTGAGCGTGTTTCTTGAATCTTTTGCTTGCGCTCTCAAAATTTCTCTCAACATTTCTGCCCGTGCACGCTCAACGCTTTCTGTACACCGTTATATTTGTGCCACAAAACTAGCCAATCCCAGACATCTGATTGACTGTTTTCGTCTCCAATCAGCTCGAAATGACGAAATGTAATATCCCATAATCCATTTCGTCCAAAACTCAAACGAGGCAGTGGCAGAGGAGCACAGAGTGGCAGAGTTTGAAATATTACTCTTTCTGGGTCACAAAATAAACTTTTAAGATATTTTCATGCGAGAATGGTGCTGTGTAAACTTCAAATATCTGCTCGATTTATCAAGATATCACATATTTGCATAAGTGCTCTAACGTTTTCGGAGACTGATCGACTGAGATTTTCCCCACACAACCATCTCTTTACTCTTTACCATCATTTTCTGGTCATCTGAAGTCAGGTTGCAGGGTCAGCAGCGGGAAAGCCCAGACCTCCCTCCCACCAGCCAGCTCCTCCAACTTGCTAGAGAGAATATAACTATTCACAGCCTAGATATATATTCTCTTCATCAAGTCATTGGTCTACCCTGGGGCCTCATCCCTGTAGGACATCTCCCCCTTACCCACACAGGAAAATGGAGAGAGTAATTTTTCCAGAGTTAAGATTATTTTCATCTGAAAGAGTCATTTTTACTCATTTTGGATAATAATTATTTTGATTGGTAAGTAGAGTTGGACCAAAAAAACAGAGGAAATTCTATTGGAGTAATATGTCAAGATCACGCCCACTAACAGTTCCTAAGTTTCGTTTCTGCTGCTATCCCGCAAAATGGGGAATTTCTGTTTATTTAAAGGTAATGGCTGTAAGTAACATTACAGCTTGCGAGTTTGTGGGTCTTATGTGCTGCATAATTGCCAAGGTTAATGCTTATGTTAGCTTTTGCCAAATTAATGTCTTTAGACTGCTCACAGACAGCATTAAGGTATATATCACTAAACTAAATTTAGTATTGCTCAATAGCTGCTTTTAGGTAGTATAATTGACCAGGGTAGTGTGTTTTTAACAAATCTGGTGCAGCAACTTTTCTGCTCTTGCTCTTGACGAAGGCGGTCGGACTTGCCTCCTCTCCTCCCTTAGCTTCCCTATTTTTTGGACATCTTGATAATAATGAATTACAGTAGTCCAGCCTGGAAGTAATAAATGCATGAACTAGTTTTTCAGCGTCACTCTGAGACAGGATATTTCTAATTTTAGAGATGTTGCGCAAATGGAAGAACGCAGTCTTACATATTTGTTTAATATGTGCATTGAAGGACATATCCTGGTCAAAAATGACTCCATCAACTGGTCCCTGAATGCAATTGACACCCTTTTCTCAATGTGAAGTCTGGGCTCGGGTGAGCCTGAGTGCTGAAGATATCTACCTATTCGGAACCACAATAACAGGGTTCTTGCTGATTGGAGCTGGCTTGGCCCTGACTTATCGAAGAATTAAGAAAGCGGAACCGGCTGTTCAAAACCCCACAAGGCTGCCCGCTGGGATTGAAACGATGGGACGAGGCGTGAGTTTCTCAAAATGGGCTCATTGAGTGCAGCACGGATAAGATCTTGGAGAAGCTTACGGCTGCCGTGAATACTCAGAATAACACCTCTGGGCGCAAACTGGATTACATCTTGGAGGGGCTCACTGCAGTCGTGAGTTCTCAGAATCGGCTCTTTGAACACAAGAATGACAACATCACGGAGCATAAGTTTGATAACATCATGGAGAAGCTCACGGCTCTCCAACGGGAGATTGAGATACCAGTGTCGGACGTTAGAACAGCTTTGAAATTCATATGAGTTGTTCGCACTAAAGTAAAAACCACCATCACTTCATGCGGATACCCCTTCGGCACCAGCTGTGGTCTCAAGGCTGGAACTGAACAACAACACCCTGACAATGACTGAGTTTAGACTGTTCTTCCCATTCTATGCAAGGCCACCTGGGTTGGCTGGGAGACTGTTTACTTAGCCTGGTAGAGTGAAGGACACTGTCTCAGCTGAACTCTGGACACATGCACACACACGCACACAGACATATATACACATGCAGATGTACACTCATCCCCCCTCCGATGCTGACGGTGGATCAAGGACCAGCCCATATGCTGCAGGCTCAGATGTACTGTCTACACTGGCTGTCTCTCACCCTTTACCCACCCCTGTTGCTTGTCATGTGTTATTTTTGTGCCACTGTGTTTTTCATGTGCTATGTGCAGAGGTGGGGTTTTTTTCTGCTCTCAAACTGATCTCCCTATTGGAGCTCAGTCTGGGTTGAGTTATTTTTTTCTCCTTATCTTTCCTCGTGTTGTGCTTTTTCATGTTATACCTCTCTGACCTGTCTTCCCCATGTGATGTTTGTGTAATGTATGTATGGTCGGAAGGGTAAGATGGCGCTGGCACAGCTAGCAGCCTTAACCTAATTTCCCTCGGGATGAATAAAGTATGATCAATCAATCAATGTTTTATCCAACAAAAGTCGGTAAGCACATGTGTTTTACTCCAAACTGGTTAGCAATTTGCGTGTTTTATCGTGGATTGACGTTTGTGGATGTGTCACCTGTTCAGTTAGAAAACATGTGTGTTTTACTCTGAACTGAGTCACATACACCGACTGTTTTCGCCTGATCTTTGGTTAGGAGCATATTTGTTTAATGGAGTGAATCTTGTATGTATACTGGTGTTAGTTTATGCATGTCTTACTCGAATTGAAAAGTGTACATGCATTCACATTATCAGAATAGAACATCATGAGATTGTAAGACACACATGAAATATATTTGTGTGTTTTGTTCAAGTTTCTACCGTATTTTTCGGATTATAAACTGCACTGTCTGTTTTCATGCATAAGGTGCACCGGATTATAAGGCGCATTAAGCAAAACAAAACAGTCAGATTGTAGAGGTGGATGCATCGGACTCCGGGGTTGGAGAGGTCCTGTCCCAGCAGGAGGAGGGTAAACTCCATCCGTGTGCCTTCTTTTCTCGGCGTCTCTATCCTGCAGAGTGTAACTAGGACATCAGTGACCGGAAGCTCCTGGCCATCAAGCTCTGCCTGGAGGAGTGGAGACACTGGTTGGAGGGAGTGGCGCAGCCATTCATATTGTGGACTGACCATAAGAACCTGGAATACCTCCATTCAACCAAGCGTCTCAACACCCGGCAGGCCAGGTGGGCTTTGTTCTTTACTCGCTTCAATTTCACTATCACCTACAGGCCTGGGTCGCGAAACGTGAAGCCAGACGTCCTTTCCCGGTAGCTCTCCACCTTGGAGGGGGAGTCGGACCCCGAGACCATCCTTCTGGCTGCCTGTGTGATTGAAGCTGTCTTCCAGGTCGCTGCTCCTGCGGTTGACCAGCCTGTCAGCTGAGCAGTTTTGCGTTCTTTTTCTAACTTTAATGCTCCTTTCATTGTTTTATTTCGCCGTCTACTCGGTATTTTTGTATTCTTTTCCTTTTCCTCATTTTTGTGATTTTTCGGACTTGTTTCAGACACTTCAACATGACCTCAAGGCTCACCTACACCAGGGACTCCCTCATCCAGCTGCGGCCGCAGCTGCAGCCCAGCCTCCGGCTTTTCCGCTCCGCTTCCACGGACTACTTTCCCGAGGAAATACTCCATGGACACGGAAATTGAAAAACTCATAATAACAAGGTAACCAGCAGGGGATTAAAGAAGAGTGTGGTGAGAGCCAGACTAAAGAGGGAGACACACAAACAACGAGCGCTCCCATCCATTATCCTTGCTTATGTGCGGTCTCTCCGCTCCAAGCTGGACGAGCTGCAAGCCTGCGTCAACCACCTGCATGAGTACAGAACTGCCTCCATTCTGGCATTCACAGAATCGTGGTTAAACAACAGCGACAACAACAGCGCACTGCAAATTGATGGCTTTTCACCACCCCTTCATATGGACAGAGACCACAAATGCACTGGGAAGCAACATGGCGGCAGCGTGTGTCTGTATGTAAACAACAGCTGGTGCTCTGCAGTCACTGTGAGGGAGAAGCTGTGCACTTCAGACATCGAGCTTCTGGTTGTTTCCCTGCGCCCCTACTATCTCCCAGAGAATTCCCACTGCTTTTCATAATCTTGGTTTACATCCACCCCAGGGCTGATGCAGCTAAAGCCATAGAGTACTTCACCAACACTGTACAAATTGGAACAATTATCACCGGACTCTCCCAAGTTCATCCTGGGTGATTTCAACCACTGTTCCCCTGACAAGTCGCGTAACCCTTTAAAAGCAGTCGGAGCGGGTGCGCTCCATTTTGCGTAACTATTTTTGAATCCCTGTAGAACCGGAACCACATAAGGTAGGGCAATAATTTTTTTGCATATGAAACCGGAGGAGTTGTACTTACATCTTATGCCATCAGCTTGTCCTAGGTCACGGTTTCCTTCCATATATGGCTTTGCAAAAATTGCATAAAACGCAGTTGGAGCAACAAAAACATAATATTCCAGAAACACGCTTTGCCGATCTGATCTGCTGTTCAAAACAATTCCTACGTTGGAATAGACGTCAGTGCGAACTATCTCATAATCGCCATTACTTGCCTGAAACCAGAAGTGAAGTCATTTTCGCTGAAAATGTAGGGTTTTTTTTTTTTTTTTACCTCCGGTGCCTTAAAAGCCTACAGTGGTTTTAAAAGTCATCTTTGACTTCATGCTTTTCTGAATAGTTTCTGGGATGCTTAGAACTCAAATTGCACTGCTGGAAATAATTTGTTTTGCTGCACATGCTGTTGTTTTTGCAAATTTGGATGATAATATGTATTTTCGTTTTCCCTGCAGTATATAAAAAGTGGTGTAGCTCAAAAATAAAACTATGAAGACACTCAAAATAAATTTGGTGTTGTTGGAAACTATTTTGTGCAACTTTTTTGTTTTTACAGTTTTGAGGCACCCAAAAATGGCACTACATCATGTAAAAATACAAAGTTAAGCTCTGGCGTCTGCCAAAGACGCCAGGGAGTATGTGTCAGCCTGCTCTATATGTGCCCAGAACAAACTCTCTAACCGACCTCCGCTGGGCCTTCTCCAGCCTCTCCTAACACCAAGTCAGCCGTGGTCACACATCTCCTTGGATTTCATCACCGGATTGCCACCCTCTGGAGGTAACACCACTATACTCACCGTTGTCAATCGTTATCCAAAGCAGCTCACTTCGTCGCCCTCCCGAAACTGCCCACTGCCTTGGAGACGGCTTAGCTCTTCACCACTCACGTCTTCAGACTCCACTGAGGATATGGTTTTGGACAGAGGCCTGCAGTTTACCTCTAGAGTGTGGAAAGAATTCTGCTCCGCCCTGGAGGCCAAGGTTAGTCTCTCTTCCGGTTTTCACCCACAGAGCAGTGGACAAACCGAGCGAGCAAACCAGGCTGCCCTCCGTTGTGTCGCCTCCCACAACCAGTCCCTCTGGAGTTAACAACTACCTTGGATAGAGTACGCTCACAACAGCCACACCTCCACCGCCACTGGCAAGTCCCCTTTTGAAGCATCCTTGGGTTACCAACCGCCTCTGCTTCCCGCCATTGAAGGTGAGCAAACCGTCCTTTCTGTGCTGGCTCATCTTCGGAGGTGCCACCGAGCTTGGCGGGCAACTCTGGCCTGTCAATTTTTGAGAAAATTAAAGGATTTTAAGTGCGCCTTATACGTAAAATACGGTAAGTATTTGTAGTAAATCTGACTAATTTTAATTTTCCTTTTCATATCATGAAGGATGAAGTACAGAGAACAACAGATGTACATCTGTTTTGAGGGCCAACTGACCTAGAGATCGTTTTTGTAATGCGGTGTGTAAAAACTATCAATGTTTCCTGTGTGTTTCATAGTGTGAATCAGTCAAGCTTCAGGTATGGTGCTATAACAGCTGCTATACCAACTGTCAGGGGCGATTTTAGCCTTACTTTTTTTGACAATATTTGCTGTTTGTGGGACACACTACTAAAAATATAAAAAGCATACAGTACGTAATTGAAATGGAACAT
This sequence comes from Diplotaxodon limnothrissa, assembly GCF_057381915.1. Classification (NCBI taxonomy): domain Eukaryota; kingdom Metazoa; phylum Chordata; class Actinopteri; order Cichliformes; family Cichlidae; genus Diplotaxodon; species Diplotaxodon limnothrissa. The sequence continues at coordinate 29,678,145 of NC_140615.1, read as the reverse complement.
TTTAACAACAAAAGTCTAGATAACCTCTCCCCCCTCCCAAAGTGGTTTCTTCCAGCTCGGCTCTCCCCTGCTCTGGCTCTAGCGCCGTTGCTGCCAGAGTGATGGTGGCTGAGACACAGCGGAGCGAAGGTGTGAGTGCCTGGCTTAAAACAGGACATATTAGCTGCATTTAACCTTCAGTTACTCTTTATATAGTTAGGTAGGAGTCAGACCATGTTTCTTTTTAGCTGAAAAACATTACAACCAGGTAACCTGCTGTGTTGAAAACGTGTTTCCCGACTATGTTTGCTACCCTACAATCCGTCGTGCTCTGTAGTAACATCAGCAACATTTGACCGTCCTTTTGCTCCTATTTAAATGTATACAGCCTATATAAAATCTAAAAAGGTAACATTGTCCATAGCCTACTGTTGTTACCACTGTCCTGTTTGAAATGGAATGAGAGAAACTGGTTATTTTGTCCTATATGCATGTACTGATAATGAACCCAAGGAACTAACTAGCTAACTGGCTGGATGCCCATTAACCTTATAACTCCTGTTGTGTGTGTGTGTGTGTGTGTGTGTGTGTGTGTGTGTGTGTGTGTGTGTGTGTGTGTGTGTGTGTACAGAGCGACAGCCAGGTTCGTAATGGATATGAGGAAGTTTTTTCAAAAAAAGGAGCCACATTTAGGTAAAAGTGTAAAATCAAATGATCCATCAATAAAGGATAATGTTGGATAAGTGTTTCAATATTTATATCCTTTATTAGATGTACATGTGGTTTGGTTATTTGCCTTTTGGTTGAAAGTACACTGAGAGGACTTTTTTTTATTAGTGATCTTAATAGTATTTTTTAAATCTAATTGAATACAATCTATTTGTGTATGATTGTCAGTCCAAAGAAAGAGAGAGGAAAGAGGGGAACCTGAGGAGTACAAGGTCAGGAAGAACCAGGTAAGAAAACAGACGGGGAGTACTAACAGGCAAAACAGAAACTGTTAAACTGGCAAAGAAAAAAAACACAACAAATTTTACTCATACAATCTGGAAGTTGTGTTCTCCCTATATTAAAGCTGCTATACAGAGTCTGGAAAACAAACTGGGTTGTCAGCCCTGGCACTGCATTACCATATTGAAATTCAGTCAGAGGAAGTCACGGTTGCCAAAAACTTTCTGAAGCTCAAGAGTGAGGCTGGTGCCATTCTAGATATGTTAACATTGTACAATCTTCTGGATAATCAGATCTTCCCCACACTGAAAACTGTTATTCAGGTTGCCCTAACAAACCCATTTAGCAGCTGTAGCTGTGAAAGGTCTTTTAGTGTCTTGGGTCAGCTCCATACCTGGCTGAGGAGGACCATGGGTCAAAGCAGACTCCAGCACCTGGCTGTGATGTCAGTTGAGAAAGAGATGCTTGAGAGACTTGACCACCAAAATGTGATAGACAGATTTGCCAACCTCAAGGTGAGGCGACATAGGTTAAAAGAAAAGAAAAAATCTGCAGAGCCATAGTAGTATCTGCAGTAAAGATCTTTTCATACATTTTATACATTGTACAATAGGCCAAGGTGTCTCCATTTTTTTATTTTTTAATAATATTTTGTACATTTCAAGGACTCTTCTATTTTTGGAGTGTATTTTTTATGTATCTGTATTGTATTATACATACACTGAAAAAAGTGATATTGTCTCCTTTTAAATATAGCATATTATATTTTGGTATATCTTTTCAATTCAAATGAGTAATTCCTGTCTACATATATAATTCGAGTAACTCCAGAATACATTCCCTGCGTTTTAATCCAATTAATTTTAGTTAATTAAATGTAGCTCAAAATGCTTAAGTATGTTTTTCATAGCCTCCTGCTGGGCCATTTTGCGCATGCGTTAGGACAGGCCACCATTTTGCGCGCGGACTGAAGAAGCGGACTCTTTGTGTGCTGCAAGCGGGCTCAAGTTAATCGCACAACTTCATATAAAGGTGGTCTAGCTTCGGTAAGTAAACCTTTTACGGTCGTTTTTGTTTTATTTTTTTACCTCAGTCAAAGCATGTTGACTCTTTAAGACGTGTGCACATGGAGAAAGAAGTCTAAGTAGTTGTACACCTCTGAACTTTGTCATGAATTTGACTTAAGCTAGCTATGTGCTCTATTAGCTACTGCTCTAGGATTGCCAGGCTTCTACCGTTCTACCTTTAAAAGCCGGAGAGCAGTCAAATGCTGGAAGTGGAAGCTAAATTGGCTAGTCATTCATATGTATATAAGGTTGTTAAATAGGAATTCAGGAGGGAGGGGAGTGGGGGTGTGTGATTGAGGGGGTGGGGGAGTGGAGTGTTTCAGTTTGCCATCTTAGGGAGAAATCAACACACATGGGTGTAGGTCCTTTGTTGCTGACATTTATTGATAAAAACAGTACAAAAACCAACCATTTGTACACATATTTACAAATAATAATAAAAAGCGAGTGAGTATATTACAACATTTTCAGCAATCACTCACAATCCTGGCATGGCGTGGCAGCAGAGGTTGAAAACACCTAAGAAATAAGATAAATTGTTATTTCCATAGCCCTTTTACACACAATGAAACACATAAACATAGAACCACAAAAGACCTGCAACATACCTGAGTGGTGAATTCATTGCGATCTGTCTGTCTAGTGGATTGAGGAATTTCCCTGCGAATCCTGTTGACTGTGCCGAGGATGGTGGTTTTCCGTCTAAGAAGTTTTTGCGCAAGTGAAAGCGATGTGAAAAAATTGTCCGTGGTAACATTTCTGCCCTTGTCTACGAATGGTTCCATCAGCCTCATTACTACATTTTCAGAAAGTCTCTCCCCAGTGGGACGACTGGGGTCCTTGCCAAGATATGGGAAGACATTGCAAATGTACTTGGATTTTAGGTCGCAAGCCACCCAAAACTTGATCCCAAACTTGTCAGGTTTACTTGCAATATTCTGCAGGAAACAGCACCGAGTCTTTGATGGGAAAAGCTGTTCATCAACAGTGATATGTAGACCAGGGTTGTAGCACGTGATGCAGTTGGTGACAAATGATCCCCACACACTGGAAATTGCAGCGAACTTGTCAGTCTTTGCTCGATCACAGCGGGTGGACTTGTCATCAAAGCGTAGGTGTTGCATGATGTCTTGGAAGCGGTTTCGTGCCATACAGGGAGTGCAGAATTATTAGGCAAATGAGTATTTTGTCCACATCATCCTCTTCATGCATGTTGTCTTACTCCAAGCTGTATAGGCTCGAAAGCCTACTACCAACTAAGCATATTAGGTGATGTGCATCTCTGTAATGAGAAGGGGATGCAGAGGGATGCAGCAGTCTCAAAATTGCAAAGCTTCTGAAGCGTGATCATCGAACAATCAAGCGTTTCATTCAAAATAGTCAACAGGGTCGCAAGAAGCGTGTGGAAAAACCAAGGCGCAAAATAACTGCCCATGAACTGAGAAAAGTCAAGCGTGCAGCTGCCAAGATGCCACTTGCCACCAGTTTGGCCATATTTCAGAGCTGGAAGAAGTCTGCATCCTTCAAGAAAAACATGATTTTCATGCAGGACAATGCTCCATCACACGCGTCCAAGTACTCCACAGCGTGGCTGGCAAGAAAGGGTATAAAAGAAGAAAAACTAATGACATGGCCGCCTTGTTCACCTGATCTGAACCCCATTGAAAACCTGTGGTCCATCATCAAATGTGAGATTTACAAGGAGGGAAAACAGTACACCTCTTTGAACAGTGTCTGGGAGGCTGTGGTTGCTGCTGCACGCAATGTTGATGGTGAACAGATCAAAACACTGACAGAATCCATGGATGGCAGGCTTTTGAGTGTCCTTGCAAAGAAAGGTGGCTATATTGGTCGCTGATTTGTTTTTCTTTTGTTTTTGAATGTCAGAAATGTATATTTGTGAATGTGGAGATGTTATATTGGTGTCACTGGTAAAAATAAATAATTGAAATGGGTATATATTTGTTTTTTGTTAAGTTGCCTAATAATTCTGCACAGTAATAGTCACCTGCACACACAGATATCCCCCTAAAATAGCTAAAACTAAAAACAAACTAAAAACTGCTTCCAAAAACATTCAGCTTTGATATTAATAAGTTTTTTGGGTTCATTGAGAACATGGTTGTTGTTCAATAATAAAATTATTCCTCAGAAATACAACTTGCCTAATAATTCTGCACTCCCTGTAGTTCCAATTATCTGTGGGTTTCCCAGGTTTGCTGACCAGCAGTCATTTACACTACCTTTCACCCCAATAGAAGCGTACGCTGCAGATGGAGAGCCAACGGCTAAGGCCAGGAGAAGTATCTCGAGTCGCCTTCAGAGCTTCCTGTGTTTCATCACTCTTGACATGCTTCATAGCATTCAAGAATGGACTATTCAACATGCACAGCAAACGGAGCATGTTCATTGGTTCATGGACCTCCCTGAACTAATGGCATTTATTGCAATTGTGATCTTGCGGGGGGTTAACAGGGTTCCATCTGTAAATGACTGCTGGTCAGCAAACCTGGGAAACCCACAGAATGCAAGAAAAATCAGGCCACTGTGCGATGTGTTCACTGCTACAGATACACATGTGGTAAATGCAGACTACAGATACCATGGCAGTGCCAGGATTGTGAGTGATTGCTGAAAATGTTGTAATGTACTCACTCGCTTTTTATTATTATTTGTAAATATGTGTACAAATGGTTGGTTTTTGTACTGTTTTTATCAATAAATGTCAGCAACAAAGGACCTACACCCATGTGTGTTGATTTCTCCCTAAGATGGCAAACTGAAACACTCCACTCCCCCACCCCCTCAATCACACACCCCCACTCCCCTCCCTCCTGAATTCCTATTTAACAACCTTATATACATATGAATGACTAGCCAATTTAGCTTCCACTTCCAGCATTTGACTGCTCTCCGGCTTTTAAAGGTAGAAACACAAAATGATGGCTCCGCGGGGGTTTAAGAGTAATTGTATTGATGCGTTAAAATGTCATATGTTTTTAGCTTAGTTCTTGTGGCACACTTTGTACTAACAAATTATGGAACGAGGCAATTTCTCTGTAGTTAGCTGTAAAGTTCACTGTACAGTCGCCTGCAGTTTTAAGTGGAGAAATCGTCCCTCCCGCCACAACATTGGCATTAAGGAATAGTCGGGCGGGGGAGGGGGCTTCTGAACGCACCTGCACAGTCAGGGGTGCAGTAGGAAATAAGTAGGATTGGCGTTGCACAACGTCTTTTGTGCAGAAAAAAATAATGGTTGTAAACTGTGGAGGAGAATAACTCAGTGGTTGCCAAAAATGTGAGATCAAAAGGCACTGAGAGTGATGTTTGTCAGAACTGAAATTAACTCAGAAAAGAAGTTGCTTCACTTGATAGAGCTGTTGAGTGCAAGACCTGTCAGCGGTCTGGTTTAGCATTTAAAGCCTCGCTACGTGCTTCCAAACCGCTGCATTTAATCTCAGAGAAAACTAACACAGAGAAGTAAAGCAAGTGTGTAAGTTCATCTCTTTATGTTTGCATAGTATTTCCATGTTGAGCTTAACAACCGATGTATGGAGCCACAGCTGGACTGGCTGTCGGAGTTTTGTATTGAGGGGGAAAGGAAGCGATTTGTTTTATACTTCAGCTAGAATGAAAAAAGACACAAAGCTGGAGTTATTCGGTGTCTTCATGCTGAACAGCTAAAACTTCTTCCCTCATTCTCCCCCCTCCCTCTCCTGTTGCTACTTCAATCATGAAACTGATCGATTATCAGGTGATCGGCTTTTCTGTCGCTAGTCTCTCTCATTTGTTAGTCACCCAGTTTGCGCTAGAAAGAGGAAAACGGCAGATAAACAACAGCAGCACGTTTAAGCTTGATAAGCTGTTGCTATAATTTTTTTAATATTACTTCTAGTATCCGCTTATGTTTTCTGGAGCCACAGCCGTAATAGCTGCTGGTCATGATAGTTTGGATATGTGGTGAGAAGGAAACATGAAGGTGAAACCAGGAGAAGTTTTTACTGAATCATTAGAGCTGAACAGGTAATGAAGAAACAGGTTTACATTTTAGGTCACATGAATGAGTTGAAGGGAAGTTATGAACTGTTTCTGAGAGACAAATAACTCCAGGATCCTTTTTTAGGTAGCTGACAGCTGGTAACTGTGCAGGGGCGGATCTAGCAAAGTTTTGCCAGGGGGCCAGGTAGGGCATTAACAGGGAAAGGGAGACACAAAGACATAATTTTCTTTCTTATTCTCATTTAAAATGTCTAGCTTTTAATAAATAATTATTCTAAATCTTACTACCAAAGTGGTGATCTGGTTAAATGTATAGAGATCCATTATTGTATGTAGTAAATATTAAGTCTAATATATGCCCTAGTAATAGTAGTACATATAGCACTTTTTCCTTTGGGAAGGTACGCTGTCTGCGCTGTCTGCAACTGTATTGAAGAAAAATGTTGAATCAAATTATTATAGAAAAATAATTGATTTCTGTGCATTAAAGTAGATTACGTCAATTAAGCATTATCAGGCGGAGGGTGCGGGGTGGTTTCCTAATATTTTTGCTGGGAGTTGGCAGTCCTATTAGTTAGTTTAATATTTCTATGTACTGTTTAGAATACCTGAATAAGGAGGATGGTGTAAGTTTTTTAGGTTGATCAGTATTGCTGAAGTATAAAATATTTTGGGTGCAGTGTATTTTTTGCATACAGGTATAACAGAATAGCTTTAATGTTTTGTTTTTAAAACTGAGTATGAACTTATACAAAATGCAGCAAAATATTTATAAAAACAGTTTTATTTATTATAAAATACACTATATCAGATTCATATCGGCATCGGCAGATAATCAAATTTATGATATCAGTATCGGACATAAAAAAGTGGTATCGTGCCATCTGTAGTTTGCACAGAGGCACAAGTAAGATTTGTTTTGTTACAAGGGAGTATCATGAAGTAATGCACTAATGGCTTGGAAACGGTAATTGTTTGTCTTTCTAAAGTTTTTTTTTTATTTTTATTTGTCTTCCTTTTCTGGCAGATTTTCTTCCCCTTATGTGTTACTGTTTATTCAAGAAGATGGTGTTATTTTGGTAAGTACATGCAAATTCCTTACATATTTATCACAACAGTATTTGTCACAGTATTGCAGGGACAAGTTTATCTATCTCATCTTAAGGGTTCTTGTGATTATTAATATTGATATTAATTAATATCAATAAATATATATGATTAAGTTTCTTTTATCCAGGACAAAAGAAAAAAAAAACTTGCGAAAGTGAAATGAAAAACAGGAATTTAGTTCTTGTGAGTTAAGAGGATGCAGAGCATAGGGTTAGATGGAGGTGGATCATTCACTGTGGTGATCCCTGAAGGAAACAGCCAAGAGAAAAAGGATCAGATTGCAAAAAAAAATGTGGTTTGTTTGCATACATGAGTCTTTACGGTACCCACAGGACTCCTGAAGTATAAGTACTCTGAAGTTTGCAGAGCAATTTCAGAGATGTTTGGGGCTTACATGGCAAGCATGTTTTTAGTTGCACATCTAAATTTTCTCTGCTCTCTGTTGCTGATGGCAGAGTTCTGCCCCGCTGACCTCACAGGTGAGACACTCCCACCAGTGGACAAAGAGCACAGGAAAATGTGTTGCCAACCACCTGAAACAGACAAATATCTGCTTTTTAAAACCCTTTAAACCCGTTAAATGGACTGATGCCATTCATTTCTTCTTTGATTAACAGTAGTAACATCCTTCATGCACTGTATACTAACCCATATGATAATCATGCTTTATGAAGTGATGGCAATTGCATTGTAGCATTTAATGAAGAAATAACAAAATAATCATACCAATGATTAAGCACCAGTCTTCTTTTTTTCTGTGTGTGTGTGTGTGTGTGTGTGTGTGTGTGTGTGTGTGTGTGTGTGTGTGTGTGTGTGTGTGAGAGAGATACAGGTAAATGCTGAATTCCAGTGTATTACAACACTTCAACTGGAGATGACCTTCGCGGCACAGTTAGACAGAATTACACCTCAGTTGATGACAGTTTTCCAGAAGAAGGGCGGTGTTTCTGGGCAGAAACTTGCCCACCACTTGCAGATCATGCAAGAGGTAAATCTGAATATTGCAAATTCTATTTGGATTTCTTTTGTCTTAAGTGGCAGGTCACTGGTGAGTCCAATAAGCCGTTTTAGGTGACCAGCCAAGCAATCTAAATTTTGAAATTTCATATATAAATTTTATTTACTATGTTTGAACTGACATATGATAAAATTTACTTATTGCGAATGTCAGACATTGTTCTTTTTTCCAAATTGGTTTAATCAGCAACTCTCTTTAAACAGGCTGAAAGTGATGTTAAAGTGAAAAGGGAAGCAGTTCTCAGGGCACTTTGCCTCTACCTTGGTGAAGAGGACGGAAGCCTTATTCGGGAGTTCTTTGTAAGTCATTTAAGTCATTGTAAGCAAGTCATCTATACACACACTTTTTAGATAGATATCTGTGTGTGTGTGTGTATTACACACACACACACACACACACACACACACACACACACACACACACACACACACAAACGACTAGATTGGAATTTAATTGTAGAGTTAATTGTTTTTTCTTTTACCTTTTTATTAAATGTTTAGGACATTGAAGGAGATGATATCCAGAGAGACCTGAAGAAGCACACCATGGGCATTTATGTCATCAACAGGGAGGATGGACAAAATGGACATTATGATGACATTGGAATATTTGTTGAAGGGGAGATAGTCATGGACAACATTGGATCTCTGGCCCAAGCTTGTGCATTGATGCTTGGAGTAATCTATGCACTAAACCTAGCCTTCCCCAAGGAATTGAAGGACTATTATGAATTCATTTAGAAAGTGTTGATGGGATTCGATGGTGAAAAGCTCTCCCCCAAAGTCTTTGGGCTGAAGAACAAAATTGCTACTGGATAGGAAGATTTCTAAAATAACACATCAAGAGAATGCTGTTATGTAAATTACCAATGACTGGTGCTCTTGTGAATAGGAGTGAAACTCTTGTACAACCATCATTTGTTCTGTGTTATGTTTCGATTGAACATTTTAACTTTCAATAATGAATGTTTCACGTGTGGTACATTTGAGTAGCTTGAAGAGCAACTTTGTAATTATTCAGTTATAGCTGCTGCCCTGCGTATAATCAGTGTTAACTCAACCGGATAAAAAAAAAAAAAAAAAACCATTCATGATTACCACACTGCAGCACACTGGTAACACTTTAAAGACTATTAATTGTTTCGAAGCGAGTATGTTAGGTCAGAAAATATGTAAAACATTCAGAATCTTCAAGGAAGGACTAGAATGGAAAGACAGTGGTCAATAAGCAGTAAGGAAAACACAAGTTTAATTTTAAGTCTAATTACCTTATTAAAATGCAATTTCTAAATATGGATCGCAGAACAGCAAGTCTGAAACTGGTTAGTTTGTGGATGCATCAGTTTCTAATTGTGATACATTATACTGCTGGTAGTGTTTTATTCTTTTATGTAAGGAGTTTGTTTTTGTTTTTTTCTTTTTTAGAGGAAGAGAAACATTGGTTAACATTTCTCTTGTCTGTTGTTTCTGTTTTGTTTGAATACAGCTTTTTAAAGCTACTAGTTCATAGGCAAAAGTTTTGTAATTTGTATTATACAAATTGCAGCAATTTCCCTTACAGATGTGGATTCTTATTCTGTTTGCAACAAATTTTGCATTAATAAATGATGTGAAAGAATGTTGTAGTTTTCATTATTGACGTTTTTAAAAACTACAAATCAGGGTAAGCAATATTTTTTAAGTAAACTTAACTTAATTGAAATAGAGAGAAATTAACAATTTGATTGATTTGAATATAAGTTTGGGACATAAGTGTAAAGGAAACAAATTATTCTGGTACATTTAACACGACCTTAGTTGGACTTACTAATAATATTTGACTAAGACGTATCCACAACAGTTAAGTTAAAGTAGCTTAAAAATATATGTTGGTTTTACTCGCTTAAATTAAATTCAGTGTACTTAAAAAATATTTCTGGATTCAAACAAATTTATTTCGTGCAACCACTTGTCATAAAAAAATTGAGTAAATTGAACAAAACATTTTTTTCAGTGTACACTTTAAAAGTGAATCTCTGTCCAAAAATGCACTCAGTTTACTTTTTACTCACTGTGAGCATCATTCGTTATTCTCCCCCAGTAATTAAGGTTAGGATATGTATTTTTTATTCCAATCCATTCTTCTTTGGCAGCATTTAAATAACCTTTATCAGATTTGATGGTTTTGTTACAGACTTTTCAAAAAAGCGTTTTGCTTTTCTTTCACAAATGTGGGGATTAAATTGTGTTAAAATGTACAAAACAGTGATGTCATGTTTTGTGACGAGGACCCAGGCACAGAGATACTTGATGAATTTAAGAATCTTATGATTTAATAAAGAAATGTGCAGACTTGCACCGAGAGGGTAAAATTATGATGACTGATAATGGAGATGAAGACAACAGACAATGAGGACAGGGAGGAATAGGGGTTTAAATGCACCAAAGAGACAGTCAGAGGGAACTCGGGACAACGGGAGACATTTAAGGATGCAGGGACTGACAGAGAAGGGGAAGAAGTAAAGTTTACCGTGCCTGGATGGGCAGCTCTCTGGGTGCTCAGCACCCCCAAAGCTCTGATCCTAGAATCGCCCCTGCCAACTGTTTAGCTTTATTTTTGTTTTGTTTTTTTTTTGTTTTTTTGTCTTGCTGAGAAAGAGGACTTTCAGACAGAGTTTACAGAGGATTCACCCAAGATAATCATGCAAACATTGCCAAAATTATGTAATGGGTGTTAAACAGTCTTGCATTCTAAACTAATTTAAATGCCATCCAGTCCTAGTGTTTACTTCGGAATCTACCACTCATCTTTGGAGATTAGTTTGTCCAAATGATTACCACTGCTATTTGCTACTGCTGTTGCTTCAAATAGTGAATATTGTATTTTCACCAGTGTTATCAAAAGGTAACACTATTTTCTTGAAACACCTAAGCCCGAGTCTGTAGAGGGTTCCTGAACTGTGGAAGACTTCCTGTGTGGTTACGGTGCCAGATATCACACACTCCAGGGAGCCCAACCACTTCAGGCCTGTGGCCTGATGAAGACCATGGAAAGGCTCATCCTGCACCACATTGGTGAGCTCAGCGATGGACCCCCTGCAGTTCGCCTACCGGTTTGGAATCGGTGTGAATGAAACTGTCACCTACCTGTTACACCGATCCCTCTCTCACCTAGAGCAGGCAGGGAGCACTGTAAAGATCATGTTTTTTGACTTCTCCAGTGTTTTCTACAGCATCCAGCCTGCACTACTGAGAATCCCCCAGCAGCCTACACCTATTACAGCATAACTAAGGGAGAATTCAGGGTCACCTGGTCCAGCCCTAACTATATGCTTTAGCAAAAAGAAAAGTTTGAAGCCTAATCTTAAAAGTAGAGATAGTGTCTGTCTCCCGAATCCAAACTGGAAGCTGGTTCCACAGAAGAGGGGCCTGAAAACTGAAGGCTCTCCCTCCCATTCTACTTTTAAATACTCTAGGAACAACAAGTAAGCTGCAGTGTGAGAGCGAAGTGCTCTAATAGGGTGATATGGTACTACAAGGTCATTAAGATAAGATGGGACCTGATTATTTAAGACCTTGTATGTGAAGAACAGGAAGGTCCGACCAAAATTAACAGATTTTATGGTGTTTCTCATCAACAATGCTCCATCTGGTGGCAGAAGATGCATAACATCTAGGACACAACTACTTATAGGCATGGGTATGAATTAAAATAATTAGAATAAACTACTAGTGTCTCTGGTACCGACTAGTGACAATGGCAATAATTTGTTGACTTGTCGCCAAATCCTTAAAAAAATAATTGTTTAATGAACTGAAATATTAATGTGTGACAAATATGCAAAAAAGAAATTAGAAAGGGGGCATATACTTAATGGCACTGTAAATATTTCTTGCATTTAAAACCCAGTGTCAGATGATTTGTGTGGTTATAATAGTAAGGTTAGCTGTCATAAGCCGTCTTATGCCATGAAATAGCTTCTCCCACAATGTTCTCTGTGGCTGCTGCCTATACACCGAATGCTGAGCTTTTCAGTGCTGCCATCTCTTTCAGAATCACAATATTTTAAAAGAGCTGTGGCACTGCTGGAAAGTCTTTTAAGATACCAGAGCAATGTGGGTGGTAGACAGTGGGTTTAAACCTACATGGTCTTTACAAACATACAAGAAAGACAAGGGGCCTGAGCAGGAATAAATTTAGAAGTCCCCTCCTTTCTGAAGAAATCGAGCTCTTAGGATAAAAGGCATAGTGAAGGAAGATAGAGAAAAGAAGTATTACGAGCGCCTCCCATCAGCCATCTGGTGTTCCTACAGTCTACCAGTGCATTCCAAGGAGTACTAAAATGGGAAACACCGGGTAGAAGAATGAATGATTTCTATGGAGGCCCAGAGATACTGTCAAACCTCTCCATGCTGACCCTGTGCTTTTCACTGGATATACAAATGACAGGGATGTCCTCTCCATCTGAACAGTCCCCTGGAGGGGCCCTCCTCTCTTCTTCCTAAGTGTTATTGAACATGCAGACAGAGTTGAGGGAAGGCAGCTCCACAGATGGAGAGAGACACGGCAGAGCTCCGGAACAAGATATGGAGAAAGAAAAGCTATTATGGTGCACACAAAAAAGATACAGGAAGAAGGAGCTTTTTAGACTGAAAATACAAGAGTGGGCAGCGGGCACACGCCATTCACCATACTGACCTGACTTTCTTCCCCACTGCCATGACATGTACACAACAGGTAGAGTATATGCAGGTCAGGCAAGCAGCTTTACCATATTGTGGAGTGTTTACTGCTCAAAACACTCTGAAGAACTAGCACACTTAACTTCAACCCCCCTTGAGAACCTAGTATAATATAAGTAGTGAATGTTGGGTTTCAGGATTATATTATACAACTAATTTTGTTTGTGAGAAAATGTAAAGTCTGAAACAACATTGATCTGCTGTAGAACATGACTGATGGGGATTCATGAATCAAAAAGGGTCAGTAAGTATGAAAAAATACTGCCTTCATAAATATTATTTTGGACCATCAGCCAAACAAATCATTCTGCAGGGTTGAAGCACTGAATGAAACATGTGCAAACATCCACTATTAAAGCTGACCTATTCTGTTTGTTATTGTCTTCACAGTTCACTTCAAAACAATCTTCATTTTTCTTGTTTTCCAGCCAGTGCCTGAAACAAGCCCTTTTATCTCCCTTCCCTCTTTATTTAGGTTTTTTGCTTATTTGTTGCCCCAAAGGAGTAGCCAGCTCAGAGGCAGAGCTCTATGCTCGAGACAATCATATGATGGCTGTTTCTCACCAGGATCCTTCTTGGTGCCTGAGTCTCCTGCTCATTTGGAGTTGTTCTGTGTGGAGTTTGAACATTGGTCCCATGGTCCAATGTTGGTTTTCTCCCACAGGAAATACATCAATGACATTCATGTTAGGTAACTGGTGTTAAATTGGTGATGACGTTTTTTCAGCTTTTACAATCAGAGTTATATGTGATGCTGTACCAAACACATTTTGCTTTTCCAAAATAAGCTGTATAAAGTGTCTGTAGGCTCCTCTTGTTCATGTTTTTCATTTGTCTGTTTATTTATTCAAACACACACACACACACACACACACACACACACACACACACACACACACACAGCCCATTCACTCACGCACTCACACATGCCCACCCACTAATAACGCACAGAAAAGACACCCCCCCCCCATTAAGGCGAGCAGACACCCCCGAAACCATTAGCTAACCAGGGTGCAGCCAGACCAGCCCCCGAACCACCAGTGGATCACTGCCCTAAAAAGAGTGTGTGAAACAGTAGTTCACCATAAGAGATGAGGTTCCTCATGTTAAGCACCTTAGCTAACATGTGTGATGTAGAGAAGATGAAGTGTGAAAAACCTGTATGTTAGCAAAGACAGCCCTGACAGTGATGGAGCGAGGAGGGCAGCTCCTACCATCTCAGGCTAAAGTTGACCTCGTGCGGGCTGATCCATCACTCTCAGAAAAGCATGTGTAAGAAATTATTTGGCTCAATGAATTCACTAAGTTTAATCAGCTGTTTTACAAAGACTACACCTTCATTTCTCATTGATATGTTTAATCCTCCAGTAGATATTGAAAGTTACACACTGTTCAACCATGACCAACTGTTTTTGTTTTTAGAGATATGTGATCATCATAGGACAGTGACTAAAAACATACTTATAGAATATGATTCTGGACATTAAACAGATAACGAAATAAGCTCAACCTTAAACTTTTGCATCAGTAATAATAATCAATTTAACACTAATTGTAATCATTTTGTGCAGATTACATATTTTGCTTTTGATACTTTTCCACAGTTTTCCAATAACAGTTTAATGTGTAGTGATGTGTTTTCATAGTGTTTTGGAAAAGACGCAGTGAAACTTAATGGCTCCATTTCCCACTGTAGAAAAGTGAAATCAGAATTTCCTGCCTATGCTGCCTGCCATCTTGCATTTTTGAAGCCAGAGTCTGTGCAGTAGTGATTGAGGTTGAGTCGTTGTGTTAACCTGTGTTGATGATTTTACTGCCGGTGATGGCTCACTAAATAAAGTTAAATACAATCATGTTGCTATATTTTGAAGGGCACACATCTTAACTGTTCATCATCACATCTAACATCATAACATTCATGCCTTGGCTAGATTAGCAGTGACCATACACAAGGTTGAAGTTAGCTAGTAGGCATTTCTACCCAGCTTTGTTGCACTCAATGAGTTTCAATATTTAGTCAAGTAAGGGACGCCATCAGGGCCAAGCTGTGTCAGGATTCCTGGGTCAAGTGGTTTTTAGAAACTTCCTCCTTATCACAGACGTCCTGTGCCAGATATTCAGCTGATCCAATGAGGGAGACGACATAGTAGAAACATTCGAAGTTCATTGCAAGGCTCAACAAGGACTCACGATTTTTACCAATATCTCCATCAGACTTCTCCTGTCAGCCCACGGCAGAATATGGACAAACCCAGCACTTTATGAAGAGTGTAATCAGTTAAAGTACAAACGCTCTGGACTTTTACGAAATTATGTCATATTCAGTCCCATAGAAAACAATTTGTTTAAAATGTATATTACTCTCTCCGGTTACTCTGAATGCCACTTAATAACTTTTTAGTAAATAACACACAATCTTAGCAAAGCACTGTATAAACAAAACCCAGATGAAAGTTTTTAGCTCGACGTGTAAGTGAAAGTGACACGTCAGTATTAACAGGTTTTTCTGAATGCTTAAACCCAAACTGTGATTCTTATAGCACAATTTCTAAAACTATTAATACTTATGGCAAAACCACTCACTGAGTTTGCAAAACTAAAAGCACAAACATTGCTTTGCACTCAGTTTGCCATTTTGTAACACACACTTTGCAAAACTGTAATAATAATAATAATAAGAAGAAACTTTATTTATAAAGCACACTTAAAAACCAAGGGTATGCCAAGGTGCTTAACAAGTAACATAGAGAATAAAAGGAAGATAACAGAAATAGGACCAAAGCAAGTACTAGGTATGCAAGCAGATCGTCTGGACGTCTTTAAAGAAGTCCAGAGGCTTTTCTTTGCAAGCTCCTTTGACTACGATGACCTGGATGACTGAGAACCTTCACAGACATATGCAAGCAGATAACTGTCACTGATAAATAGGAAAGCAACAGATACAGAACAAACAAGGAATTTAATGAGCATAAAAGTGCATAATATAAAATCATAAAAGAAGTGTTAACTAGAGGGAAAGGCAAGATTGAATAAGTAAGTTTTTAGTTGTGATTTAAACAGTGCAGCAGAATCAGATGCGCGGATATCAAGAGGAAGGGTATTCCACAGTACCAGGGCAGCCAGAGCAAACGCATGGTCACCCCGAGACTTCAGATCTAAGTGTTCTAGCAGGAGTGTGTGGCTTGAGAAGTTCACTAAGATAACTCGGCGCTAATTTATTAATAGTTTTGAATGTAAGGAGTAATATTTTAAATTGAATATGGCACTTTATGGGCAGCCAGTGCAAGCCAGCTAGAACAAGAGTAATAGGGCAAAATTTCCTGGTACCAGTCAAGAGGCGGGCCGCAGCATTTTGGACTGTTTGCAGTCTAAGAAGAAGAGAAGAGGGAAGACCGTAGTACAAGGAATTACAATAATCCAACCTGGAGGTCTCAAAAGCGTGAATAAGCTTTTCCAGGTCCTCATGTGGAACATAATGCCTAGGCTTAGAGATAAGGCGCAGTTGGTGGAAGCTAGATCTCACTACAGCAGACACTTGCTTATCGAGTTTGAACGAGCTATCCAGCAGTACACCCAAGTTACTGACATAGTCACAGGAAGAGTTAGCAAAGGGACCCAGGGCAGCACAAAGTTGGGCACGAGGGATTTTACTGTTGAACACCACAATCGCAGTCTTCTTATCGTTTAAAATGAGAGAATTACTCAGGAACCATTCTTTGACCTCCCGCATGCATTCTTGAAAGTAGTGCAGGGACACAGCAAGGTCGTCAGCAAGTTCAAAATAGATCTGTATGTCATCGGCGTAACAGTGGAAGGTGATATTGTATTTTTCAAAGATTGCGCCTAGAGGGAGCAAATACAATGAGAAAAGAATAGGGCCTAAAACTGATCCTTGAGGCACACCGCAACAGACCGGTACAGGGGAAGAGGAGAAGGCACCTAAGTTAACCGAAAAGGACCTGTCAGCGAGGTATGATTTAAACCAGTCGAGGGCAGTGCCTCTAATACCCGCAGTTTGCTCAAGTCTTAATAATAAGATGTTATGGTCCACCATATCAAAAGCCAAAGAGAGGTCCAATAAAACTAGGACCATAGAGCGTCCAGTATTAGTAATTACAAGAGAACTCTAACATTAAGAACTCTAACCAACGCTGTTTCAGTACTACAGTTGGGCAAAAAAGTATTTAGTCAGCCACCGATTGTGCAAGTTCCCCCACTTAAAATGATGACAGAGGTCAGTAATTTGCAACAGAGGTACACTTCAACTGTGAGAGACAGAATGTGAAAAAAAAATCCATGAATTTACATGGTAGGATTTGTAAAGAATTTATTCGTAAATTAGGGTGGAAAATAAGTATTTGGTCACCTCAAACAAGGAAAATCTCTGGCTCTCACAGACCTGTAACGTCTTCTGTAAGAAGCTTTTCTGTCCCTCACTCGTTACCTGTATGAATGGCACCTGTTTGAACTCATCATCTGTATAAAAGACACCTGTCCACAGCCTCAAACAGTCAGACTCCAAACTCCGCCATGGCCAAGACCAAAGAGCTTTCGAAGGACACCAGGAAAAAAGTATTGTAGACCTGCACCAGACTGGGAAGAGTGAATCTACAATAGGCAAGCAGCTTGGTGTGAAAAAATCAACTGTGGGAGCAATCATCAGAAAATGGAAGACATACAAGACCACTGATAATCTCCCTCGATCTGGGGCTCCACGCAAGATCTCATCCCGTGGGGTCAAAATGATCATGAGAACGGTGAGCAAAGATCCCAGAACCACACGGGGGGACCTGGTGAATGACCTGCAGAGAGCTGGGACCAAAGTAACAAAGGTCACCATCAGTAACACACTACAACGGCAGGGAATCAAATCCCGCAGTGCCAGACGTGTTCCGCTGCTGAAGCCAGTGCATGTCCAGGCCCGTCTGAAGTTTGCCAGAGAGCACATGGATGATACAGCAGAGGATTGGGAGAATGTCATGTGGTCAGATGAAACCAAAGTAGAACTTTTTGGTATAAACTCAACTCGTCGTGTTTGGAGGAAGAAGAATACTGAGTTGCATCCCAGGAACACCATATCTACTGTGAAGCATGGGGGTGGAAACATCATGCTATGGGGCTGTTTTTCTGCCAAGGGGACAGGACGACTGATCCGTGTTAAGGACAGAATGAATGGGGCCATGTATCGTGAGATTTTGAGCCAAAACCTCCTCCCATCAGTGAGAACTTTGAAGATGAAACGAGGCTGGGTCTTCCAACATGACAATGATCCAAAACACACCGCCCGGGCAACAAAGGAGTGGCTCCGTAAGAAGCATTTGAAAGTCCTGGAGTGGCCTAGCCAGTCTCCAGACCTCAACCCCATAGAAAATCTGTGGCGGGAGTTGAAAGTCCGTGTTGCTCGGCGACAGCCCCAAAACATCACTGCTCTCGAGAAGATCTGCATGGAGGAATGGGCCAAAATACCAGCTACTGTGTGTGCAAACCTGGTAAAGACCTATAGTAAACGTTTGACCTCTGTTATTGCCAACAAAGGTTATGTTACAAAGTATTGAGTTGTATTTTTGTTATTGACCAAATACTTATTTTCCACCCTGATTTACGAATAAATTCTTTACAAATCCTACCATGTGGATTCATGGATTTTTTTTTTCACATTCTGTCTCTCACAGTTGAAGTGTACCTCTGGTGCAAATTACTGACCTCTGTCATCATTTTAAGTGGGGGAACTTGCACAATCGGTGGCTGACTAAATACTTTTTTGCCCCACTGTATGCAATGGCTTAAAAGCAGATTGAAATTTCTCAGCAATATTGTTCATGTCCAAGTACGCCTGGAGCTGGGAGAGAACTAGTCTCTCCAGGATCTTGGACAAGAACGAAAGCTTAGAGATCGGTCTGTAGTTTGAAAGGTCATAACAGTCAGAGTTTCTTTTTTTAAGAATCGGGTGGACTACAGCATGTTTAAAAGCCAAAGGAACACAGCCTGAGAGCAAGGAAAAGTTCATAAGAAATAGGATACTAGGTTCAATTACATCAAAACAGTCCTTAGCTATGCGAAATGGAAGAATGTCAAGCACAGTATTGGTGTTATTCATTTGATCAACTAGCCACTTAAGAGACAAAAGTGACACAGGCTCAAACTGGTGGGAAGAGGACATAAAACAGGGGGAAGGGAGGACTTAAGAGATGTGATCTTATCTAAAAAGTGAATTTGAAATCGCTCACAAGAGCCCGAGAATAAATTAAAGGCATCTCTGGGGAAGGGTTAACCACTTCAATTTTTAAATAAGGTGCGGGGGGTATGGCCATTGGCCAGGATGATTTTGGACAAGAAGGACACTTTGGCCATTTTAGCAGCACTTTGGAATTTTAAGCGGCTAGTCCGTAGCATGTCGAGAGAAACCTGAAGTTTATCTTTTTTCCAACTTCTCTCAGCGTGCCGACACACACGATGTAGAGCGCTCATAGTGTCATTAAGCCAACACCGAGAGTAGGTTCTGGGGCGCTTCATTTTAATAGGGGCAACAGTATCAAGGATAGAAGAAAATAACGATAACAAGGTATTAGCACAGTCATCAACCGAGCGGAAAGAACAACAGTCGGGAGTGACAGATGCAGAATTGAAGGAAGACAGAGAAGTTTGACACCGCTTCAGCATTAATTACAAGTAGCGGGCAAAGGGGAGCCGCAGGATATACTTCATTAGTGCATAAGCCAGTATCAAATATAACTGGGAAATTATCCGAGATCCCAGCATCACTTATAGCCTTGATACAAATGTCCAGACCATGTGAAAAAACCAAGTCCAAAGTATGTCCATTAACATGCGTTAGGTCATTAACCCACTGAGCCAGGTTAAAAGAGTCAGTTAAAGCAAGGAAGTCTTTAGCAAATGGGTCATCCTTACAGCAAGTGTGTCTGTTAAAATCACCAACAATGAGAACACAACCATACTTAAAAACAACGGAGCCTAGGAGATCAGCAAATTCTGTGATAAAATATTTGCTATATTTAGGCGGTCGGTAAATCACCATGCAGAGTGTGGTCATGGATGCAGTCATCTCCAATAACTGGACTTCAAAACTAGAGTAGGTAGGTGAGGGTAGCTGCCGAACTGCATATGAATTTTTAAAAACCGAGGCTACGCCGCCACCCCTACCAGCAGTGTTGGGGAGTAACGGAATACATGTACCGCCGTTACGTATTTAAAATACAAAATATGAGTAACTGTATTCCGTTAGAGTTACCGTTTAAAAAGGTGGTATTCAGAATACAGTTACTTTGTTGAAATAAATGGATTACACTGCGGTACTTTCCGGTTTCATTTTGTTGCGGGTCAGGACTGTTTGGGTTTTGTTTGACAGCTACGTTCTGTTGTTGTTACGGTTGCCATGGTTACAGGGCGACGCTCTCTCTCTCTCTCCGCGACTGTGTGTTTCCTGGGTGAGAGAGCGCCTTTTCGTTGTTGTTGTTGTTGTTGTGCTAAGCCAACAGGCAGAATGCTACAAGCATAGCTCTAAAGAATGTAGCATCATGGGCAGTGTAGTCCGTGTTGCTGGGAGAATGGACTGCCATACACGTTATGGTTCTGTGAGCGCGAGGAGGGGAGAAAAAGGGCAGTGGAAAGGTACGAGTTGTCATCGAGGAAAAACGGGAGCTGGAAGCATGTAAATATAATAATAACCACTTCAGCCAAGAAGAGTGCCTGACGAGCCCAGTTGTAAGTAAGCTATTAAGACTCGACTGTACACCGTGTTCGTGTTTTCCTCCGAAA
Source organism: Diplotaxodon limnothrissa (assembly GCF_057381915.1). Lineage (NCBI taxonomy): Eukaryota > Metazoa > Chordata > Actinopteri > Cichliformes > Cichlidae > Diplotaxodon > Diplotaxodon limnothrissa. The sequence goes on along the minus strand of NC_140615.1, from coordinate 29,657,524 downwards.
ACAATAAGTTCCGTTGGAGCAGTCTTTCAACGCCTCTCTCTGTCTCTCGCAAGAAAAGTTGACCCACACAACAAAGTAAAGCTATTTTTCGACTACGAGCCAACAGGGACCCCGCCGTATTAGTCAGAGGTCCCTTTACTACAGTTCGGAGTCGCGGACCTTCAGTAACAGTAATAAATCACACAGCAATAGTACATTCACGTTGTTGTAAAAAGCATGATAATATATTAAGTAATCCAAAGTATTCAGTCATTGAGTAACGTAACGGAATACGTTACAGAATACATTTTGGGGCATGTATTCTGTATTCTGTAATGGAATACATTTTAAAAGTAACCTTCCCAACACTGCATACCAGTAAGCCTTGGTGAGTTAAAAGCGACACAGTCCAATGGAAGAAGTTCGGTAAAAGGGATAAACTGCCCAGGACAAATCCAGGTTTCAGTCAGGAATAAAGCATCAAGCCCATTATTGGAGAGGAAGTCATTTAAGAGAAAAGTCTTATTGACCAGCGACCTGACATTAAGCAATGCCATCCGTATCCTAGGGGCTAAATCGCCACGTGTGGTGCGTCGTAGGACACTTAGGTTGCTTCAGCAAACGCCGCGTCGGAGCGATGTTATCCAAACCCGAGCAGGAAAACATGCCACAGGAAGGGCAGGGTAGACTTCGTGGTCAGCCGAGCAGATCCAACGGTGGGTGAGCAACTTAGCATCAGAGCACTCCTGGGAAGGAGGGAAAAAAGATAAAATATCCAGGCTGGCATGTGGGTAGCCTGTGGCTCTGGCTTTAAAGTAGACCCTGAGGCGAATGCAACGGCCACTCCTTCTACCGCGTTTCCTGTAGCGTTTCTTGTGTAGATTAGGAATAGGGTAGGTGGAAGAAGCCGGTCGGAGGGTCCAGTTGGGGCGGGGTGGCGTCGCCCAGGTTCCAGCAAGGATCAGCCTGAGAGGAATGGGAGAGTCTTAGATTTAAAAGTGTTTGCCTATCGTATGTAATCAGTGCACAGCCATTAGATGAGCATACAACTAAAAGGATAAAAAGATACAATGCCAAGGTCCATAAAAGAGCATAGAGGGGGTAAAAAGCAGCAAAACAGATACAGCCGAGGACGGCAAGCCACGTACACCGGCGCTATCTTTCCCTCACTGTACCAAACTGTAGGTAAAATCCACTGCACAGCACTCTTTTTGCGGAACTGTAAACACAACTCACTGCTTTACACTCAATTTCCAAATGATCAACACACTCCTAGCAAGACTATACACATTTATGGCTATTATTTACACTATTTTGCCAACTGTCTGGCACACTGTCACATGTGAAAACTGTTTTAGATAATTAGTTCAATTTGCAATCAGCCTAAGCACTATAAATAAGCTACAGGTAAGCTGTCCGTGTGGAGTACAATGGAGGGAGCAGGAAGAGTGAGAATTAGAGGAGGCCGAGGAAGAGGACGTGGAGGTGAAGAAGTAGGACGAAGAGGACAACACGGACAAGGAGGTGACGTTAGAGGAAGAGGACAAGGAGGAGCAAGAGGAGGACGAGGAGAGGGAGGAGGAAGGGTAAGAAGAGTAAGAAATAGAATTACTGATGACAGAGCTACAATAGTGGATCATGTAATCAACCATGGAATGACCCTGAGGGAAGCTGGCCAACGGGTTCAGCCTAACTTGAGCCGCTACACTGTAGCAAGCATCATAAGGACATTTCGAAATCAGAGTCGGTTAGTACAGTCACTTTGCACTAAGATTTGTAGCACTGCCATATGCTACTGAAAAACACAACAATACCATAGATGTAAAAATACTGAAATTGTTACCAGATGCTGGGGGCAGAGGAAGAATGCTCACTGCAGACCAAGGAACCCATATAGTCAATATAGTGATTGCAAATAATTCCATAAGGCTACACGAAATTCATCAGCGCATAATTGTGGATGACACCACCTTCCAAAACACAAAATGTGAGCATTTCTGTATTAGGTCGTGTACTTGCCCACAACAGAATCCGAATGAAACAAATCTACAGAGTACCTTTGGAAAGAAACAGTGAACGTGTACAACAGCTGCGATATGACTATGTGCAGGTAAGCTATAGTAGCATTGGTACTGAATCTGGAAGTGCATACTGTAGTGCTGTGCATGTGCCTGCTGTGCTGAATTTGTTTTGTCTTGTCTAGAGAGTGATGGAGCTAGAGGCAGATGCCATGGGTCATGAGCAGTTTGTTGTGGATGAGGCTGGTTTTCACCTCACTAAGAAAAGGAGACGTGGCAGGAACATCATTGGACACCGTGCCATAATCAATGTCCCAGGACAACGTGATGGTAACATAACTATGTGTGCAGCTATAAGTCAAAATGGTGTTGTTCGCCATCATGCAACCCTGGGCCCATATAACACTGCACACATTATTACATTCCTGGACGCCTTACATGACATGCTCACTAATGTTCAGAGACCAGAGCAGACCAGATACGTCATCATATGGGACAATGTTAGTTTCCATAGGGCTGCTTGGGTCTGCAACTGGTTTACAGATCACCTACTCTTCACTGTACTCAACCTCCCCCCATACTCTCCATTCTTGAATCCAATTGAAGAGTTATTCTCTGCCTTGCGCTGGAAGGTCTATGACTGTCATCCCCATCAACGCATAGCCCTTTTACAGGCAATGGAGGAGGCATATGGGGATATTGACCAGCCATCATGTCAGGCCTGGATGCGCCATTCCAGAAGATATTTTCCCCGGTGCCTTGGACTAGAGGACTTTGCATGTGATGTAGACGAAATTTTGTGGCCGGAGAGATGACGCGATGTAGACTGATTGCTCTTTTTTCCTCAGGGAAAATACTATTTTGTTTTGACTTGGAAATAAGCACTTGTGTTTGTTTTGATGTGTGTGAATAAACGCCAGTACTTGAAGTTTGGATCCCTCTATGTTTATGGACCTATGACCTCAAACTGACATAGCCTACCTTGTGCACAGAGAAAGCAAAAGCCAGATGTGTTTTTTTATTCATACTATCAGTGTGTAGTTGGTGCATTGTGTGCTTATTAATGTGATGGCTTGTGTTAACTGTTTGATATGAAAATACCATTTTTACAAAGGTTTGGAGAGTTAAGCAAGAGTTATTAGCTTTTGCAAGAAAACTACAATGTTTTGCTGATTTGGTGAAGGGTTTTATTATTTGTGTGTAGAGTTTTGCAAAAATAGGCAATAGTTACAAAAAAATTGCTTAAGCCATCAGAAACAACTGTAACACACTACCACTCAAAATTGAAAACACATGTTGCAACCTCTTCTTCTGCGTTTTGCTAGATTGAATCCAGCTTCATCCACAAAGATATATTCATGAGGCCTAACCATTGAGTCAAGCTCAAAGATTCTAATTTTAGTTTTGTAAATGAAATAGTATAATGTATACATGTGCTGTATATACAAGTATACTTATAACTAAATGGTATTTTGTTTAGAATTGAAAGACGGCCACATGAGGGTGGAAGAACACACATGTGCTCACATCACCAGGAGACACTTATTGTGGATATGGTCCATCAGAATAATGCAATTTGACTGCATGAACTGCAGCAAGGGAATATAGAAGACAAAATTTATTTTGAATCTCGGAAAAAGGAGAAGGAAAGGTTACAATGTCATAGCTCAACATGCCATTATTGAACTGCCTGGCCAGCGTGGTGGAAATGTAACTGTGCTGCCATCAGCAGCTATGGGGTTCTCCGCTGTCATGTTACTGTTGGGCCATACAACACCGAACTTCTAGCAACATTCCTGGATGGTCTACAGGATGCTTTGCTTGAGCAGAGACATCGCGAGCAGGCAGAGCATCCCATATCATTTGGGACAATGTGACCTTATTTTATGCAGTTAAGTGTTATATGTGCCTTGACTGCATAAAATAAGGTCCTGGATAAATTATGGTGCTTTAAGTGGATTCCATACCTATGGCCAATTTAGAATTAAGTTAACCTAATAAACATGACCTTGGACTGTAGAAGGAAACTGGAGCCAAGCAAAATCAAGCAGGTGTGGTCAACCATGCAGGGTTACGGCTTGTAAGCAGGGGTGGGGGGGGGGGGGGGGGGGGTTCTGTATAATTATGAGCTGGGACTAGGATTTTGGCTGTGAATCCTTTAAAGCGTGTGGATTGCAGGTAAATTGAGATAACTCAAATGGAGATCTGTGGAGTTTGAACACTATGATGACAGACAGACGAGGGATTACACTGCAATGGTAATCTCTCATTTTAATATGTTTTGCTGAATCTATCCAATGTAAGTTCTGTTGATTCAAGGTCATAATGCTGTGTGTCCAGGAAAAAAAAACTGTCTAAATTATTTATTATAAATTTTATATATATATATATATATATATATATAAAAAATATACCAGACAAGTTAAAGTCTGCACCTCCTTGAAGACCTCACACCGATGGGCCTCTTTTCTTTTCTTCTACCCTCTATTCTTCATTATCTAATTCAAGTGTCAATTTTCAGCTGGCGCCTGCATTTACCCTTTCTTCTGCTATTGTCTCTGCTCAGCGGGGTGGGATGCCTCCCACTTAATCGTTGATCCAATTAATCTGAAAAACCTTTCTCTGCTTCTTTACAAGAATGATGGCCGATGAATAAAAATGTGCAACAAAAGAAGCAAGTTAAAACAGAGCAGTGTCAGTGATTGACACCGGAGCCAAAATGCCTGTTCATTGCCATTATGCCAGATCGAGTTATGGAACCTTAGTAGAGAAAGGTGGCCTTGATGAAAGAGATGAACATATCTAATTAACTTGGGTTAAATAAAAGTTTCCAGCTCCACACAAGTGAGTCAACCACCCCACAGCTTTTCATCATTTTGCCTCCTGGTAGGGCTTTGGAAATTGTGGGAGCTTATTAAACTGATGTCATTTTATCTTCATTCTGCAAAACACACCTGGCATTTCTATTTGCCATTTTCTCTTGGGTACACAAAGGGAACACTGGCTGCACTGCAGTACATTTCAGCAATCCAAGCAGGCCAGATGGGTTTGGGGTGCAGAAGTCTGCAGTTACATACTTGTCTACATGTACAAGCCCAGTCCCCAAAACACTGGGAGTTTGTGTAATGTGTTTTTTTTTTTTTAAAAAACAAACCCAAATGCAGTGCAGTGATTTCCAACTCATATTTTATTAACAGCAGAAGAACACAGAAAATGAAAAAAACAAAAAACAAAAAATCGAATTTTTAAACTAACAATATGTACTGTTTAAAGTGGGACTTTTGGTCATTTTGAATTTGATGGCACCAACTTGTCTCAAACATATCTGGGTACGTGAATGAATACCACTGTGTATCATCCCCTCTTCTTTGCAATATGTAAACATCTGGGAATTGAACAAGTGCTGCTGGGCTTTTGAGAACTGAATGTTGTCCAAATGTCCAATATTTGAACCAGCCCGAATCCACCATAGCACAATGTGTACCCCTTTGGCACTTTACCGACACGCTGTACATCCCTCTCCGACCAAGGCAAGGCAAGCCACATGGATCACTTGTCCCAGTTCCAATTCAATTCAGTTTATTCCATTTTATTTAAACATGGACATATATAATAACATGGACTGAACCACCACTCACAACCACTAGCACTTGATATAGCCTCTGTAGAAATTATCCACATATCTCACTTATCTTAACTGCACTACTGTATAGTTCTGTGTAAATAATCATTGTGTACATACGATAATTTTTAATCCTACAACTGTTTATAACTTGAATAGTTCACATTTCTGTATAACTGTATATCTCAGATTTCTGTAGTTTTTTATTTCATATTTATATCCTGTTCATAGCCTGTACATAGCTTGTACTCACTACAGCCTGTACATACTTATAGTTATAGAATATTCATAACATACTTCATACCATGTACATTATAACATACCATAATAGACCCATTTCTGTAATATACTTACTAGGGGTGCAACGATATTCGTATCGATATTGAACCGTTCGATACAGTGCTTTCGGTTCGGTACGCATATGTATCGAACAATACAACATTTGTAATTTATTTTATCAACTTTCCTTCTGACGATGCTGTCTGTGTTGAGCGCTCAGTGAATCTGCGTTCGACTACTCCGCCTAGGCTGCACTGTCGAGCGCAGATCCACTGAGCGCTCAACACAGACAGCGTAGTCAGAAAGAAGAGCGCAGGGCAAGCTAGCGAGACAGAAGTTAAGCTCTCCTTGCAACATGGACCTCCCCCACTCTCATTCAGATCTGGCGTTTGGAATTATTTTGGTTTTCATGTGACGTATGACCCTGAAGGTAAGCGAGTCATGGACTAAAGTAAAACAGTATGTTGGATGTGCCATGCAATGCTCAATTACATGGGTGGGAACTAGTGTGTTAGTGCAGTTAGCTCGTTAACGTGTTGGCCGTCTAGCCCCATGCACGGGGCGATCGGCGGTAGCTCGTTAACGGAGATTTGCCGTGTTGTGGCGTTAAGGTCATTTCAACGAGATTAACCTGAAAGCACTAGTGGGAACACAACGAATATGACTGCACATTTACGCCGACATCATCCTAGTGCAAAGACAAAAACAACAAGCATGCTACTAACTTTAGCCGAGTCATTTAGACAGCTGTTAGCACAGGATTCTCCTTATGCTGCTGAGAATATAGCCCAGAAGAAGCGGATAGTATAGCTTTTATTTTGGAAAGAGACATTTCTCTGTAATAAACTCTCTTTTCCAAAGATGAGTGATTCCTCAATCAGATACAGGGCTTGCAATATCGCTGGCCCGACGTCCTGGGGCTAGCGATTTTTCCATTCGGGCTACCAAAATCTCTCTTCCCTGCCCGTCGGGCTATTGTAGGAAGGAAAAATATATGTCAATGCTTTTGCATTCTTTCAGAAATGTAGCTGGCTAATTATGTCATTGGCATCGGTGAGCCACTGTCAATGTGACATATTGAAATCGCGTTTGAATTTGCACTTGTTTTTTTTGCTTTCACTTTGCAATCGTGCGAACTGTGTATAGAGAGCGACAGTACTGATTGGTGAGTGATGATAATTTGTGCACCAATTCCTCTGACATCGTCTTATTAATCGTTAGCTTACTATGCAAACATGACAAGTGAAATCTCCCGCAGCAAGCTTAAACATGTGAGAGATTGATCGCGCAGAGAATCGCTGAGCTTATGTGAGTGCGTGTGTAAAAGCAGCAGGATTTATATTTTATTTCTGCTAAGCCAAATAAGACAGGTCAGGGTGAAGAAGTGACAGCCAAAGAAAAGCTTACCACAAAACGGAGAAGTTATGACAAATCAGACTATAAGGCAAAAAGAAAGTGCAGCTTTATGGTTTCATGGACAAAATAATTTCTGTGGCTGCAATATGACGAGCTAAATAACCAGGGCTGCACATAAGTGGTCCGCAGGTGCGCATTCGCTGTCAAAATAAAAAACACGCACAAGGGTTAGGGTTAAATTTAAAAACTGTACTTTTGAGTTAAAATATATATTTATAATTTTAATAAATGACAAATTAAAAATGCATGAACATTTTTTTGTATCAAAAAAATATCGAACCGTGACACCAAAGTATCGAACCGAACCGAACCGTGGATTTTGTGTATCGTTGCACCCCTAATACTATATTATTGCTAATATATATTGTAATATATCTATATCATGGCTAAAGCACTTCTGGATGGATGCAAACTGCATTTCGTTGCCCTGTACCTGTGCATGTGCAATGAAAAAGTTGAATTCTATTGAATTCTATTCTATTCTATTTATTTATATACAGCCAATTCACAACAGTTGCTGTAAGCCACTTTATATTGTAAGATACAACAGAAAACAAAAACTAAAAGAGAGAAAACCTCAACAATTATTCCATTTGAACAAGCACTTTGGTGACAGTAGGAAGGAAAAACTCCCTTTTAACAGGAAGAAACTGCCTGTAAAACAAGGTTCAGGGAGGGGCGGCCACTTGACTCAAAAGGGTGGGGGTGAGAGGAGGAAGACAGGATAAAAGACATGCTGTGGAAGAGAGCCAGAGATTAATAATAACTAATGATTAAATGCAGAGAGGTCTATTAACACATAGTGAGCGAGAAAGGTGGCTGGAGAAGAAATAATACGTACAGCTAGGTCCATACAGGGAGTGCAGAATTATTAGGCAAATGAGTATTTTGTCCGCATCAACCTCTTCATGCATGTTGTCTTACTCCAAGCTGTATAGGCTCGAAAGCCTACTACCGATTAAGCATATTAGGTGATGTGCATCTCTGTAATGAGAAGGGGTGTGGTCTCAACACATCAACACCCTATATCAGGTGTGCATAATTATTAGGCAACTTCCTTTCCTTTGGCAAAATGGGTCAAAAGAAGGACTTGACAGGCTCAGAAAAGTCAAAAATAGTGAGATATCTTGCAGAGGGATGCAGCAGTCTCAAAATTGCAAAGCTTCTGAAGCGTGATCATTGAACAATCAAGCGTTTCATTCAAAATAGTCAACAGGGTCGCAAGAAGCGTGTGGAAAAACCAAGGCGCAAAATAACTGCCCATGAACTGAGAAAAGTCAAGCGTGCAGCTGCCAAGATGCCACTTGCCACCAGTTTGGCCATATTTCAGAGCTGCAACATCACTGGAGTGCCCAAGAGCACAAGGTGTGCAATACTCAGAGACATGGCCAAGGTAAGAAAGGCTGAAAGACGACCACCACTGAACAAGACACACAAGCTGAAACGTCAAGACTGGGCCAAGAAATATCTCAAGACTGATTTTTCTAAGGTTTTATGGACTGATGAAATGAGAGTGAGTCTTGATGGGCCAGATGGATGGGCCCGTGGCTGGATTGGTAAAGGGCAGAGAGCTCCAGTCCGACTCAGACGCCAGCAAGGTGAAGATGGAGTACTGGTTTGGGCTGGTACCATCAAAGATGAGCTTGTGGGGCCTTTTTGGGTTGAGGATGGAGTCAAGCTCAACTCCCAGTCCTACTGCCAGTTTCTGGAAGACACCTTCTTCAAGCAGTGGTACAGGAAGAAGTCTGCATCCTTCAAGAAAAACATGATTTCCATGCAGGACAATGCTCCATCACACGCGTCCAAGTACTCCACAGCGTGGCTGGCAAGAAAGGGTATAAAAGAAGAAAAACTAATGACATGGCCACCTTGTTCACCTGATCTGAACCCCATTGAGAACCTGTGGTCCATCATCAAATGTGAGATTTACAAGGAGGGAAAACAGTACACCTCTCTGAACAGTGTCTGGGAGGCTGTGGTTGCTGCTGCACGCAATGTTGATGGTGAACAGATCAAAACACTGACAGAATCCATGGATGGCAGGCTTTTGAGTGTCCTTGCAAAGAAAGGTGGCTATATTGGTCGCTGATTTGTTTTTGTTTTGTTTTTGAATGTCAGAAATGTATATTTGTGAATGTGCAGATGTTATATTTTTGGGTTTTTTGGGTTCATTGAGAACATGGTTGTTGTTCAATAATAAAATTATTCCTCAAAAATACAACTTGCCTAATAATTCTGCACTCCCTATATATATTTAGACGCTGACACAAATTTTGTTTTTACATGTTTACTGAAACATATTCCAATTATAGTTATATTATGAACATGGTCATAATTTGTGGACTCTCAGCTTTCAAATGACAGCACCCACATTTAAATTGAACAAAGAGTTTAGGAGCTTCAACTCCTTAACATGTGCCACGCCCTTTTCAAAGGGACTAAGAGTAATTGGACAATTGGAAATCAAAGGCTCTTCGTGGACCTGTGTGCAGGGGCGGATCTAGAAGGGTGGCATGGGGTGGCAAGTGCAACCCTAAAATGATCCCTTGCCACCCAAGTGCCACCCCAGTTTTCATATGACAGTGTTGTTTATTAAAATAAGATAGCATGAACAGTTTGAGTGTAGTTACAGTCAACAGTGAATATAAATGCTAAAACTGAATATATTGCATAGTGTCCCCCCCACCATTTACAAATGGTTCAGCCAATAGCAGGACCAGCTTTTTTCTTGTTTTCAGTAGCAAGCATGCTTATGATTGTGCCAGAGCACATTTTGAACAACACCATGGGAATTTCGCTTTTACACAGGTGGTTGGATGTTACACTCTGGAAATGGAAGAAGGTGAGTGTTATTAACCCTCCACAGACACGCTGCACCCTGGTCCACAGACACGCTGCACCTCCAAATCACATGACTGATCTAAGCTGACATAGCAACAAGCTGCAGCCACTCTGACTCTGTAAATCCAGAGTTATGATAATATATATAAGCCACACTTTTTTCTAAATACTGTCATCACGTTTGTGTGTGTTTTAAGCGTTTTCTAAGGGCAGCGCAAAAACAGTAAAGGAAAAAAAAGGGGAAAAAAACACCTCTTTCCTATCAGTGGAAAAATGTACCATGTCGACCAATTTAAAAAAAAGTCAACACGTAGGATTTGGTTTTTTAATTATGTGGGCTACAGACAATTATTAAGTTATAGACTGTATTTATATGAAAAACGTGTATACTTACTGCATTTGAATTATTTTAACCATATATAACCACCTGCATATGTTTGAAAAAAAAGGCTTTGATTTTGCCACCCCATTTGATTTCTTTGCCACCCTCATGCCACCCTAAGAACATTTCTCTAGATCCGCCCCTGCCTTTGTGGGCAATTTCTTTGTTATGCCATTATCAATTAACCAGATAAAAAGGTGTGGTGTGCTTGCATTTGAGAGATTTTGCTATGAACACACAACATGCGGTCCATGCAGGTGAAACAAGCCATCCTTAGGCTACGAAAACAGAAAAAAAACATCCAAGACATTGCTACAATATTAGGAGTGGCAAAATCTACAGTTTGGTACATCCTGAGAAAAAGACAAAACACTGGTGAACTGGTCCAAAAACACCTGGATGTCCACGGAAGAGAACAGTGGTGGATGATTGCAGAATCATTTCCATGCAGATTAAAAACCCCTTCACAACAATCAGCTAAGTGAATGAAGCTCCAGGAGGTAGGCATATCGATATCTTATATGTACCTTAAGGAGAAGACTGCATGAAAGTAAATACAGAGGGTTCACTGCAAGGTGCAAGTCACTCATAAGCCTCAAGAACGGAAAAGATAGATTGCCTCAAAATATCTAAAAAAGCCAGCACAGTTCTGGAAAAAAGCATTCAAAAAAGCACACAGCAAAGGCAGTGTGATGGCTTGGACAATGTACCAAAAAAATACAGCCAAAGCAACCCAGGAGTTTATTAAAGCAAAGCAGTGGAATATTCTTGAATATCCAAGTCAGTCACCTGATCTTAACTCAACTGAGCGTGTATTTCACTTGCTGAAGACAACACATCGGACAGACAGGCTCACAAACAAACATCAACTGCAAAGCGCTGCGGTAAAGGCCTGGCAGAGCATTCAAAAGGAGGGAGCTTAGCAGCACTTTCAGAGACTCCCTTGCTCAGGCAAAAATTGGGCCTAGTGTCCTCATCATTGAAAAACCTGTTCAGGACTAGGATACTCAGGTTAATCCTGCAGTACAGGGGTCTGGTCTGGTGAAGGGAAATATGGAAAATGACAGGAATTGTTTTATTGTTGGCATCATTATGGATGTTCCTGTTGTTGTAGTTTAAAATATGACTTTACTTGTTTTCATTATTATACTTGAGGGAAATGTACTAAAATGTACTGGTTCACTGTAAAGGATGATGGCCCAAATACTCCTATGAGAAAATCATGTCTACAGTAGTAAATATTGGAGTTTTAAGCTAGTGAACCGTTTTCAAATACACGCTTCAAATGTCAGTATCAGTATGTATTTTTCACTGTACCTGAACGTGGTTTTGTTTTAGTCGCTCTTCAAGTAGCAGACAGACGAGAGTAGTGAGTACGTTTTCCTCATCCATTTCTCTGATCAGGAGAAGTGGTAAGGGCGTGTACAGCTGGTGACACAAATTTGAAGGCTAGACCGTCCCATTTCACAAGCCTACAAGGCTTGCACTTCTGGCCTTTTCAGCTCATGAAGACCACGTTCTCCAAGGCTCCAGACCCTGAATTGGGATACAGCCTGTATGTGTTGTACCTTATGTTCTAAAGGGGAACTCAATACCATTCCAGCAGAACTGTTCAAATGTTTCAGTGTTTTACAAAGCCTTGCTTTGCCCATCACAAGTGAAATGCAGACAAGACAATGACACTGATTAAAGGAGAAAACTATCAAGCATTTTACAAATAACAGAGCCTGATTACCACCAAAATAGTGAGGACAATCTGGCAGAGATATGCTGCTCACCCAGCCTTCAAATACTTCTGGGTTTGATTGTTCAAGATTCAGAGCAGGTGTGAGAAGGACAGACAAAGCAATACTCCCCAATGGTAGAGTTACAGCTTCATGTGAAAGATAGAGACTTATTAGAAAAAAAGGGAAACAAAGGCAAAATAACCCAGCCTGCCCCAATCATTAAAGCTATTTAAACTTGAGTGTAAAAATCTAATCCTTTGTTAGGATAAGATGACCTTTATTAGTCCCACATGTGGGAAATTTGTGTCACAGCAGAAAAGTGGACAGTGCAAAGTTACAGCAGCAAAAATTTAGAAAAACACAGGAATAGGATAAGATAATAAGAACAAGATACTATATACACAATACAATAAAACACCATATGCAATAGAATAAAATACAATGTTGTCAGAAAAAGAGAATTACACTAAGTGTTATTGCACATGTGTGGATGTGTGTGTTTGGTCAGCTGTGAAGTCCATATTGTAGAGTCTGACAGCAGTGGGGAGGAAAGAACTGTGAAATCTCTCCGTCCCACATCGTGGGTGCCGCAGCCTGCCACTGAAGGAGCTGCTCAGTGCTGAGTCTCCTGCATGGGGTGGGAGATGTTGTCCAACAGGGATGACAGCTTAGCCGTCATTCTCCTGTCACTCACCACCTCCACTGGGTCCAGACGGCATCCTAATACAGAGCTGGCCCTTCTGATCAGCCTGTTCAGTCTCTTCCTGTCCCCAGCAGAGATGCTGCAGCCCAAGCAGACCACACCGTAAAAGATGGCTGAGGCCACCAAAGAGTCATAGAAGACCTGAGCTGTCATGGTCCCTGTGTCTCTCTGGTTGACTCTCTGGTAGGCAACATGTTTGTTTTTGTTTTCGCTCTCTCCCTCCTCCCTCTCGCTTTCGCCGCAGTGATCCTCATTGCGGGCTCCCGCTGCTGGCCTACACACCTGCGCTCATCACCACACTGGTCGCCGATCCCAGCTGATTGCCGCACTATTTAAGATGGCGGATCTACACTAGTCTTCGCTGGATCATTGAGCTATCAGCATCAGTCAACCCGTGAACCTACAAATCAGAATCTGTGTGTGACTCTTTCTTTAATCGGACCTTTTTGTGTGTGTAGATTTTCCCTGGACGTGATTACCAGACTACTTGAAGTGCGGCAGTGGAGAGTTGGATTTGGACAGAAAGTGTGGAGCACTTCTTCCCGACCCCTGTTTCCCGACGGACCCTTCTGACTAAGGAAAACCCGGCTTGTGCCTGAGTCCCTTTAAGAAATCTTATCATGAGCTTCCACAGCAGGTACAGCCTGCTCTGCCCTTTCCTGTAGAGGACTGGAATTATGAGTCCAGTCCAGTTTATTGTTCAGATGAACACCAAGGTACCTGTAGCTGTCCACGGCCTCAATGTCCATACCTTGGATATTTAGTAGTTGCAGAGGGTGTCTGTGCCTGTGGAAGTCTATCATCAGCTCCTTGGTTTTCCTAGTGCTGATCTGGCAGTAGTTCTGCTGGTACCAGTCCACAAAGCCTTGGGTCAGTTCTCTGTCCTCCCTGTACAGACATTTCATATTCTATTCTTTACAAACTTCTTCCCCCAAGGCAATCCGACTGTTTTTCTTAGTAAGGTTAACTAATTAAAATTTTCAGTATGGCAGCAGACTCTGCAGTCCCTTATCCTTTGCATTCATTGTTATGTGGCGTTTTCCAATACATTTGTGTCACGGTCTGAGGGGACAGACCGTGCAGGGGTGTGTGTGGTGGACCCAGATGCAAACACAAGAGAGTGGACCGGAGTAAACTTCAACTGAAAGCGAGCCTTTATTGTGGCTGATGACAGGTCTCAACACAAAGCAGAAACATCGTGACTAAAACTGAACCTAAACTAAACTGGGAAACAGGTACTGATAAACTAAGGAGACTCAGAAAACCATGACAATGTTGTACAGACTGACCGGGAGGACATGGAGGGTAGGAACACAGACGACGTGACGCAGACTACATGAAACACAGAGACTAAATACACATGAGGGATGATCAGGGGAAGTGGCCACACATGGGATCACAGCTGACACACATGAACCTAACGACAGGACAGGAGGGTGCAACTGAATACACTGACATGAATACAGATTTACAAAGTAAAACAGGAAACATGGAAATTAGACATGACAAGAACTAAACATAACCACGCAGACAGGACTCACGACCCAGGGAAACTTAGTACAGGGGAGATGACATAACTGACAGCATGAACTTGACAATACAAGACACACAGACATAAACACACGAAGGGCAAGGGAGGCTTGATACGAGGGTAACACATACAACTGGCTGGACTACCTAGTGAACCTAAACAAACAATAAACGATAATCATCAAAATAAGTTAAACACAAAACACTGGGTCGCACGACCCAGGACCATGACAATTTGACCTGATAACAGCTTTGCAAATGACCTAACAGCATTGTAGGTCTTCATGCATATCCTCATAAATTGCATTTTTAAATAGCCTGAATAATGGATAAAATTTAAAACCACCCTGAGAGAAAAAGGTTATATGAAATGCATGGTCAAATATGTGGTTAAAGTTAAACAGTCTTCCAAGTTAGCTGAAAAGTATATTAAATGTTGTCTTTTTAAAAATTAGTATTTTAGAAATAATACCATAGTTACCATTGACTACTTAGAAATTCAAATACCACACTTTTCAGATTGTCTGATGCACCTTGGTATTGATTCTCCTTTTGATGGTTTTTAGGGTACACCTATGTTGAGGGATTTCATTTTTAAGTATATTGAGGAGAAAATATCTAATCACAGGAACATTCGGAAAGGTGGTTTTTTCCCCACTCTCAGTAAGATTAGGAGATAGTGTGTTGATTGCCAAAAACAATGCTTGCTTGGCTCAAGATTTTTGATGCCTGTCTGACTTTATATGCATTTATAGAAAGAGCAAACAAATAACAAGACTGCAGTGCCCGACAGCTAATTACCATACAGTACATAAGCTTTAATCACAGTTGATTAGTCCCAGAACTTGAAACATACAGTGAATATTCCCCTTTCACCAGCATTAAAAGATTTTCATGACAAATAAAAGCTCAATTAAAAAAATGAGAGTATCCAAGGCTGATTTAAAGAGTGGGTTTCTTTGATGGGGATTTCTAGTGGCAGCAGCATCAATTTCATGTGCCAGTCTTTAAAATACCATTTCACGATCAAAGCAGCCAAACGTGAGTACAGGGACAGGGTGGAGCAACAGTTTGACAACCCTCGGAGTATGTGGCAGGGACTAAACACGATCACAGACTTTAGAGGGAAAACCAGCACACCGCAGACCACGGCCTCTCTGTGTGAGGATCTAAACGTATTCTACGCTAGATTCGACGCAGCGAACACCATGAGACCGGACAGTGTGCGCACCGCGGATGACGTCAGTGCGCACACTGTGTCTGAGGAGGATGTGCGGAAGTGCTTCAGGAAGGTGAACGCGCGCAAAGCTACTGGTCCGGACGGGATTCCCGGCCGCGTCCTCAAGTCATGCGCGGCTCAGCTGGCTGGAGTGTTCACACACATCTTCAACCTTTCCCTCTCTCTGTCTGTAGTCCCAGCCTGCTTCAAAATGGCCACCATCGTCCCTGTACCCAAATCCTCCACCATCTCCTCATTGAACGACTGGCGACCTGTAGCCCTGACCCCCATCGTAAGCAAATGCTTCGAGAAGCTGGTCAGGGACTTCATCTGCTCTGCACTACCCGACTCACTGGACCCTCTACAGTTTGCATACCGCCACAACAGGTCCACTGATGATGCCATAGCCCTGACACTACACACTGCCCTGTCACACCTGGAGAAGAGAGACACGTATGTGAGAATGCTGTTTGTAGATTACAGCTCAGCATTCAATACCATCGTTCCCTCGAAGCTGGACAGGAAACTGCAGGATCTAGGACTGAGCAGCTCCCTCTGCAGCTGGATCCTTAGCTTCCTGTCTGACAGACGCCAGGTGGTTAGACTGGGCAGCATCACCTCATCCCCCATCACACTGAACACTGGTGCTCCACAGGGGTGTGTACTGAGCCCTCTCCTGTACTCACTCTACACCTACGACTGCACAGCCACTAACAGCTCCAACATCATTGTGAAGTTTGCGGACGACACTACAGTGGTGGGTCTTATCACCAACGGTGATGAGACGGCTTACAGGGAGGAGGTCAGCGCCCTGACCCACTGGTGTCAAGACAATCATCTCACCCTCAACGTCGCAAAGACAAAGGAGTTGATAGTGGACTTCCGGAGGTGCAGAGAAGTACACACCCCCATCACCATCAACGGCGCTGCTGTGGAGAGAGTGAGCAGCTTCCGGTTCCTTGGAGTACATCTGGCTGAGGATCTTACGTGGTCAGTACACACAAACAAAACAGCAGCAGCGCCTCTTCTTTCTCAGGAGACTGAAAAGATTCGGCATGAGCCCCCGCATCCTCAGGACCTTCTATCACTGTGCCATTGAGAGCATCCTCACTGGATGCATCACCACCTGGTATGGCAACAGCACCGCCTACAACTGCAAAGCTCTCCAGCGAGTAGTGCGGTGCTCTGAACGGATAATTGGAGGTGAGCTTCCCTCCCTCCAAGACATCTACAGGAAGCGCTGCCTGAGGAAAGCGGGGAGGATCATCAAGGACTCCAGTCACCCCAGCCATAAACTGTTCAGACTGCTTCCATCAGGAAGGAGGTTCTGCAGCATCCGGTCCCGTACCAGCAGACTGAGAGACAGCTTCTTCCATCAGGCCATCAGACTGCTGAACACGTCATAGACACCTCAGCTTCACTACTGGAACTTCAACATTATGCACTCCACACTGTATATAAATGCCACTTGTTTTGCACATATTCAACTCTGTATATTTTATATATTTTATTATTATTATTATTATTATTATTATTATTATTATTATTATTATTGTTATTATTATTATTATTTTTTTTACTATTTAATTTGTAAAAATGTGTACACACACACACACACACACACACACACACACACGTAGGAAAATATTTAGTATACACATCCAGAAATGCATACACTATTATATATTGTACATATATTTATTAGTTTCAGGTTGGCCATGCTCGTATTTTGCTCGTTTGTGTTGTTGTGTTTGCACATCTCTGTTGCTTGTGGGGCTCGCACACAAGAATTTCACTCGCATGTGCTGTGCCAGTGTGCCTGCACATGTGATGTGACAATAAAAGTGATTTGATTTGATTTGACTTCTTAGATATCTCATTATCATTTTGTATCTCAGAAATTAGTCTCGGATTTAAAGAACCTGAAAAAGGTATTTATGATTCTGTAACACACACACACACACACACACACACACACACACACACACACACACACACACACACACACACACACAAAGATTCTAGGTCCGACCAACCGTCTCCGCCGTGGGCAAAATGATGACGGGTAATAAGGTAATTACAAGGTAATTTATTAATACAATGCTCCAAAAATAAAAAATAAAACAGTCCAGTGTCCCATTTGCGTACAAAGTAAAAACACACAGTCCAAGGCCAGAGCCACCTATGCCAGAAAGCCAGATGCATTCCACATCACTTTAACAGGGGTAGCAGTTGTCCTCTGAGACCCACCACCCTGTAAGTAGACAGCCAGTGATCACTCCGGCCTCTGCAACTCAACTGCCTGAAGCTGCGGCGTGTAATAGGTCCTGGCCTGCACAGAGAGACAAAGTAACACAGCAGTGTTTGTAGTGTGGGCTGTAAGTAGACCAGTGTATCAGTGCAATTAATTACACCTGCCTCTAATTAGTCCAACCCCATTACAGCCATTAGCTCACCACAAATGTGACACACACACACACACACACACACAACCACTCCCAAACCAGAGCAACGTCACACAAAAATATGGACATGAATTAATACAGGCACATTAGTCTACCATGTTACAATTCCATAAGATACATTTTAAATTCTACACAGAGCCTTTTAGCTTATTTATAAACACTGCAAACCCTTTTCATGTGTCTATACTGAGCATATATAATCCCAACATTGTTCAAGTTCTTTGTTATGTTAACATGACGTCTGTGTGCATCATGTTGTGTTTGCCCTTTTCCCCGTCTCATTATTATTATTAGTAGTATTAGCTGTGTTCCCGGTGTGCTCCTACGTCCCTCGTTAGCCTTCTGTGTATTCATGTCGTTCTTATTTTACACTGTGTGTTCCGTGTGCTAGCTCGCCTGCCTGTTTAATTCATTTTGCATTCTCAGTTTAGTTTTCTGTTCCGTTGCAATCCAGCAATAGGTGTTTACACATACCTTTAAGGGATAGAATTAGTTCCACTCTGGAGTCCCCACTTACCTGTTTGATCAAAGGATCAATGATCTTGAGTTACTAGACTTTACGACACTGACGCATTGGGCTACGATTTTAGGTTTAGTTTGTGGATGATACAGCCATCATGGGGTGTATTTGGGATGTTCAGGAAGAGGAGTACAGGAGTCTAGTCGTCACGGGTTTGAAACTGACTCAGGCGCAGACCCAAAATCCTTGGCAAGGAAGACAGTGTGTTTATTTACACTGGAAACACCAGGTGACGATACATACACAGTGTGGCATGGGACAAGGGTCCGAGGCTCCAGGGTCCAGGAAAAAGGGAAATTAGTCCAACACAAGCTCCTCTCCTCAGGAGTTTCTTTACACACACGCTCGCTTGGTTGGTTTCGCAGGAAACAGATCCAGGGTGGATCTACAGACACGCACAGAAAAGTCTAATTAGAAAACGATCTCAAGAAACTCACAGACTCTGACTTGCAGATTACAGAGGGACTGACACTGATGGCACAATGATCCAGCGAAGAATAACACAGGTCCATCTTCAATCTGCTGGAATCAGCCGCAGGTGTGACGGTGAGCACAGGTGCGTTGGCTAGTGGCGGGAGCCCATAATGAGCACCGCCCCGGCAGAGAGGAAAGAGAGAGAGGGAGAGAGAGCAAAAACAAAACATGTCGCCTACACAGAGTCAGCCAACAAGGCACGGGGACCATGACAGCAGTGAGGAATTTTGTTACATGGAGTCACACCTACCACCTGCAACTCAACACCTCAAAGACCAAGGAACTGGTTGTGGACTTCGGGAGGTTCAGACCAGGTCCACTATCAGTTAAGATAAAGGATGAGGAGGTGGAGGTGGTCAACACCTCGGGCTGTGGGTGGACGACAAACTGAACTGGTCATACAACACACAGCACCTGTATAAGAAAAAGGCCAAAGCAGACTGTGTTTCCTCAGGAGGCTGAGGTCTTTCAACATCTGCAGGAACCTTCTGAGGATATTTTACTAGTCGGTGGTTGCTGGAGTACTGTTCTATGCTGTTTTGTGCTGGGGGAGCAGCACAGCAAAAAATGACTCACACAGGCTGGAAAAAACTAATCAGGAAGGGTGGCTCTGTGGTCGGCATGAAGCTGGACACTCTGGTTATTCATGATCATATGCAGAGCATATCGAACATTGTCCATAATGTATGGCAGGTTTTTTTGTGTGTCCTCCTCTGCCACTGTCACCAGGCGAGTTCACTCAGCAACAGCTTGCTTCTGCCCAAGACTAGGACCAATAGATTTAAAAACTAACTTGTCCCACATGCCATCAAACTGTTTAACTCCTCGCTGTAGGGGAGGGGGAGGGGGAGGACAAAGGAGGGCAGGGACTAAGCAGTAGCATTTTGGCTGCTGCACTGTGTATTCATAGATGTTTAGATATGCTATATTTATGCTTATATTCATATTTTCCCCTTTATTCTTTATTTCAACTTTTATTACTATGCAAATTTTTGTTGGTGTTCTGCTACTGGAAACTGAATTTCCCAGAGGAACCTACCTGAGGGATTAATGAAGTTCAGTCTAGCTATCTATAATGTGAGGTGGTATAACTTGGAGCAACAGCCTGCCATTGGGCTCTTTTCTTGGTCACTCACTCAGCTCAACAACTTAAAAATGCCCATTAAGTTGTTCACTGCTCCCCTGTCTGTGTCAGCATTCAATAGTGAGATGTTAAACTCACCATTGAGGGTTAGGAGACTGTTGAACCAGTTCAACTCATCAAAGATGGACTACAGCAGTGATCTGAAAAACTCACTACTAGTTATCACAAATGCTTGTGTAGCGGGTTGTGGTCTGTGGTTTGGCTACAGGTGGTTCAGTGGGTTCAGAGGGCAGTGCCAGGGGGAGGCACTGAGAGCAGACAGCTGTGCAGCATTCATTGGTGACAGAGGAACATTTAACATTTAAACATTTAACAGCTGTGTCTGTTTCTTCCTGGGCAAATTAACACTAACACATGTTACACTGATATTCTACTATTACACATTACATGATTGTTATCAGCGGACAAAATTTGATTGACAGATAAGACTGGTACAGATAAGTGGATGGGTCAAAAAAAAAAAACCCAAGAAGTACAAACTTTCACTGTTCACACTGACTGGGTTAATCCACACAGCAGGGAAGATACAACAGGATAATACCTTGCAATTTCTGGACAGTGCTGTGCACATTGAAGAGAATGGAAACCTCAACATTGCAGTTTACCTGAAGCCCACACACACAGTCCTACCTACTCTTTGACTCCCACCACCCTCTGAAACACAAACTTGGAGAAATCAGGACCATAAAACATTCCCTCTAATGCAGAAGGCAAAGAAAAGGAACACACACATATAAAGGAACGTCTTGATACATGCTCAGTCATCCAGGTAAGCAAATCCCCAAAAGTTTTCAGTGGGGGAAACGTTTCTCCCACTAAGATTTCTAAGCTTCCCTTTATCTCAAAGATCCTGGAAAAAGTGGTCTGTAAACAACTTCAGACCTGCTTAGATACCAATGGTATTACTGAAAAATTCCAGTCAGGCTTCAAGCCTCGACATGAGAGAGCTTTGTTAAGAGTTGTTAATGATCTCCTTTTAACCACTGATTCAGATTGCTCTGTGGTTCTAGTCTTACGGGATCTGAATTCTGCGTTTGACACAGTAGATCATAACATTCTATTATCAAGGTTGGATCAAGTAGTTGGTCTTAAGGGCACAGCCTTATCATGGTTTAAATCTTATCTTTCAGAGAGGTCATTCTCTATCGCTATGGGGCAATATTCTGCCTCCTCTGCTCCCTTTTTCTGTTGTGTGCTCCCAGGGTCTGTTTTGGGCCCTACAGTGGGGCAAAAAAGTATTTAGTCAGCCACCGATTGTGCAAGTTCCCCCACTTAAAATGATGACAGAGGTCAGTAATTTGTACCAGAGGTACACTTCAACTGTGAGAGACAGAATGTGAAAAAAAAAATCCATGAATCCACATGGTAGGATTTGTAAAGAATTTATTCGTAAATTAGGGTGGAAAATAAGTATTTGGTCACCTCAAACAAGGAAAATCTCTGGCTCTCACAAGACCTGTAACGTCTTCTGTAAGAAGCTTTTCTGTCCCCCACTCGTTACCTGTATGAATGGTACCTGTTTGAACTCATCATCTGTATAAAAGACACCTGTCCACAGCCTCAAACAGTCAGACTCCAAACTCCGCCATGGCCAAGACCAAAGAGCTTTCGAAGGACACCAGGAAAAGTATTGTAGACCTGCACCAGACTGGGAAGAGTGAATCTACAATAGGCAAGCAGCTTGGTGTGAAAAAATCAACTGTGGGAGCAATCATCAGAAAATGGAAGACATACAAGACCCCTGATAATCTCCCTCGATCTGGGGCTCCACGCAAGATCTCATCCCGTGGGGTCAAAATGATCATGAGAACGGTGAGCAAAGATCCCAGAACCATACGGGGGGACCTGGTGAATGACCTGCAGAGAGCTGGGACCAAAGTAACAAAGGTCACCATCAGTAACACACTACAATGGCAGGGAATCAAATCCCGCAGTGCCAGACGTGTTCCGCTGCTGAAGCCAGTGCATGTCCAGGCCCGTCTGAAGTTTGCCAGAGAGCACATGGATGATACAGCAGAGGATTGGGAGAATGTCATGTGGTCAGATGAAACCAAAGTAGAACTTTTTGGTATAAACTCAACTCGTCGTAAATATTAAACATTATTGTAAAATCTTAAATAACACTGCCCCTAGCTATTTAACAGAACTTCTTCATTTGTATAATCCTAAAAATCCTAAGATCTTCTAACCAGATGCTCTTAATGCAACCTAAGTCTAGGTTGAAAACCAGAGGTGATCGTGCCTTTGCTATTGCAGCTCCTAGACTGTGGAAAAACCTCCCTATTGCCTTTCGCTCTTCTGAGACTGTTCAGTCTTTTAAATCTCGTTTAAAGACCCATCTTTTTACTCTGGCTCTGACGTAAGATAGTTTGATTATCATTTGGTTGGTTTCTATGTTTGTCTCGTCTTGTGTTGTTGTTTGGTAAATTTGTCTTATTTTATTTATTTCCTAACTTGTGAAGCACTTTGATCAAAACTGTTGTTTTTAAATGTGCTATATAAATAAATTTTGATTGATTTTATTGTCATTTCATCCATGTACAGTGGTACAGTACAGAGTGAAATGAGACAGCATTCCTCTGAGACCCTGATTAGGTAGAGGATCATTAAGGGGTCCATTGTCCCTCTTGGTGGGTTACTCCCACAGAGCTTAAATCTGGGACTCTCCACCATTGGACCCTAGAACTGAAGAAGCTTCTCAGATGAGAGGTGAAACATCTTCAAGCACTTAAGAAGTCCAGACGCTTTTTGTTCCAAGCTCCTTAGACTTTAAACTAAGTTGTTTCAGCTATTTTGACTATTAGTAGCTTCTCTGTTCTTCTGTTTATGCACATATGTTTTCAAACTAATTATACCACATTTAAAAGTAAGATTGTTTTGGCTTTTTATTATCAGAGTTGGTGCTGGAAAAACTCTGGACACGATTTTAATCACTTAAAAAATATGCAAAAATAAATTTTCAATTGCATATTTTGATATTATATAAGGTATTGACTTAAATATTTAGTGACGAGAACCATGATGTTTAATTTTACATTACTTAGAGCAAAATTGAGTATTTTGGTCTAAATAAACAAAAATGTGATGTCCACATATGTGGACGCCAGGTCCTAGGAGGTTAAATTAATACATATGTATTAAAAAAAAAATGCAAAATCATACTTTTTTTGTATAAACATTGCCCTGGATTGTCTTTTAGTCAGTTGGGTTAACACTTGTATTCATATTTTTAACCCCAAAATTGGGTTTTATCTGGCAGACATGTTTTGCCCCTTATCTCAAGAATCACTGATTATCATATATCATATGGTCCGCCATTCATCTCTGGTTGATTCTAATAAGTCCATTTTCTTTCTCTTGCTTCTTTGTTTTTTCTCACTCTTCTCTTTTCTATATCTGTGCTTGTTTATTTCTGTTTTTTGTGTGTGGGACTCTATCTCTGGTTCCCGCCACTGCCCGAACACACCTGTGACAATCAACCAGCTGTTCCTGCTGATCTCATCAGCGAACGTCATTCTTCACCTGATCATTAAGCTACCTAGTTAGTGAAACCCTCACTCTTCCTGCTTTTGTGTATTCCGATCATGTCTCTGCCCTGTGCAGGTTCCCAGACTTCCTTCCCAGTGAGAGAGAGTGTTGCCTGTAGTTGTATTTGGGTGTTTGAATGCCCTTTTCCCCTGTACCACTACACCCCTTTTTTGCATTGTGTCATTGTGTAAATATTTCCACTTTAAATAAACACATCAGAACCTGTGCTTGAGTCCACCCTGCCTGCTGGCCTTGCTAATGTCAAAAGACATGAAGAAACGCCTTAACCCCTTCATATTTATTTTACACATTCCCAACATAAATACAGCACACTATGTGATGTATGCATGTGAGGATTTCAGGAATGGTATCAAATTATTTTGAAGCTTATGCGTAAGTTCAATAAGGAAGATCCAAATAAGATCATAATCACTCATCTGCCTGCTTTCCTGGGTGTCCAGCTGTTTTTCTGTTCTTTAGATGACTGCCACTTTCCCACATTGTCAATCTCAATACTGAAATCATCATTTTAGTCCAATCATCTTCTTGGCCACCTTCTTTGAGCCAATCAGCCTCCACTTCATATGGTTTCAATCTGTGCTCTCCATCATTCCCCCTTTCAGACTCTCTTTTGTGCAACCCACCTCCTCATCATCCCCACCTGAGACACCTCAGCCAGAGCTCCATTCAAGGCTCAGTCTTCATCTTTACCACCATCAGCGGTGGGATTGTGTCCTAAATCCTATAATCACTGAGATTCTTTTCTACCATGATGGGTCATCGGGGTCTAATTGCCAAATACATCACCTTCTCTAATTCAATAAATCATGAACAATTCTTTCAGGTGATCTCTCCTCATTGAAGTTCTTTTAAATGCGTTTGGACATACATTAAACTGTCCCAGGTTAATAATACTGAAAGATGGCTATAGAAAGAGCCTATAGTCAGAGTTTACTCTATATCTTTTCTTTCTCATATCTTTAATGCAATACTCATTATAATTTAAAAAAGGTTACAAAATATTAACAACATTAGCACTGCTGTGATTATGTTGCTAGCAGTGTAATGTGCTCTAATGTGACCCTGACCAACACAAAACATTGATGCATGATTGGCAGACCTAAGTAACAGAGTGCTTCTCTTGTAAGAATGTAAAACTTACTTTTATCAGTGCATGAATTTCAACATTCATTTCTTTATTTGATAGAGACAGTAAAGCATGGAGAGAGAGAGGAAGACATGCAGCAATAGGCCTTGGGTCAGACTCAAACCCAAACCTGCTACTCAAGAGACACTCGCTAGACTAGTTCCGCCAGCTCCAGCTCCCGCACCAGTGCCCTCTCGGTTTATCCCGCAGACTCTAGGTTGTGTCCTCTGCCGCCCTTCATGAGGGAATTGGGCTGCTGTGGGAGTTTTCTGGCAGGACTCAAATGCAGGACTCAGAGTTGTGCAAGCAGAACAGGGTTTCTTTTTACAGCACCAGGTGAGATATGTACGTATATACAGTCAATGAAGGTTGAGGGTTCCAGGGGTCCAGAGGGAAGGTCCAGGGCTGGGCGGGAAAGCACTTGCTCACACTCTTCTTCAACCAATCCGTGCTAACTACTACACTCAGTCCAGAAATCCATGCTGTGCCTCACTCACACACCTCATGCATCCAGGCAGGGTCCAGGGAAACAGGTGGGAGAACAACAATTAGTAAACCATCCAGATCATCACGGGAAAGAAGCACCAGAAAAGAGCCGGGGCTACACTAACTGAAGTGAGTACAACAATCAAGCAAGGACCAACACTCCACTGAGACCTTAAATACTGCCAGGAGTAATCAGCTGGGATGAACAGCAGGTGTGCATGGTGTGGGCGTTGAATCCAGGATGGCACAGAACCCCAGGTGTCACCCTGGCGGAGAAGGCGAGCACAACCACCAGAGCAGCATATGGCAGACCGTGACAGTTTCCTGCTATTCCAACATTTTCCCCAGGATTTCTGACAATGCTGCAAAGATTTCTAAAGTAACTGGCTGCCTTTGTGACTGTGCCCTGTGCTGAGTCCATCCATCATCCACAACTCAGTATTCTTCTTCCTCCAAACACGACGAGTTGAGTTTATACCAAAAAGTTCTACTTTGGTTTCATCTGACCACATGACATTCTCCCAATCCTCTGCTGTATCATCCATGTGCTCTCTGGCAAACTTCAGACGGGCCTGGACATGCACTGGCTTCAGCAGCGGAACACGTCTGGCACTGCGGGATTTGATTCCCTGCCGTTGTAGTGTGTTACTGATGGTGACCTTTGTTACTTTGGTCCCAGCTCTCTGCAGGTCATTCACCAGGTCCCCCCGTGTGGTTCTGGGATCTTTGCTCACCGTTCTCATGATCATTTTGACCCCACGGGATGAGATCTTGCGTGGAGCCCCAGATCGAGGGAGATTATCAGTGGTCTTGTACGTCTTCCATTTTCTGATGATTGCTCCCACAGTTGATTTTTTCACACCAAGCTGCTTGCCTATTGTAGATTCACTCTTCCCAGTCTGGTGCAGGTCTACAATACTTTTCCTGGTGTCCTTCGAAAGCTCTTTGGTCTTGGCCATGGCGGAGTTTGGAGTCTGACTGTTTGAGGCTGTGGACAGGTGTCTTTTATACAGATGATGAGTTCAAACAGGTGCCATTCATACAGGTAACGAGTGGGGGACAGAAAAGCTTCTTACAGAAGACGTTACAGGTCTGTGAGAGCCAGAGATTTTCCTTGTTTGAGGTGACCAAATACTTATTTTCCACCCTAATTTACGAATAAATTCTTTACAAATCCTACCATGTGGATTCATGGATTTTTTTTTTCACATTCTGTCTCTCACAGTTGAAGTGTACCTCTGGTGCAAATTACTGACCTCTGTCATCATTTTAAGTGGGGGAACTTGCACAATCGGTGGCTGACTAAATACTTTTTTGCCCCACTGTATACTGAGAAAAAGGTTTAAGGTTTCGCGGTTTATGAAATACTACAATCAGATTACATTCCCACTTACCAAACTCACTTCTCCCACTCGAATTTTCCCGTGCTCACCTGAGGCTGATCAGGTGTTTCCTAGATTAAAAGAGCTATTTAGCACCACACCCATCCCTACCCATCCCAACACCTCCAAGCAGTGTACTGTGCAGGTGGACTCTGCTGACACCAGTGCAGGAGCAGTCCCATGCTCTCAATGTGACATTGTTTACACTCCTTACCAGTTCCCAGTCATCCCTGGTCACACATAGCGTTAGATGTTGTCACTGGTGTGCCATGCTCCTCAAATTATTCATTCCAACCATAGTTGATAGGTTTTCTAAAGCGCCCACTTCATACCTCTTACTACGCTTCCTTCAGCCCCACAAACTGCCACTCTACTTGTCAATCATGTTTTCAGACTACATGGGGTCCCCCAGGATATTGTCTCTGACAGAGGGCCACAGTTTGTCTCTCACGTGTGGAAAGCATTCTGCACAGCCTTGGGAGTAGAGTTGAGTCCTCAGGCTATCACCCTGAGTCTAACAAACAAACAAAACGGGCAAACCAACAACTGGAAGCTACCCTTCGTTGTGTAGCCACCTCAAACCCAACTTCTTAGAGCTCACATCTAGCCTGCATTTGATATGCACATAATTTTCTCACCTCACAAATACTGGGTTTTCCTTTTAGAAATCTGTCTCGGTGACCAGCCACCACTGCTCCCTTCTTAGGAAACAAAGATCGCAGTATGTGCAGGAAGAACTACGCTGCAGTTGGAGGATTTGGCGACATGCCAGAGCGGTGCTCTGCATAACCGTCGACTCACAGATCGGAGGAAGACCCCAGCTCCTCACTACACCATTTGCTAAAAGGTTTGGTTATCATCAATGCACATTCCTCTTTAATGTATGTGTAAAAAGCTGGCCCAGTGCTTTCTAGGTCCTTTTGATATCCAGTGCATCATAAACCCGGTAAGGAGCAGCACGGCTGATGTCTGGTGTCAGAGTACTGTCTCACACACAAGTGGTAATGTGTTAGTTGTGCTTAGTGTCCGATTCTATGATCGCCAAAGTATTTACAGGATCCCTTATACCTGTATTCCTTCCTCCAGCTTGCCTCATTTTTTCCCAGCCACCAAACTACCTGCCTTTCTGAGTTCATCTCCCCCTGGATATACATCACCCCATCTGCCTGCACCACCATCAACCCACACTCACCTCACCTCAGCCACCAGTGTGTGTCAAGTAAGCTTGCCAACTCTCTTCTTCACATTACTCGTCTTCCGCTCACCATGCCCGTGCACTAACGACTTCTCTCTTTCGTTCCTCCGTAAAATGCTCGAGTATCTCCTCCAGCTGTACTTCCCAGTATTGAATTGTTACAATATTCTTTCACTGTAAATAAATCTGTTTCACTGCTGCTAAACTTGTCTGTGTGATCTGCTACCTGGGTCCACCCGAGTTACTCCTCACAACAGTTCTAAAATCAGTAACACACTTCCCCACCCACATCAGATATTCTCATTGTTTCTACACACTCTTTACTACTAAAGATATTTGCTCATATATATTTTCTCATTTCAGACCATCCATTTTCATCCGCTTTGTCCGGGGCCGCGGGGGCAGCAGCCTAAGCAAAGAGGCCCAGACCTCCCTCTCCCCAGCCACCTCCTCCAGCTTATCCGGGGGAATACCAAGGCGTTCCCAGGCCAGCCGAGAGATATAATCTCTCCAGCGTGTCCTGGGTCTGCCCCGGGGCCTCCTCCCGGTGGGACATGCCTGGAACACCTCACCCAGGAGGCGCCCAGGGGGCATCCTTGTCAGATGCCCGAACCACCTCAGCTGGCTCCTTTCGATGTGGAGCAGCAGCTGCTCTACTCTGAGCCCCTCCCGGATGGCCGAACTTCTCACCCTATCTCTAAGGGAGAGGCCAGCCACCCTTCAGAGGAAGCTCATTTCTGCCGCTTGTATCCGCGATCTCGTTCTTTCGGTCACTACCCACAGCTCGTGGCCATAGGTGAGGGTAGGGACATAGATCGACCGGTAAATTGAGAGCTTCGCTTTTACACTCAGCTCCCTCTTCACCATGACGGACCGGTGCAGCGTCCGCATTACTGCTACTGCAGCCCCAATCCGTCTGTCGATCTCCGGCTCCCTTCTCCCATCACTCGCGAACAAGACCCCGAGATACTTGAACTCCTCCACTTGGGGCAGGAACTCATCCCCGACCCGGAGTGGGCACTCCACCCTTTTCCGGCTGAGAACCATGGCCTCAGATTTGGAGGTGCTGATCCTCATTCCCGCTGCTTCACACTCGGCTGCGAACCGCTCCAGTGCGAGCTGGAGGCCCTCACCCGATGAAGCCAACAGAACCACATCATCTGCAAAAATCAGAGATGAGATTCTGAGGCCACCAAAGCGAAAGCCCTCCGCCACTTGGCTGCGCCTAGAAATCCTGTCCATAAAAATTATGAACAGAACTGGAGACAAAGGGCAGCCCTGGCGGAGCCCATCACCCACCGGGAACGAGTCCGACTTATTGCCGGCAATGCGAACCAAGCTCTTGCAACGGTTGTATAGGGATCGAATGGCCCGTAGCAATGGACCAGACACCCCATATTCCCGCAACACCTCCCACAGGACACCCCGAGGGACACGGTCGAATGCCTTCTCCAAGTCCACAAAACACATGTAGACTGGTTGGGCAAACTCCCATGCACCCTCAAGTATCCTGGAGAGGATAAAGAGCTGGTCCAGTGTTCCGCGACCAGGACGAAAACCGCATTGTTCCTCCTGTATCCGAGGTTCGACTAACGGACGAACTCTCCTTTCCAGCACCCTGGCATAGACTTTCCCAGGGAGGCTGAGGAGTGTGATCCCCCTGTAGTTGGAACACACCCTCCGGTCCCCTTTCTTGAAGATGGGGACCACCACCCCGGTCTGCCAGTCCACAGGTACTGCCCCTGATCTCCACGCAACATTGCAGAGGCGTGTCAACCAGGACAGCCCTACAACGTCCAGAGCCTTCAGGAACTCGGGGCGGACCTCATCAACACCAGGGGCTCTGCCACCAAGGAGTTGTTTAACTGCCTCAGTGACCTCGCCCCCGGAAATTGGCGGGTCATTCCCCTCATCCCCAGACTCTGCTTCCTCCTCGGAAGACGTGTCAGTGGGATTAAGGAGGTCCTCGAAGTATTCCTTCCACCGCCTGACAATTTTCTCAGTCGACGTCAGCAGCGCTCCGCCAGCACTATACACAGTGCAGGTAGAGCACCGCTTTCCCCTCCTGAGACGTCTGACGGTTTGCCAGAATCTCTTCGAGGCAGCCCGAAAGTCTTTTTCCATGGCCTCTCCGAACTCCTCCCACACCCGAGTTTTTGCTTCAGCCACTGCCCGAGCCGCATTCCGCTTGGCCTGTCGATACCTGTCGGCTGCCTCCGGAGTCCCACAGGCTAACCAAGCCCGATAGGACTCCTTCTTCAGCCTGGTGGCTCCCTTCACCTCTGGTGTCCACCATTTGGTTCGGGGATTACCACCACGGCAGGCACCAACCACCTTGCGGCCGCAGCTCAATGCAGCAGCTTCGGCAATGGAGACGCTGAACATGGTCCATTCGGACTCAATGTCCCCAGTCTCCCTCGGAATGCTGTTGAAGCTCTGCCGGAGGTGTGCGTTGAAGATCTCGCGGACTGGGGCCTCTGCTAGACGTTCCCAGCACACCCTCACTACGCGTTTAGGTGCACCAGGTCTGTCCAGCGTCTTCCCCCGCCACCTGATCCAACTCACCACCAGGTGGTGATCAGTTGACAGCTCAGCCCCTCTCTTTACCCGAGTGTCCAGAACATATGGTCGCAGGTCTGCTGATACGATTACAAAATCGATCATCGACCTACGGCCTAGAGCATCCTGGTGCCACGTGCACTTATGGACACTCTTATGTTCGAACAGGGTGTTCGTTATGGCCAAACTGTGATTAGCACAGAAGTCCAATAACAGAGCACCGCTCGGGTTCAGATCAGGGAGGCCATTCCTCCCAATCACGCCCCTCCAGGTCTCGCTGTCGTTACCCACGTGAGCATTGAAGTCTCCCAGCAGGACAACAGACATTTCAGACCATTCTTTTTAAACCCTAGATGTGGCTGAGCTGGTCGATCAGACATCAACAACCACGTTCAATCATACTTTGTCCTAATGCTTGGCTTGAACTTCAGCAGACTGTCTTAACCATTAATGCTTTATGTTTCTGCTGAAGCAAAAAGCTGATTAAACACTTTTTTTCCTGTCACAAGCAGTGAAGCCGGCATACCTAATAAAGTGATTGGTGACTGTATGTAGTGTGACTTTACTGGACTTTAAGGGGTGGTGAAAGGTTTTTATTCACTTATCACAGGGTTGAAGTAATTGACTACAAATAACAGCTTTGACTGTTATAGTGTCTTTTGCACAGGTGAAAACTGTTCTGAGAACAGCATTAAGAGTGGTCAGAATGACTTTTCTGCTATGAGAAAAGTGCCAAAGTACTTGAGAAAAACTGTATACAAACACCTTGATGAAGGGCACTTAAAATAATTAGGGAGATGTAATTTTAATGCAGTGCATTCACACAGAGTGTGAATTTTAAATAGAAGCACTTACATAGAAAGAGAAAAGTGTTTGTGTGAGTTGGTCAGTTGGGGGTGTAAAGCGCTTTGAGTGCTCAGTTAGAGTAGAAAAGTGCTATATAAGAACCTGTCAGGGTGAGTTGTGCAGCAGGCAGGGGTTGGACCCAAACGCAGGACTCTGAGACAGACAACCTAACGTACAGTGGCAACTTTTATTTGCTGGCAAAAATGAACTGAGAAACAAAATACATAAACACTAAAAATAAAATAAAAACTCAAACTAGGACTAATGATCTAAACTTGGAGTACATGACATAACCTGACCTGACAAGACAGAGAAGGACCCACAGCTAACATGGAGAAAGTGACTACAACAGAGAGAGACTGAGGACTTAAATGTACAGGCAGGATAACAAGAGGGTGGAGAACAGATGGAAACACAGCAGGGAACTGTGGCTTGGCAGGACATGGATGTGCAGGCAGGCCCTGATGGCATGCAGACCTCCAGCTCAGGCAGCGCAATGATCTCTGGCTGGCTGGGTCTGCGCAGATCTTGCAGCAGGCTCTGGTGGCCCTGACCGAAACAAGGTCTCACAGCTGGTTTCAGTGCTTGGTTCTACTTGGGCTGCAGGAGGCAGGGCAGGCTTGTCTGAGCCCCGGCTGGCGAAGCAGGATGATGGATGGGCTCACCAACTTACAGGTGATGTGGCCAGATGCTGGATGGGCTCACCTTTGCCTCCAACTGACAAAAAAGTATGCCCCAGTTTAATTACTCCCAGGGGTCCAGAGTTTACTGAGGCCTCCAGCTGAGCCTCTGAGAAGGCCCTGGGCAGTTTTAATCTCTGGAGGAGCCCGTTCGGCAAAATAAAAAACACGTTTCCCACACATGCATTAAAGAAAACATTATTTATGTGCCCACAATAAGTAATGTGTTACTGTAATCTGATTACTTTTTTCAAGTAACGAGTAAAGTAAGAGATTACTATTGAAAAAAAGTAAATTGATTACTGTTACTTTCCCATAAGCCTGCTGCGTTACTGCGTTACTAAACTGTGATTTTGTTTGTGAGAGTGTCTCATGACAAAGATGTACGAGCGTGCGATGTCCATGGCAGCAACAGACGTGTGCAGATCAGCAATGGATAATACAGTGTGCAGGAGAGAGTACGACCATGCAGTGTTTAAAGCGTGGAAGTACTCACATTACTTTGAGTTTGAATCTGTGAAAAGTGACACAAACATTAGCGTCTGCTGTACACTCTGCGTGGCAAGAAAACTTTCTAAAGTGAAAAATTAAACTTCAAATCTGCTACGGGAATGTGAAACTCACAGAGAATTGTGTTTTACTTGCATCTATTTGAAAGAGTGAGTGTAAACACAAAACATGATTTTATTTTATATGCTGGAATATGCAAAACATAGGTTTAAATGTTAAACAAATTTCTTCAATAATTTCATATAATAAAATTTTTGCTTGATGCAAGTGCACAAAGTTAGAGACTTTTTCATTTGATTCAATTTTATATGATGGATTATGCTGAAAAAATAGAATTGGGCTGAAAGGTCTACGGCTTTATAACGTATTCAGGTTGTATATTTTTAAAAGTAACTAAGTAATAAGTAACTAAGTACTCATTACTTTACAGTAATCTGTAAAGTGCACCACCTCGTCACTAACATGATAACAGTATTTATAGGCAAAGGACCCATTGGTTCAGGGATGCTCTGTGTAGATATCACTTTATCATTAGCTGTTTTTGAACAGCCAGGCAAAACCTTACTGTCAGTTCCCGAAATATAACAATCCATTTTACCATTGGTCGACTCGGAAAAAACAGACTCATGACATCTTTCTGGATTTTTCCACCTCAGCCTTAGAACTTAAAACAGGGTTAAACACAAAACATGCACTTGTCTTTATTTCTTTTGACTTGGGAGAAGCATGAGGAAGAAAGTCTCTGTCACTGACCCCCGCAGTTAGCTCTGGATTCTGATGGCTGTGATAAGTGCCGGTGGAGTGTAAGCCAATTCCTCTGGGGGGGTGGGTGCAGTGTTGACAGAGGTGGCTGAGGAGACTGTGGAGGCTGGCTCCTCATCCTCTGACCATATTCCATCCAGGAAAGGGGAAGGTGAAGATTGGCTAGGTCGAGGTAACATGGGCGATGTGGATTTGCTTGCCTGCTCTTCGAGTGACAGCATGGATGGCACAGGGAGTGCTAGTTCCCGGGCCTGCAATGCCTCCTTTATCTCCCTAAAGACACTGGTGATTGCAGGTGAGTCTGGGGACTGGTGGAGGCGGCAATTCCTTCTCAGAAGTGCCTCAGCCATGTTGATTATTATTCCCATGCTACATAGATCAGGAGCCTTGACACGAGTCATTTCCTCACAACACTCGAACAGGTTCGAGTCTGCTGGGTCCAAAGTATGGTCACATTCTTCTGTCATGGTAAGCTGTGTGGCGGGCAGGGGTTGGACCAAAACGCAGGACTCTGAAATGAAGAACTGAACTTATAGCGACAGCTTTTAATTGCTGGCAAAAATGAACTCAGACTGAACTAAAGAGATGGAGAAGGAACATGAAATACGGAGACACTAGAAATTTTAAACACAGGGATCACACTGAGACAGAACCCTAAAGACAAAAACACTATACATAAGCACAAAACCCATAAAGAGAACAAAAACCATGACTGATACTGAAATATTAATAAAAACTCAAATACACCTGAACCCTGGGTCACCAGACCAAGGGCCATAACAGAACCAGTCCATTTATTTCAAGCAGACTGTCATGTGAAGTTTGCATGTTTTTAGTCTTTCTGAACACTGATCCATAAAAGGATTGATGTTGAGGGGATCGTGGAAGAGGGTGTCTGTAACAATATTGTTTGCCCGGCCGATACCTGATTTCAAAGTGAAAGTCGGTGAGTTGCCTCACCTAATGATAACCCACAGCGTTGAGCTTGGCTGTCCTCATAACATGAGTCGGGGGTTGTCATCTCTGAAAACACTGAAAGGGGGCACATAGTGCTGGTAATTTGTCACATTCTGCTCATTTCAGGGCCAGAAACTCCAGGAAAAAGGAACACGAGAAGCTGGAAAAGGTCCAAGGGCTCAGAGAAGAGCTGGAGAAGATGTGGCGGGTGAAGGTAACAGTGGTCCCAGTGAGCACTCGGTGCAGTGACTCAAGCTAGGCGAGTGGCTCCAGCAGATCCCGGGAGCAACATCGGAGATCTCTGTGCAGAGGAGCGCAGTCCAAGAACAGATAAGATACTGCGCAGGACCCTCAAGCTCCCAGGCCTGTGGCAGAGGACCCGAGCTTGAAGGATAGACCGCCGGCAGGGGCGAGCGGGGAATTGAAATTTTTTTTTACAAAACTGTGCCAGCTTGTTAA
Organism: Diplotaxodon limnothrissa; assembly: GCF_057381915.1. Taxonomy (NCBI): domain Eukaryota; kingdom Metazoa; phylum Chordata; class Actinopteri; order Cichliformes; family Cichlidae; genus Diplotaxodon; species Diplotaxodon limnothrissa. Next base: position 29,622,694 of record NC_140615.1, on the reverse strand, counting down.
AGACATTTTCTGACAGGTATAATGTTATCTTGCTTTAACAATGCCACAGATTCTTGCTTTGGCTCTGATGTGTTAGTGTCATGGTCCTGGGTCGGTGACCCAGTGTTTTTGGTTGTGTACTTTTACTTTTGATAGTTTTTGTATTATGACTGTTGTTTTGGGTTTCCTAGGGTTTAGTTGTGTTCCCTCTGTTTGGTGTCTTCCCTGCTTGTGTATCCCCTTAGTGTAGTAGGTCTCTGTGTTTAGTCCGTGTCTCTGAGTTTTTGTCATTACGCGTATGTGTTTCCTGTTTTACTTTGAAGGTCTCTGTCTTATGTCAGTGTGTTCTGTTTACGTTTTCCCCTGCCTCGTAAGCTGTGATGTCTTCCAGGTGTGTTCCCCTCCTGTTTCCCATCCCTTGATTCCTGGTGTGTGTATTTATAGTGTGTGTTACCTTGTCCTCGTTGCTGGTTCGTCTCGCCGTCCCTCCCTGTATCTTGGTTTCTGGTTAGTTCTGTTAGTTTTTCCAGTTTAGGTTTTCTTAGTTTCATGTTTCACCTGCGTCATCCCTGTTGTATCCACTGCTGTTAAATAAACTCACTTGCACCAGAGCTGCCACATCTTGGGTCCTATCTACTACTCCACACGTCTGCCACGCCAGACGGGACAGTGACAGTTAGTTGTCTCTGGTAGACTTATTTCGAATTTTCAGTCTATCCATGGCGTTCTTTACTTATACTAATGTCTTTCAGCTTTGTTTGGATAGCTATTTTTCCCTTTGTAAATGTAATCATCATTTATATTTTTACATGTTTTATTCACTGAAACATGTAAATGTGATAAATATGCAAAACAAAAAGAAAAGAAAATCAGGAAAGGGTTAAATAAATTTCTCCAAAAATATTAGGGAACACTGAGAAAACACATGCAAGCTCAATGGGGGGAAAAAAAACCTATGTTGGATATATATCTGTGTAGGTTCTCAATCATCTAGGGCACAGTAGTCTAAGGAGGTTGAAAAGAAGGTGACTTGACTTCTTTAAGTTTTTTAAAGATGTCTCACCTCTCATCCAAGAGGTTTCCTCAGTTCTATAAGCAAAAGGTGGAGAGTCCCAGGCATTTAAACCCTAGTGGAAGTTGATCACTGACCCTCTATTAATCATGTTCCTCATCACATGGGCCAAAGTGTGAAAAAAGGCATGGGTCATTACCACCAGAGGTTTTGGGTGAAACCACTGTGAGACCTTGCCCACCCTATCATGTCATCTATTGAGGTCGCCTGACAGGATATGTTGTGGAGGTTGAGGCGCCTGGAAATGGATGTCAAAGTTTGTTTGTTTGTTTGTTTGTTTGTGTGCAACAAAAGAGATTTCAATTAAATACAGTACAACTTTGTTTTAATTACCAATTTACACAAACATTTACACACACTGTAATGCCACTCATTTTGACTTCACATTATAATGTAGAAGTAAATCTTTTGTTTAGCTAGAGTAAATTATTTATATTGTTGCTTTCACTTCATGAATACTAACGGACTAGGCTTTGTTAATTGGAAACATGCACGAGATGTCCTGGTGTACAATTATAAATCATCTCAGACAATCTGAAAGAAGTGACTTGACTCCTGTAGAGCTAGTTTGACCTTGTGGAAGATTTATAATGCAAGGTCAAATAAATTGAACTTGACTACAACACAGAAACAAAAATCATGCAGCATACATTTATGTCCACTGAATCCCAGCTGCAGACAATGAAAGGGCAGATGCTGATTCACTTGTCACAGCTTTGAGTACAACGAGATGATGAGTTATTTTCCTGGGGGTTGGCACAGCATGACGCATTCAGTTCCCCAGATGGTCCTCGCCATGATTCAGTTGTCTGTTGCTGGGCAGCATGCGTGGGCCAATAAAACGTCATACACACTTCAGAGTTTATTTTCGTATGGCAAAAACCAGCAGTCACCACACTGGACATGATTCTTTTTTCTTCCAAATGATTTTTGTGATTTTGTTTCCATTTTTGTTCTCACCAATCAAAGACAAAACTCCTATGTGGTGGGGACTGGACTACTAGAGTTGGTTTCACCCAGCATGAAGCATCAGTTTAATCAGAAATACTGTAAGAAACAGAAATAAATTGCAGGATCTCCCTGATTCTTCACATCAGTTGGGACTCTCTTGTGTTCTTTCTTTAGTTCGCTCTGGTGTGCACACCAAACATGCATATAATATGTATATGCAGTTCTCTGTCGCATCAAGACTGTCTCCACTCTGTTATATATTCCATATGTACGGGGAATGGCCGCACTCCCAATAGTCAGGGTGTGTGTAAACAGGGCTATGGGCCAAGCACCATAGCTTAGCTATAAAAAAAAAGCTCTGCAGACATGAAATCACTGATTGTTTGATCTCATCCTAGCACTCAGGTGCAGCATGTGTTGTGAAATTTGTTTATGATTGAGTTTGGATTACAGCATTAGTCCCATTACCTGTGTGGCTGGAAGCTTGCCTGTTGGCAGCCTTCCTAGATTGCCATTTCCCTTAAGTAAGAACCCCTTTCCTGGCCAAACCTTGTGGGTTTGGAAAAAATGTATCTGAGAACAACTTTTTCCTGTGCTGCAGCCTGACACCAGGGGGCTTCATTTTGGGGGAGCTGTTAAGTTGTCCATGTTTTCAACAGTCACTGGTAATGCTGGTTGACTTACTACAGACTGAGACCATTAAAAAAATTTGAATCAGTCATATCAGAGACGGTCAAAAAAGTGCTTCAACTGCTTGAAAACCAGAAAGAAGAAGAAAAAGAAGAAAAGTACAACGTGGGACTATTCTTACCTTTGCTTTAATGATGAACCTATCACACGGCAGTATTATTTACCCATCCAGATTGAAAATACATATGTAAACACAGTGTAAGGTGAGCACTTCTATAAAAGATGCATGTAGACGTTACCAAACTGGAGCTGTGTGAGAGCAGTCTTCACTTTCAGGAATTTTAATAAAGCTGTCGGGATTGAATATGGATCACAAGTAGTTTCTCTTCATATCTGGATCTATCATGGATAGATGATCCGAGTAGGCTTTAAAAAAAAAAAAAAAAACTTTTTGTCCCGCAGCTTGGCGGCTGTACCTCGGGAGGTAGAGCAGGTTTTCTACTAAACAGAAGGTTGCTGACTTGTTTCCTAGCTGCTCCAGTCTCCATGCCAGGTATCCTTGTGCAAGATACTAATCCCAAGTATGAATGTGTGTGGATGTTAAATATAAAGCACTTACATATAAGTTTAGAAAAAAGCCCTTGTGTGAATGTGGGAATGCTCAGGTAGAGTGGAGAGGTGCTATGCAAGAACCAGTCCATTTCCTTTTTTCTACTGACTGTCCACTATTGGACATCATGATGAAGCAATGTTCTGCCCAGTAGCCACATGACTGAACATTTTGGATTGGCCTTTGAGTCCTGGCAAACGAAAAGGACCCATATTTGAAGTGGAACTGATCCAGGAAACCTGGGATAAAACACTTTCTGATAGTTTGAGAAAATTTTTTCAAACTATTTAAATTGTCAGGCTTTTTTTAACACTTTATTTTTATTGGTAGTTTTGTTTCTGTTTTGTACAAAACATTCAGACCCTTAACAAGTACAGAGCATCTAGGCTAGCAGAGACACATTAAAAAAAAAGATACATCCATTTAAGGTACAATCAAATCAAATAGGTGAATTAAGGCAATGATACATTTGGTACCAGAATTTATAATATTTTTCCATTCAGGTAAAGGTCCCATTCTTTCCAGGATTTCTCAAATTTATCAGCAGCAAGTCTTAATGAAAAAGTTAGTCTCTCCATTGTGTAAATTTCCTTGATAGTGCCTGTCCAGTCCAAAAATGACAGTGGATCCACATTTAGCCATTTGCGATTTATGGCTTTCTTTGCACCAGCCAATAGTATTAATAAAAGACATTAACCAAGCCCGTTTCCTCCTCTTCTAGGAATTTTATGTTTCTTTCGTAATGGTGTCTCAGCTGGAGGTATCTAAAGAAATCCTGTCTTTCCAAATAAAAACTTCTCTGGAGTTGCTGGTAGTCTTTTAGTACATTTTTGTCTGCGATCTTCCAGTAGCCTGTTATACCCAGTGTAGGGACTAACGCGTTATTAAGTAACGCTTTACAGTAACTTTGTTATTATTGTGGTAACTGTTTCGTTTGTCTCCTTATTTATGAAGAAAGAGTCCTTTTGTGATCTGCGACATACTTTTATTAACCATCCTTGGTTAGCCGGAACAACCACCACCTCTTAGCTCTCATGCCCGTGTTTACTGAGATAGTGCCACCTTGTGGTATGGCATGAAACTACGTTAACTTACAGCAACAGCTGCTTTTTTTTTTTTCCTTTTCTTTTATGAAAAAAAAAAAAAACACATCACCAAACATATGTGAGTTAAACAACAAACATTAAAGAATATGGCAGATGGCACAAGCATAACCTTTGCTTTGTCTGATTTGGAATGTTATTAGTTTGTTGATTTTGTTTTTTTACAAGTCCAGTCTCTCAGGTTTCCTGATCTCTCGTGCAGACCTCCTGAGCACAGGCTTGCTTGAATTGTCCATTCCTGTGCCACTCTGGTCATGTGGAGATGTGGTTTCATCCTTACTTCGGATCTCAGTGACTTCTGAAGAAGCTTCTGGTATTTTCAAAAGGCTTCGCCGATTGCGATGAATGATTTGTCCATCTTCAGTCCTTACATTGAATGACCTTGGAGCCACTTCTTCGAGAACGGTAGCCTTGGTGTTCCAACCATTTTGATCCTCAATCCTGACTGTGTCCTCAACTGCTAATGGTCAAAGTTGCTTGGCTCTTCTGTCATAAAATAACTTTTGCTTCATCTTTAAGTGTCGAAGCCTCTGACATACTTTTGAATGCGTTGTGGGCTTGACGCAGCTTGGCGTGCAGCTTTCTGTTCATCAGTAGCTCAGCAGGCGATAAACCATACTCAACTGGTGATGCTCTGTAGCTGAGTAAGGCGAGGTATGGATCTGAGTCCCTATCAGCGGCTTTCTTTAATAGCTGCTTGAGAATGTGAACTCCTTTCTCTGCCTTACCATTTGACTGTGGATACAGAGGGCTAGATGTCATATGCTTGAAGTCATACTGCTCTGCAAACTCCTGCCACTCCTTGCTGCTGAAACATGGCCCATTGTCACTCATCACCAGTGTTGGTCAAGTTACTTGAAAAAAGTAATCAGTAACTAATTACTGATTACTTCCCCAAAAAAGTAATCCCGTTACTTTACTGATTACTTATTTTCAAAAGTAATTAATTACTTAGTTACTTTTTAAAAGCACGATTTGCAACCTGAATAGGTGATAAAGCGATAGATCTTTCAGCCCAATTCTACTTTTTCTACATAATCCATCATACAAAATGTAATCAAATGGAAAAGTCTTTTTTTTAACTTGTTTTATCAGTTTTAATCTTTTAACTTTATGCATCAAGCAAAAATTTAATTATATGCAACATTCTCTGACTTGAATAAATTAGTTTAACATTTAAACCTATTTTCTGCACATTCCAGCACATAAAATAAAATATTTTTTTGTGTTTACACTCACTCTTTCAAATAGATGCAAGTAAAACACAGCAGAAAATAAATAAAGTCAAAGACTCAGCGGTCCTGTTGCTCTATTTTCACCTGCAAAGCAGGAGCAGGGTAGGCGGAGGTTTACCCTGGTGCAGGTGTGCCGAGGTCAGTTGAAGAATCTGCGAGTTTCTCTGTGAGTTTCCCATTACGTCGTAGCGCACTCGGTGCTTGCTTGGAAGTTTAGGGGTTTTTTTCGCTGTAAAAAGAAGTTTTCTTCCCACGCACGATGGACGCTAATGTTTTTGTCACTTTTTATGGAATCAAACTCAAAGTAAGGTCAGTACTTCCACGCTTTAAACGCTGCACGCTCATACTCTCTCCCACAATCGATATGTGATCCACTGTTGATCTGCACACAGCTGTTGTCACTAACGGCGCACTCGCTTACGTCACTGTCGTGAGACATTCTCGCAAAAAATCACGGTTTTAGTAACGCAGTAACGCAGCGTTCCTACGGGAAAGTAACGGTAATCTAATTACCGATTTTGCAATAGTAGTCCCTTACTTTACTCGTTACTTGAAAAAAGTAATCAGATTACAGTAACGCGTTACTTGTAACGCGTTACTGCCCATCTCTGCTCATCACTATGTACGGGATACCGTGTCTGGCAAAAATGGATTTTACATGTGTTATGACACACGCCGATGACAAGTTTGAAAGCAGTGCCATTTCAAGTTACAGTGGTAGTCAATGACCACTAAATAGTCTTTGCCTTTAACATGAAATAAATCCATCCCTACTTTGTACCATGGCGCTGTTGGTGTTTCATCAACAACCATAGATTCTTTGGTCTGTTTGTTGCAATACTTCTGACATGTCTCACACCTTCTTATCATGTTCTCAATGTCTTTTGTTCATCCCAGGCCAAAAGACTCTGTCTCTAGCCCTCCTTTTGCATTTCTCAATTCCGAGATGCCCTTCATGTATTCTGGTAAGCATCTCTGGCCTCATTTTCTGTGGGATGACGATTTAGTCCCGTTTAAATAGCATGCCCCTGACTACACTCAGTTCCCCTCTAATGTGGTAGAAAAGTGGACACAAACCAACACACTATCCTCTTGACATGCTTTTTATAACATGTTGTAGTTCTATGTCTTGTGCAGTCTCATCAGCTATTTGCTTGGATTTCATGTCTGACACAGGCCGTGCGGTAAAGACCATGTTTATGTGAGTTTGAATGTCTTCTTCTGTTGTACTCACCATGCCCCCTGTGGGTGCTCTTGAGAGCGCATCTGCAATTATCAGGTGTTTTCCTGGTGTGTAAACTAACTGACAGTCATATCTCTGCATTCTCATCATCAGACGCTGAATTCTGGGCGTCATTTCATTTAGGTTCTTCTTGATGATGGAAACTAGTGGGCAATGATCTGTTTCTGCAGTGAAAGAGGGTAAGCCATACACAAAGCTGTGGAACCTCTCTAGGCCAAAAACCAATTCCAGGCATTCTTTCTCAATTTGAGCATAGCGACACTCACTCTCCGTCATGGACCTGGATGTGTAGGCTATAGGTTTCCAGTGCTCACCTTCAGCTTGCAGAAGTACTGCACCAATTCCATCTTTGACAGTTTGATCCTCTTTGAAGAGTCATAGAATGCCAATACAGGTGCAGTTGTCAGCGTTCTTTTGAGATGTGCCCATTCACTGTCATGGTTGGCTGTCCACTCGAACTTGTGCTCTTTATGGAGGAGTTCACAAATACAGGATGTGTTTGCTGCCAGGTTAGGAATGAATTTGCCGGTGAAGTTCACCATTCCCATTGATGATCTCATTGAACCTGGGGGCGTGCTATTATAGCAAAAGAGCACATGCGGTAAGCATGCAGCCCAGTCGCGTTTCCGAGATGATGGCAGGGTCCGGAGGAGGTTATGGAGGGTTCGGTTAAACCGTTCGCACTGCCCATTACCCGCTGGGTGGTAAGGGGTTGTACGGGACTTGGCTACCCGATACAACTCGCATAGCTGTTGCATCACCAAACTCTCAAAGTTTCTACCCTGGTCAGAGTGGAGGCGGCTAGGAACGCCAAACTTAAAAAAACCACTCTGTTAACAGGGCCTGGGCCACAGTAGAGGCCCGCTGGTCCCGGGTAGAGACTGCAACAGTGTATTTGCTAAAAACGTCAGTCATAACCAAGGTATTTTCAACTCCACTACGGGAAGGTTCCAACACTGTGAAGTCTATGGCCAGGATTTCATTTGGCCTAGACGCCCAATAGGTGACCCATATAACTATGAGACCCCAACTCTGAGTCCTTTGCGACCTGACAGCGTTCACAACGCTGAACCCATTGCTTGATGTCAGAGGACATCCCGGGCCAATAGCAACGCTGCCTGACCAGTTCAGTGGTACGCTCAATACCTTGGTGCCCATGGTCCTGGTGCAGCTGCCTCAAGGTCTCAGGCTTCAGAGCCTCTGGAAGAACAAGTTTGAGGGCTTCCTCACCTCCACCTGGACGCAAAATACGGCGATAAAGGATGCCATCCTTCTCCACCAGACGATCCCACTGACGCAGCAGAACCATGACTGGTTTGGGGACCTGACTCCTTTCCTCCGAAGAGGGTGGGGTGTGCCTCCTCCAGTATACCAAGAAATCCTTGAGGAGGGGGTCAGCCTCCTGCAAAGCACGAATATCCTCCAGGGAGTGAGATGGAAAGGCCCCAATCTCCAACTGAGTAACAGAGAGCAAAACGGCTGGACACTGAGCCTGCTGAAGTGAAGTTGGGACAGGAGTCCCAGGCAACACACCCTCGTTCAAGCTGGAGCTCGTCTCATACTGTCGAGAGAGAGCATCAGCGTTCCTATTACTGCGGCCTGAGCGATACTTAATCTCAAAATCGAATGCCGCCAGCTGGGAGGCCCACCCCTGCTCGGTGGCACCCAGCTTAGCTGAAGAGTGGTAACTGAGTGGATTATTATCAGTGTAAACCACACACTTCTGCCCCAGCAGGTACTCCCGGAACTTCTCGGCCATGGCCCACTTGAGCGCAAGAAACTCCAGCTTCATGGAGCTATAATTGTCCATGTTGCGCTCATGTGGCCGAAGACCTCCACTGGCCTAACAACACCTTCTACATCTTGGGAGAGAACTGCACCCAAACCACTGTGGCTGGCGTCAATCTCCAAGGTAAATGGGCCCGTAAAGTCAGCATATGCTAGCACAGGTGCAGACACAAGCTTTGCTTTCAGGGCCTCAAAGCTCTCCTCACACTGAGGGGTCCAAATAGCACTCAAACTCTGTCCCGAGCCCTTCTTTGTCTTTGTGCCAGCCGATTTAGCCACCACTTGATGCAGGGGAGCCGCAACGTGGCAAACCCCTCCACAAAGCGCCAGTAATAGCTGGCGAAACCCAAAAAGGATCGCAACTCTGACACGGAACGAGGACACTGCCACTTGGCTACTGTGTCAACCTTGGCTGGATCGGTGGAGACACCCTCACAGGAGATTACATGGCCCAAGTAGTTAACCTTCTGCTGGAAAAAGGCACACTTTTCTAACTTAGCCTTGAGCCTCTCTTGCTGTAGCCTTGCCATCACCATCTCTAGCCGTTGCAGGTGCTGAGAGACAGACAAGGAGAACACAATGATGTCGTCTAGGTACAGCAGTAGCGACTGGCACTGCTGATCCCCGAACATCCTCTGCATTAGGCGCTGGAAGGTACCAGGAGCATTGCACAGCCCGAACGGCATACGATTCCACTCGAACAGGCCAAACAGCGTGCAAAAAGTGGTCTTGGGCTTATCCTGCTCAGAAACTGGCACCTGGTTGTACCCGCTGGCCAGGTCGATGGTAGAAAACCAGAGTGCGCCAGCAAGGGCATCCAGACTTTCCTCGATGCAAGGTAAGGGGAAGGCGTCCTTCCTTGTTCTGCTATTCAGCAAACGATAGTCAACGCACAGACGGAGGCTTCCATCCTTCTTGCGGACCAACACGATGGGAGAGGCATAAGGACTGCTACTCTCCCTAATTACCTGGGCCTCCAGTAGCTGGTTAATATGGGCCCTGACAGCCTCATAATCAGAAGGAGGAATTCGCCTGTACCTCTGCCGGACGGGTGCGTCATCGAGCAGCGGTATGTCATGCGAAATGAGGTTTGTGCAGCCCAAGTCTCCCTCATAAGTGGAGAAAACAGAGCGGAACTTCCGCAAAAGTAACCGTACCTCATGTTGCTCTGCATGACACCACCAGCTGCATGACACCACCAGGTATCCGCACGGCCCGCGGGCCCTGTACCTTGATGGTACCGACAGGGTCCTCTGGGGCTTGGGCTGCAGACTGGTGACACTGATGTAAGGCCTCCAAAACTGGTCTCGGTGCCTGTGACACAGAAGGAGAATTAAACAAGGAGCCACCGAGAGCCCCAAACAGTTCTTGATAACAGCGGCGGATTACATTCATTCCTAAAATGCCAGGAACAGAGGGCGTAGCCCCAGGAGGGTCCTTCACTATAAGGATCCCACAAGAGGGCATTTCCTTGCCACACAGGAGTACACTGAGCTCCAAATAGCCAATGTAAGGGATGGCAAGCCCATTGGCAGCCCGAAGCTGTAACCAATGGCATGACTGAAGGCGTTCTTGTCCCCAAGGGGCAAAATGTGCCAAAAAGAAACTTTCTGTGATGGTGGAAACCATGGACCCAGTATCCACCAAACAAGGGACAGTTACCCCACTAATCAGCACATCTATCTTTGGACACAATGAAATTAGCCTGCCAATCCTATCTTTCTGCGAGCCAGTGAACTCCCCACCTGAACTGTGACTCTGCAGCTCAGAGGGCTTTAGTTTTCCGACTGGGTAGCGGGAAGATGATTGCCAACTGTGGTATAGGGAGGGCCTAAATCAGAACCTGCTCTGGTGTGGCGTAAAGCCCGCTCCCCAGTGCACTCCCTAGCAAAGTGTCCTGGCTGCTGACACCGGCGACAAATCACCGAGCCAGCCCGTGAAGGCCGAACACCTCTTCGGGGGTTCTGTAAAGAAACCACTGTCTCAGTGAGCTGATTTAACTGCTCTTGTTGGGGCTTTAGGAGTTCCTTTAGCTCACGCCACTCTGACTCAGGTGTACCAACAGGAGCGAACCTAGGGCTGGTGTTCACTCCACACTGGAAACCATATGCTGATGGGTGAGAATAGCCACGGTCGCGAACACCGCCTGAAAACCCTTCTCTTTCCCATCTAATTGCTTCCCCGCGCACCTCTAACAAGGTGGCAGTAGGCACACGGCGAACGTATTGTTTAAGCTCTCTGCGGAGAGCACTGTCAACAACATGTTCTACAAACTGGTCTCGGAGCAACACCTCTGCGTTACGCATGCCATCAGGTGCACTTTGTTTTACTTGCTCCACCAGAGCCATTAGCGCTAAGGAAAACTCCTGCAAAGTCTCTCCCTCCCGCTGTCTCCTCGAAAAGAAAGCCTGCTGCAGAGTGACATAGGACTGCGCATTACCATACAGTTCCTTTAGAATGGTCAACACCCAAGCAGGATCCCCTCGCTCTAAATTAGGGCGAAATTTGATCTCCTCCCTTGCTTCTCCCTCTAAATGGTCAAAAATAAAGAACGCTTGATCAGCAACAGACAGGTGCCGGGCACGCATGCACGCTTGAACCTTTTCGACCCATTCAGCTATATTGATGCCCGTTCTGCCATTGAACATGGGACATTTACGGTCCCTAGGCACCACCACCAAACGCTCTGTAACGGCGGCCTGGCTACCAATGTTTGGTATGCAACCAGCTGGTGCGAAGGAGGCCGACGCGGCACCACCACCAGACTCTAGCACAGCGCCCCTATCCCGGAGCAATTGCTCATTATCTGCCTTTAACTGCGCTACCAAGTCTCTAAGTTGCTGCAATTCTTCCTCCATAATAAATTTAGACCAAAAAAAAAAAAAAGTTAAATTAAATCAGCAAGGTGCTAGAATCCTATTACTCTTCCTCCTAAACCTGGATACTGCTGTCTTGTCTATAATCACACTCTAAAACAAATAGAGCCTTCAAACAGGTGAACTGTGATCTTTGCAAAAAAAATAAAACAATTTACAAGACCAAATGTCTACCTCAAATGTGCATCCTGTCGACCAACGCCAAGTATGTGACCAAGTGGTCAGCGGGGTTAGATAAAAGGAAATAATAAAATGACAACGCCACCTAGGGGAATTTCACCCCCAGGAAATATATTTAAGAAAAATGGATAAAAGGAATAAAAGGAGGCCGCACAGATTCAAGGATGCACACTGAGGCAGGTTGGCTCCAATATTAAAACAGTTTTATTTATAGTAAAAATAAATAAAATATTAAAAACCAAGATGTAGCGTCATTGTTGACAGTGTCTTAAAGTGAAAATAAAACAACCATGGAACTTGGACTTACCAGCAGCTGTGGAACCAAAAGAAAATCACACAAAAAGAATCACTGCAGCCCACCCGGTGCTGTACAAAAGTGTGAAAAGGACCCACCACCTGAGGTCCCAGGGCCACTGGCACGTCCTCCGTTCACTGAAATAAAACACAGAAAAATATGTTAAAAGAATAAGAGGACACTGAGCGTCAGGCTCGCTACAGATCATAAAAAACTAAAACACACTTTTATAAAAGAAATCACACACACACACACACGAAGGCTTATACCCCACGGGTCAAACTACCACTCGTGCTGGTAGTAATTATTCTCAATCGCAAGCCGGTCTGGCTCCCCACCGGCTGAGACCGGCAACCAAGGCGATTTAAAGTCCTAGCACGACACTCGGGCAGAGGGTCGCTTCAGCCCGATCACAGAAGCGTGGGTACGAGCAACAGTCCAGAATAAAATAGAATAAAACCAGGCGAACCAGAAAAAGGTAAGCCTATGTAACAAGTGTCACCTGGCAGTTTGTTGCTCTCTGCCAGGTGATTGGCTGAAGAGCTGTGAAAAGGTAGTGGGTGTGTGGGGTGAAGTCAGCGCTCTTCTGTGGAAAAAAACAGAGGCAATTAATTCACTCAGGTGCGAGTGGGTATACTGTCGGTAAGAGACTTTTGCCATTTTTGTTTGGATCGTTTGCTATTGCATGTGCCTATTTTTAATGTGTCATTGGACTTTTTTTAGTGTGACCACGAATTTTAATAGAAGAATTGATCAAGCCCTAGATCGACTGCGCGGAGGGAAACTGATCAATATTGTAGGTATATTGAGTGTTTGTTTTAGCTTCATGATTTTGAATGGTTTCATAAAATTGATATTTTATTGGGTAATAATTTAATTGATAATGTTGTTTGTTTTTCAGCTGTGCTGTCTCTGCTGTCCTTTTTTCGTTCTTTTGATTGATTTGTAATTTTGTTTTGGTTAGTCCGTCCAGCCGCAAAGGCGGTTATTGATTGAGAGTAAGTTGTGTAAGGGCGGACTAACCTCCCTTTTGTTTTTTTGTTTAATTGTTTGTGCCACTTCCCTTTATCTCCCAATCGCAGGCCATCCATAGTACTGATTCCCAGCTGCGCTGAGACCCGAATTGTTTGCAGTGTGTGCCACGATTGCAGTGTCGCTAAGCGGGGTGTGACGGGTTGCAGTGTTGTTATTTTCGCACAGCTTGTGTGGTAAGTCTCATGTGCAGCTGGCATATCAGCAGGATGTGTTGTAAGTCCTGTCTGGAAATGACATGATGGGAATTTGTATGTCTAACTCATGTAATAAATAAATGATCAATTTATTTCTTTGCCCCGTTTACTCATCTCTTGTCCTCTGTTACACCTACTTAATAAAAACAAGATAAGACAAACTAAAACAAGACAAGACGAGACAAGAAAAGACAGCAGGCTCCACCGAGGAGGAGTCCTCACAACAGCGGCTGGGAAGGCGTTCCACTCTTCCGATTTAGGTTGGGCAATTTGCCACGGAGAGGTGAATACAGCAGTCAAACCCTAAAACAGATAAATGTAACCTTAGACTCTTATAGCTATGAATGCTAATAAAAGTAGTTTTAATGGCTTACCCCAGGACCGGAGGTGCTATACTCTCAGCTGGTGGGGATAACACGAGCACCTCTTTCCGCAATGTCGGAATAAAACAAACTGCCGTGCTCCAACAGGCCGCAAAAACTATATTAAGACAGATTCCAGTACTCGGAGGGAATCTAAGGTTAAGCAAGAGCATACCTGTAGCTGTCATATGATCCGCTCTTGCTGATCAGTCCGTCGCAGTGTGCCAGCATTTACTGCTGCTTTGCGCTGAATGCACAGGAGGAATGATCCAACAAAAACACCGGCTTAGCTTTATACGGGCTAACGCCACCCTGCAATCAATATGCAGGTGGGTTCCCAATTAACCTAGTTGTGCAGCGAAGAGAACGAGCGCAGGAGAGAGAGAGAAAAAGAAGGGCGAGTAGCCCATCTGGCTACACATATATACCACCAAAGCAGTGTACATCACTGTCACAACAGCGCTTCTTTTCATTCAAAGGCTTTATGATTTTTCCTATAATGGCGGGCCGGTCTCTAGTCAAAATGCCCGGGCCGATTTTTTGTTCCAGTCCAGCCCTGTATGCAGCTCATCTGCAGTCTGGTGTTGCCTACATCTTCCTATTTGGAAGGCAGAATTTCTGAGTTCTGAGTATAATCGAAAGAACCACGACTGCAGTTTTCATGTTGGATGTAAAAAGCGCACGTGATGCTGTGACGTAGGCCAGGATCATGGCGGCGGTCAACGCTGGTCCAGGTGTGGGATTTCTCTCGTGGAAATATGCACATTATTTTTTCCTTTCTGTTGGTAGGTGGCACAGTGCACTTGTGGCTAGTTAGCAAGCTAGAAGACTGGCAATCTTGCTGGGCATCCATTTACAGAAGCAACACATTAACAAGAGAATTTTGAGTAAAACCCAAAGTTACTTTCCCTAGTAACTAGTTACTTTGAAAGTAATTAGTAACTTGAAGTAACTGAGTTACTTTTGATAGAACTAGTAATGTAACCAAGTTACTAATTTAAAGTAACTTACCCAACACTGGTTATACCCTTATGTGACTACTGTATAAATTTCTTATCTATGTTTGCAGATGCAAAATCCAATTTTTTTTCAGTTTTCTCATATTTGAATATCCTATGCCATATCTCTATGGGCACTTTTATTAGCACAGGGAACAGGTCTGCATCTATATGTCTTTTAATAAGTGGTTGATCTCCAAGCAGTGATTGAAGCGGTGTCTCACAGTAGGATTGACCCATCTCCTTCCATTTAGCCTCACACATTGGATCACACCACCCAATCATCACTCGTAACTGTGCAGCCCTGTAATAGTCCTCCAGACATGGCAGAGAGAATCCACCCTTGTCCTTTTGCAGTTGTAGTGGGTTCTAATGTTGTAATGAGGGTACATGTATAGGCAGCGGCTGAAACAAATAGAGAAGCTTTGACAAAAGATTCATTTTTATTATATCTGATTGTGCATATTCATTGGCAATAATGACCAGCGCTGTAGGTCTGCCTTAATTTCTGACGTCAGTGGGACATAATTGCATTCATAGAGATGGGATAAATCCGTGGGTATATGGATTCCTAGATATTTTATAGAGGTGTTTCTCCAGTTAAAC
Organism: Diplotaxodon limnothrissa; assembly: GCF_057381915.1. Lineage (NCBI taxonomy): Eukaryota > Metazoa > Chordata > Actinopteri > Cichliformes > Cichlidae > Diplotaxodon > Diplotaxodon limnothrissa. Next base: position 29,607,537 of record NC_140615.1, on the reverse strand, counting down.
TTGGCTATCTTTTGAATGTCTTGTGGTGGTTGGTAATTATATAAGAGAATCTGAGTCTTCTGTAAATTTAATTTATATCCGGATTATATGCCAAATGTTTTCAATAATGAAAGAAGATTAGGCAGACTGATTTCAGGGTTAGTTAGCGCTATGAGAACATCGTCAGCATACAGACTAACTTTATACATTATATCATTAATTATTACACCTGCCTTTAGATTCCCTGATAGCTTGCGCCAGAGGCTCAATGAATAGCGCAAAGAGAGTGGGACTGAGAGGGCATCCCTGGCGGGAGCCTCTCTCTAGTTGTTGTGTATCTGTTAAATCACCATTAATTTTAATCCTGGCAGTGGGCGAGTTGTATAGAGACTGTAAGCATCTGATGATTTGGCTGTTAAAACCAAATCTCTCTAAAACCAAATAAAGATAATTCCAGCAGACAGAGTCAAACGCCTTTTCAGCATCAAGACTGACAGCTACTGATTTGAAATTTTTCCATTTTGTTTACTAGATGGAGAGCCCGCCTCACATTATCGTGAGTTTGCCTATTTCGAACAAAGCTTGTTTGATCCTTGTCCGTTAGTTCCGAAGTTGTAAATTCCAACCGTTTAGCTAATATTGGTCTGTAGGAACCACAATCTTTTTTATTTTTACCCCGTTTGGGAATTACTGAAATATCTGCTCGTTTCCAGGATTGTGGTATCTCCCCCCGTAAGCACATGGTTAAAGCAATCCCTAAGCAGAGGGGTTACTAGATCTCTGAAGTGTTTGTACCCCTCTGCTGGGTAGCCATCCTCACCTGGCCATCTTATTACCTTTCAATTTTGAAATGGCCTTGTTAATCTCCTCCACAGTTACTGTTTGTGTTAATCTTTTATTTTGTTTTGTTGCTATCGATAGTAAATCAAGGGAGGAAAGAAATGCATTAACAGAGGGCACATCTATCGTGGTTGGTTCTGCGTACAGTCGGGTATAATAGGTCACAAAAAATTCTTTTATGCTTTTCATGTCATGACATCTTATCATTTGCTGGGTTTTTAATTTTCTAAATAAATCTGACAGCGTGCTGTTTCTGTATCCTCCAAGCAAGTACCGTATTTCCCGGACTACAAAGCGCACCTGAATATTAGCCGCACAAGCTAAAATCAGGGGAAAATCCTGTTTTGTACATACATTAGCCGCACCTGACTAAAAGCCGCAAGTGTTTCAATGTTGACTTATCATATGTAAGAGAATATGCACAAAGGGAATTGTCAGGAAAGAGATGGCCGTTTGGAGACACATCCCTTTTATTAATATTTTGAAAAACAAGTTACGGGTACATATTTGCATAACTTTTTAGGTATATGTAGAAGTACCAGTAATTACAAGTACGAAACATGTACTGTGCTTCATAAACGTGTAACAAATGTAGTACATAACAATAACCTACAGCACACCAGAAAAATAGATTCGGCCTACCTTTTAGGCTCAGGTGCAGTGACACGGCTTTAACAAGAAGAAAAGTCATTCACCACCATCTTTCTCTTCTTCCTGCACACTAAAAACCACCAAAGTCCTCTTCTCCAGTGTCGGATAGGAACAGGCTCAGGATGGCTTCGTCATCCACTCTCCGCTTCTCTCCTTTGTTGTCACTTTCAAAACCAAAGAAATCCTCGTTGTCAGTGTCAGAGTCGAACACCCTCTGAAGGGCCGTGGCGGTGTCCTCCTCTCCATCATGCAGCAGTCCAGCCCTCGAAATCTGTTGGTGATCGTGGATGTTTTTCACACTTTTCCACGCTGTCAGAATCCACTGACAGACTTGAGCATAACTTGCTTTTCGCAAGTTTATCGCCGCTCGTCATCCACGTCTCCCGCTGAACGCGTAGCGCTACTTTGAAGTTTGTTTTTCGCGCTACTTCGTACGGCACTACGTTGCCTGGCGGACAGACATGTGACAAACATACCACTCTTGAACCCCAATACTGTTTGTCTGATCACATGCCCTTCCGCCAGGCAACGTAGTGCCGTACAACAGCGGAACAAACAAAACAAATAGTCTTACGATATGACAAAAATCATGGACAATCCATAGAAAAGCCGCACCTGACTAAAAGCTGCAGGGTTCAAAGCTTGTGCAAATAGTAGCGGCTTATAGCCCGACAATTACGGTAGTTTCTTAGATTTTGTCACGGTGCGGCTGTGTGGCAGGCAGGATGTAGACCCAAATGCAGGACTCGAACTCAAAGGGTTAACTGAGAGAGGCTACTTTATTGCAGTAGAAAGATTTCCACAAAAACATAAACTTGCCAAGAACAAAACCACACTAGAAACTAAGAACTAATAACAAAAACTCCAGGAGCATGGAAGGAGGCACACAGCATGGTGAGGGGACGACACAACAGAGAACAAAGGAGAACACAGGGCTTATATACACAAGGGAGTAATCAGGGAATGGGAAACAGGAGGGAGACACAGGTGGGAGAAATTAGACTAACAAGACAGGGGAGAAATAAAACTGAACACACTGACATCAGACTGGGACTATCAAAATAAAACAGAAAACACGAAACAAATCACAAAGACGCAGACTTGACACTGACAGGCAGACTGAAAGAATATAATACATGGAACACGTGAGTGTGAATCCCTCCATAAGTCAACCAACACTAATTCCTTAAGCATTTCTTTTACATATACTGCTTCTGTTTGTGACAATTTAGTTTTGCTGGACGTGTCCAAAAACGGATTCAAGTTAATATTCCAATCTCCACCACATATTAATACGCCTGATGTTTCTGTTGCAATTAATTCAAAAAGGGTCCTGATCAAATGTTTATCAGTCCCTGGAGGTCTGTACACATTAAACAATGAAGTTCCTTGTGATCTATGTACCCTTTAACCAGTATATAACGCCCCTTCTTATCTCTGATTTGTGAGGAGAGTTGGAAATGTACTTTGTCAGACAATAAGATGGCCACTCCTCTAGAATGTTTTTTTATATGTGAGGATTAACACACATTTTTAAACCCCATTTTACACTGGGACAGAAAGATGTTTATCTTGCCAGAAAATTATATCTTGTTTTTCTTGTTTAATTTTAGCAAGAGCTTTGTTTGTGTAAGTGTAATTACCTTATCTAATCCAATCCAACTTTATTTATATAGCACTTAAAAACAACAAAGTTGACCAGAGTGCTTTCCAATAATAAAACAGATAAAAGTTAAAAACAAACTAAGCAGACAAAGAAATAAATATAAATAACAGTAAAATAAATATATAAATGAAAATGATAAAAAAAATCAGTATATATATTAAATCTTAAAACAGACAATAAAATATACAATGAATAAAATTAACAAAATAAAAAAATTAAGAGCAACAACTGATTAAAAACTGACTACAAACTGACTCTGGTACTACTCCTAAAAAGCCTTTGAAAAACAGTGCGTTTTTAAAAGCGATTTAAACATTTAAAGTGTTGGGGCCAATCTAATATGGGAGGGCAGTTTATTCCATATTTTAGGGGCAACAACAGCAAAAGCTCAGTCTCCCCGGTGTTTCAGTCTCGACATGGGGACAGCAAGGAGTGACTGGCCAATTGACCTGAGAGACCTTCATGGAGTGTATCGGTGTAGAAGGTCTGACAGGTAAGAAGGAGCCAGGCCATTTAAAACTTTAAAAGCAAACAATAAAATTTTGAAATGAATTCTAAAATGGACAGGCAACCAGTGTAAAGAGGCAAAAACAGGGGTAATGTGCTCACGTTTGCGTGAGCAGCAGCATTCTGGACCATTTGCAAGCGTGATAGTGAAGCCTGATCAATACCAATATAAAGTGCATTACAATAATCAAGGCGAGTGGTCACAAATGCGTGTAAAATTCTCTCCAAGTCAAAAAAAGAAATAAAAGGTTTGACTTTAGAACGCTGCCTCAACAGAAAAAAAGCTATTTCTCACCACTGTATTTATTTGTTTATCCATTTTAAGAGCTGTGACAATTTTTACTCCAAGGTTGGAAACAATTGGTTTGACACAGGAAGTGAGAGGACCCAAATAAGATGGAGGGACACCAGGGCCACTCGGCCTAAATATAATGACCTCTGTCTTCTTTTCATTAAAATTTAAAAAATTCAGAGCCAGCCATGCTCTGATATCTTTAAGACATTCTAAAATAGGCCTGAGGGGGTCATTGTGTTTCAAGGGTAAATAAATTTGACAGTCGTCCGCATAAAAATGAAATGGAACTTTATTTTTTTAATAATATGGAAGTAAATAAATGCTAAAAAAGAAGGGGCCCAAGGATGGATCCTTGGGGTACACATGGGAGGGCGGCGGAAGATGAATAAAATTTACCAAGTGAGACAGAGAAACTTCTGTCAGATAGGTATGACTTTAACCAGTGCCTCTAATTCCAACATGTTCTAAGCGAGAAAGCAAAATGTTGTGATCTACTGTATCAAAAGCTGCTGTGAGATCCAAAAGCACAAGTAAAACATAAACAGAGTCAGCAGTTAGTAAGATATCGTTAAAAACTCTCAAAAGTGCAGACTCTGTGCTGTGAAGTGCTTTAAAACCTGATTGAAATACCTCAAAAATGTTTTGACTCTTTAAAAACATCTGCAGCTGTGAAGACACTACTTTTTCCAAAATTTTGGAAACAAAAGGAAGCTTTGAAATAGGTCTGGAATTACACAACAGAGGCATCCAGGCCAGGGTGTTTTAGCAGAGGCTGGACCACTGCCTGTTTAAAAGTTACAGGTACATTGCCTAAAGTCAGGCTGCTTTTTATAAGCCTTTGAATATAAGGTCCAATAGTGCCCCAAACTTCTTTTAAAAATCGAGGAGGAAGGACATCACTGGGAGAGCCAGACTTGATTTGGGTGACAATTTTACCCAGATAAGACAGAGTCACGGGTTCAAAGTGGCTAAAAACTGGTGTAAAAATAACAGAAGGGTCATAAGAAGGGGGTATGATATGTGCTCTAATAGTTAAAATCTTGTCAACAAAGAAATTTAAAAAAGCTTCACAAGTTTCAGCAGAAGCTTCTGTACAGTTGGATTGGGGAGGGTTAATAACAGAGTTTAAAATACTAAATAAGACACAGGCAGTTGTCGTTAATATCACCTGCAAAATGGGCAGACTTCTGGTTCTTAACAGTTTTCTGATATTTATGCCAGCTATCCCTTAGAATATCGTAAGAAACTTGTAGCTTGTCTTTTTTCCATTTACGTTCTGCTTTTCTGCACTCTTTTCGAGCTGCCCGATGTCATTCAGCCATTGCTCAGGCTTTGATTTAGGCCGTCTGACCTTCAGGGGAGCAACAGTGTCCAGAATGTTTTGACAAGTAGAGAAAAATTATGCAGTCAGCTCCTCAGTGTCAGCACAAGCTGAGAGCTCTGAATCAACATTAAGGGCCTTATTAAAGGCGGTAGAAAACTGAGCTGCACTTGATGGTTTAAACATGCGAGAAGCAGTAGGAGGACCACAAGTAGTGATATTGCAGGGAAGAGAAGTTTCAAACAATACAGGCATATGATCAGAAAAAACAGCGTCATAAATCTGAAGGTTAAAAACAGGTAAACCATATGACAAAACCAGATCCAGAGTGTGTCCATGTTTATGTGTGGGACCAGTGACAGACTGCAAAACATTAAAAGCATCAAGTAGGTTTAAAAAGTCCTTTGCCAGCGTAATAGTTCTGAGAAAGTGCTTAACTCACCGTCACTTAGCCAGGTTTCTGTCACACAGAGGAAATCCAGATTATGAGAAGTGAAGAAGAGAAGTGAAGAGAGCCATGCACTCCGGCACCATCTTGGATATTCTAGAGTTATATTGTTCTCTTATATCCATCAGCAAAATGAAAATACACAATAATGTAAACCTCTAGGTGCTCTGAAAAGAAAATTTGGGTCTGCGGAACAACATAACTGAACAAATAACATGTATGACTTCCAATTATGAAGTGTACGTCCAACTTCGAAACAAAGAGGAGAGTCCCTAGAGTCCCCGAGAGCCCCTCGTAGTGCTGCTTGGTAATCTCCGCTCATCATAGCAGCGCTCTTGGAAAAAGCCAGTAACATCCCATAACTGCGGTCAAACCTATTACATCAGAGATGTGGTCATTTTAACTAATGATTTTAATTTTATTTTAAATTATTGTCTATTAATTGTAATTGTATTTATGATGTAATTTGGTTTTCTGAAAATGTATGTTTTATTGTAAAATGTACATATTTTTATTGTAACAAGGGACAATTGTTGAAAAATAAGCAATAGCTATAAACTTATGTGCGTTACATCAGTTTCATGTTTTGTACTTGAACTACAGTATGTTAAACTGCACTGTCCCTTTTAAATAAATAAATCCAAATAATTTTACAGATGAAAACTGCAGTTTCAGGTGCGGAAAAAAAATGAGGTGTTACTATCCATACACTTGAATCCCTGGAGCTTTTCCTGGATGTATTTCATCCATTCCTTACGGATCCGCCGCGGCACCCCACTCGCTCTTTCCTAGAGGGGTGTCCTCGGCTTGGGTGCGGGGATGTGTGGTATTGGATCGTCCGCTCCCTTTTCCATCAACTTCCTCTTCTCCAGGTCATCGGAAGCGTCTTCCGCGTTGTTGTAAACCACGGGCCCGTTTTCATAAAACACATGCAGTCTCGACGAATACAATGCTTGGAAGTGGAGCCCCTTCTCTTTTAAAATCTTCCTGATCGAGTTGTATGCTTTGCGTTTAGCTAAAATGTCACTGGGGTAGTAGTCTTGGTCAAAATACACCCGTCTCCCTTTCAGCAGTATTTCTTTTTTGGTCCACGCAGAGCGGAGCACCAAGTCCTTGGTCTTGTATTCCAAAAAATGAATCACGATAGACCTGGGGTGGGAGCCCGGTCGTGACCTGGGGCCGAGCGAGCGGCGGCACCGCTGTATGCCCAGATTAGTGTCCAAGAGGGACAGTTTCTTCTTTATAAAATTCTCCATGAATTCGAGCATGTTGTCCCCTTCTTCGCCCTCTGGTATCCCGTGAACACGTATGTTATTCCTGCAAGAGCGGGCTTCCAAGTCGGACAGACGTGTCTGGAGTAGGGCTGGGCGATATGACCCAAAATTCATATCTCGATATTTTTTAGCTGGATGGCGATATAAGATATATATCTCGATTTTTTTTTTAAAGCCATAAGTTAAGAACAAAAAGAGAGTTCTTAGTCACACTGTGTCCCAGATGTCACACGGGCACTTTTATTTACATACAGCGTAGATGTACATGAAGAAATTACTCAAAAATAAATTATCAGCATTTATTAAATAATCATGGTCCATAAATAAAAGAAAACAATGTTGTTTTTGTGCATAACAAAAAGCTCATAATTGTGCAGTCAAAATGTAAACTAATAGACGCTGAGCATAATAACAAAGAGACAGATTTCAAAGCTGCACCACATCTCTGAACAGGTGCCATTTGTGGTCCTTATACACACACAGTACGGTAATATTACGTTGAAGCACAGTACGTATCACTCCGCGAGGCTCCTCCCCGGTAGCCGTAATCCTCCGACAATCCATCAAGCGGTGCAGCTCCGTAGCTTAGCAAAGTCATAATAAAACATTTTTGACAGATTGCTGAGCGCTGTGTACCACATAAAATCGGTTCGCGGTCAGTAAGCACAACCAGAATTCATACATAAGGCGCAATGTCGAGTTTTGAGAAAATGAAAGGATTTTAGGCCGTGCAGCCCCTCCGGGCTGCATGTCGTTAGCGCGGTTAGCTTGTTAGCGCGGTTAGCTCGCTAACACGTTGACGCCGTCCAGCCCCACGCACGGGGCGATCCGCGGTAACTCGCTAACGGAGATTTTCCGCTTTCATCTTGTCATTGCCTGCAGGTGAAGCTATGGGGGAGGCGGAGTTGTGTTCAGTGAAGGAGAGGCGAGGCCGAGTAACGTTGCGTAGAGACAAAAGTGGACGAAAGAGAGGCAAACCTGCGGCTCCACAAGTATAATTATAATGTAACATAGACTATATCGATATAAACGATATTGTCACATCTTATATCTCGTATGAAAATATATCGATATTTTTAAAAAACTCGATATATCGCCCAGCCCTAGTCTGGAGGTCCTCTTGTAACTGGAGAGTATGGCTGAGCACGTCTTTAAGATCGACTGTGACCTCCTCTACCTCGGTTACTCTCTGCTCAACCTCCTCGATTCTGCTTGTTACCTCTTTCACGTCCGTGACAATTTCGTCAAGCCATTGCCCCACTTCTTTCCTAAACTCCGACATTTCTGTTTTCACAAGTCCAGTCTTTTCCATTATTTCTCTTTTCAAATTAGCCTGGACTTCTTTCAGCTCAGCAAGAATGTTAGCTTCAATTGCCTTCATAGCTCTGTGTAGCTTTAGCTTGCTAGCACCGTCAATTTCTTTTGGTGAAAAAACTCCTTCCTCCGCACTTTCTTGCCGAATTCCTCTTGTCTTTCTCTTGTTACCCCCTGGCATACTATTATGAATATTCTTAGTTGTGTTATAACATGTCAATTGTCAAGGGGTAACCAGACCGAGCTGAAACATTATACTGCAACCAGTTTCCTCACATTCTGGAAGTCCTCAGCACTAGGGATGGGTACCGGTGTCTGGTGCCATCATGGCACCGGTTCTGACATAAACGGTAGTAACCAGACTGAAAAGCAGCGCACATTTCGTTGCTTTATTTCGGTGCTTTTTTTTCCTGAGCTGTGATACACTTCTAGCCAATCATTTTACGTTTCCGAGGATAGTAGGCGGGGCCAGGTACGTACGTTCTTTTATGCAGAGCTACAGATTAAAAATGCCCAAGGCGAAGCGGTCAAAAGTCTGGCTGTACTTCACAGCAAAATATGCAAACTCAGCAGCCTGCAACAAGTGCTTTAAGCTGATACTGTGATACTGTCAAAGGAAGTAACACCTCGAATCCGATGAAACACCTGGCGACGCATAGCGGGTTTTTTTTAAAAGCCGAGAAATGCGCCGTATTTGATGGCAGCAGCAGCCGTTCTTCTCTGCGTGAGTAGCTTAATGTTGTTCGTGTGTAATTTACGTTGAGTAGGCTAACCACGTTATTACATTAATGCATGTAAGGTGAACTAGCAAACATCATCATAGCTACATGCGGCTGTCTTCTTGTTTGATGGCAGATACTCCCTTCACCCTGGCCAAAAAGGCTAAAATGACCAAAGAAAAAGAGGGAAAAAGCTAAACATGAGAGGTTTTTGGACAAAGTTTGTATTTTTTCCATTGTTTAAGCACTGCTTCCAGCTAAGAGTGATACCATATATGCCCCATAGCTGCAGAAAAGGCTAACATTGTTATCTTTTTACAAAAAACCAGCTGAATATGAGAGGTTTTTGGACCAATTTTGTGTTCTCCATTCTTTAAGCACCGGTTTGAGCACCGTTTGAGCACCGGCACCGTTTCAAAAGTACCGATTTGGCACCGGTATCAGATAAAACCTAAACGATACCCATCCCTACTCAGCACTCAGGCTTTTTGAGGAATATGTGTGTCTCAGACAAATACTTCTACCTTCCACAGAATCCTCACATTGGTGGCTGGATTGGAAAGCCATAATAGAAGTGACAAGCAACAGAAGCAAAAGGCGCTATGGCACTGTGGAAGGAAATCATGAGTGACCTTCCACTGTAGCAGACAAAGTGTCATGGTCCGTGGCTCAGTATCCGGGGAGTGTTCGGGTCGCTCTGGTGGCCTCGGGCTGGCCCATCACCATCGCACCTGCATTCCATTCCAGGCAATTACCGGAGGACTACTTCTCCTAGCGCAGACGGCTGCTCCACACCAGTCCAGTAGTCACTCCTTAGTGGTAACTTGGCTCCTTGAAGGTCTGTGCTTATTCTAGTATTCTAGTATACATACAAATTCTAGTTTGTATAATACCTTCAGTATCCGCCTCTGCCACGGACACACTCCCCTTCAAGTCCTACGGTCTGACTCTGATTGTAAGCCTTAACCTCTTAAGCCCCAACGCCCCCTGATACGGGGGCAAAAGGCAGGAGATCAGTTAGGCTTGGGGCTTAAGAGGTTAATATTCTAACCCTTGGCTAGTTGTGACTCTCCGTTCTCCTGCACACTAGTAATTGTTTCCCCTTTCTTTTACAGCGTCCCACACCCCCTATTACAGCTTCAAAGGGCATTTCTGTTCCCGATTTCCTCGGCTTTAAGTTGGATTTTTGTCTCCCCTGGTTGTTCCTGATATTTTATGTTAAACCAATAAACCTGTACGTAGTTCCAGAAGATTTGTATTGAGTCTGCTTTTGCGTCTCCACTGTGTGCGTGAACCTCGGTTCATGAAACAAAGATAGCCAGATCATTTGAACCCACATGATTAGATCTCTTTGGGCCATATGAAGTAAATGTGTATGTTTCATATATATGAAGTAAGGCTTTCCTTTCAAAGACAGCATAAAAAGCGTTCAATACATGAAAAATCTAATGCAAGTTCTTCAGCTTGTGATGGGATTTGAAAGAAATTATTATTGCAACCAGATGGCTTTTGTATACGAATTCCAATATTTGTGATCATGTGTACTCCTGAATGTGTGCCTTCCCATGTTGCATTGCTAGAGGAAACAACAAGTCCTGGGGGTCACTTTAAAATCCCCCATGGCACGTTCAGTCTCCAGGTTACTAGAGCACCACCTCTAATTTAATTACTCCCCTTGGTCTGTCAGGCCTACTGTCTGCTGCCCTGTAGTACATTACACATTCACAGAGATCCACTGGGGGAAAAGGCACGCACGAAAAATACTTGTGAGAAATAAAGCAGACAAGCATGAGTATGTGCGCACACACACCACCACGCAAACAGAAGCACAGTGCCTTGTGAGCAGGTGAGAGCTGTGCAGATGCTCTTTAGTTGACAGGAAAAATAAACCCTTAATTACCACCCAGTCTGGCCCACTTTTCCTCTCCTTCCCCCTTATCCTCCACTCCTCTGTCCCACTGCAGTGCGGTTGCGGCGCTTGCCTCAAGGCTGGTTATTGCGGTGCTGAGCTCCTCTGAGACTCTTCCCTTGTTATTATCCTTAAACAAGCAATTACAGCTGAGTTCCAGAGTGGAGCAAAATAGAGTGGCACACCCACAGAAAATCTCTGGGTTTCTCAGACAAATGAATAGCAAAGCTCTCCTGGGCAATTTTGTTTCTGGAATAGTGCTGTGATGATAGAAGAAATGTTATAGTGAGCATGAAAAACCAGCAAGTGGGAGAAAAGAAAGCAAAGTTTAAATAGCAGCAACAAAAACAACACAAGCACAGTGGTTATGTTTGACACTAGAAAGTTCTGAAATATGTTTTACTGTTTTTGCACAGGCATTGCAGTGTTTTTCATTTTCTCTGGCTTATTAGCAAGGCTTCAGGAGGGCCAGCTACATTTCAAATATTCGTTTACTTCTGGGTACATTTGGGGTCTACAACAGGGGTGTCAAACTTGTGGCTCACCAGATGTGGCCCATGATACAATTATATCCGGCCTGCGAGATAATTTCATCAATTATTAATGGCCTGTCGATATGTGGGAGCCGAATCTTCAGCCATGCTTAGAATCCATTGTGTGAAAGAAGGAAGGAGGGCAAACGCTCCAAAGAAGGCAAGTATAGTGGTACAGGCCAGGTACAGAGAGAGACAGAAAGATCAATATATAAATGTCATGGCTGGGAGGCCAGACCAGGTACGAGGACTCAAATGCAGACACAGACGGAGGCACAGATTGACGTGAAAGCAGTACCTACCTCTGTGGAGGTTTTAAAACAAAGTTGAAGACACATTTGTTCACCCTATCCTACTTGTCTTAATTCTATGCCTTCTAATTTTTAAATTCTTACTGTTTTTAACTTGTATTGTGGTTTTTACTTGTATTGCTATGTATTGGTTCTATTTATTTATCTTTTTAAATAGTTCTGCAGCACTTTGTTTGAAACAGCTTTATAAATAAAGTTATTATTATTATTATTATTGTTTATTTATTTACAAAGTGGACAAAACTTTAAGGTGTGGACTATGAACTGTGAACTATGAGACAAAACCTGAAAAGTCCAAACGTGAAGCTTAATCTGTGAACTAGAATTCAAAAGTCCATGAAACAGGTCCAAGGGGAAAGAAGGGGCTGTGGCACGGGCGGAGGTGTGTAGAGTTGCTGTATTAAAAAAAAAAGGAGTCAGCTGGTTTCCACTGATTGACGGTAAGATTGGAAATGTTGCTCACACGTTGCAGCGGAGAACGTCGTGGAAGGAGGGCAGTCCAAAAGGTCTGGGTGAGCTTCCAATTCAGGGTGAGTCCAAAATGTACTGATCCAGAATCCGTGGCAGGGAGGCAAAAGGAGACAAATCGATGGTTTTTGACAGTAACTGGAGGGAGAGCACTTGTAAGTGGCAATTTGTCCACAATTTATTTTACAATGTACCAACTATGCATGTATCCACTTCAAGAAGTACATACAGTGGGGCAAAAAAGTATTTAGTCAGCCACCGATTGTGCAAGTTCCCCCACTTAAAATGATGACAGAGGTCAGTAATTTGCACCAGAGGTACACTTCAACTGTGAGAGACAGAATGTGAAAAAAAAATCCATGAATCCACATGGTAGGATTTGTAAAGAATTTATTCGTAAATTAGGGTGGAAAATAAGTATTTGGTCACCTCAAACAAGGAAAATCTCTGGCTCTCACAAGACCTGTAACGTCTTCTGTAAGAAGCTTTTCTGTCCCCCACTCGTTACCTGTATGAATGGTACCTGTTTGAACTCATCATCTGTATAAAAGACACCTGTCCACAGCCTCAAACAGTCAGACTCCAAACTCCGCCATGGCCAAGACCAAAGAGCTTTCGAAGGACACCAGGAAAAGTATTGTAGACCTGCACCAGACTGGGAAGAGTGAATCTACAATAGGCAAGCAGCTTGGTGTGAAAAAATCAACTGTGGGAGCAATCATCAGAAAATGGAAGACATACAAGACCACTGATAATCTCCCTCGATCTGGGGCTCCACGCAAGATCTCATCCCGTGGGGTCAAAATGATCATGAGAACGGTGAGCAAAGATCCCAGAACCACACGGGGGGACCTGGTGAATGACCTGCAGAGAGCTGGGACCAAAGTAACAAAGGTCACCATCAGTAACACACTACAACGGCAGGGAATCAAATCCCGCAGTGCCAGACGTGTTCCGCTGCTGAAGCCAGTGCATGTCCAGGCCCGTCTGAAGTTTGCCAGAGAGCACATGGATGATACAGCAGAGGATTGGGAGAATGTCATGTGGTCAGATGAAACCAAAGTAGAACTTTTTGGTATAAACTCAACTCGTCGTGTTTGGAGGAAGAAGAATACTGAGTTGCATCCCAAGAACACCATACCTACTGTGAAGCATGGGGGTGGAAACATCATGCTATGGGGCTGTTTTTCTGCCAAGGGGACAGGACGACTGATCCGTGTTAAGGACAGAATGAATGGGGCCATGTATCGTGAGATTTTGAGCCAAAACCTCCTTCCATCAGTGAGAACTTTGAAGATGAAACGAGGCTGGGTCTTCCAACATGACAATGATCCAAAACACACCGCCCGGGCAACAAAGGAGTGGCTCCGTAAGAAGCATTTGAAAGTCCTGGAGTGGCCTAGCCAGTCTCCAGACCTCAACCCCATAGAAAATCTGTGGCGGGAGTTGAAAGTCCGTGTTGCTCGGCGACAGCCCCAAAACATCACTGCTCTCGAGAAGATCTGCATGGAGGAATGGGCCAAAATACCAGCTACTGTGTGTGCAAACCTGGTAAAGACCTATAGTAAACGTTTGACCTCTGTTATTGCCAACAAAGGTTATGTTACAAAGTATTGAGTTGTATTTTTGTTATTGACCAAATACTTATTTTCCACCCTGATTTACGAATAAATTCTTTACAAATCCTACCATGTGGATTCATGGATTTTTTTTTCACATTCTGTCTCTCACAGTTGAAGTGTACCTCTGGTGCAAATTACTGACCTCTGTCATCATTTTAGGTGGGGGAACTTGCACAATCGGTGGCTGACTAAATACTTTTTTGCCCCACTGTAGCAGGAATAACTACTAAGTCATTGCGTCCATGAGTTTCCTCTTTGGCCACAAGACAAGTAGAAAGATTGCATTTCTATTACACCCATTTTTAAATCACATACTACATACAAGGAAGCAGGAAGCATTGCCAGAAGGTTTGATGCATTTCCCAGCATATTCTCAAGAGCATGCAGGACATTCTGAGAGACAGGCAGCTGCTCTAGGAGAGTTGGATAGGGCCATAATATAGTGGTAAAATTCTCAAATGCACACTTTAAAGCAGATAACTCGTAAGCTGGAGAGGAAATGGCATGTCACAAACTTAAAAGATCATCATTTAGCCTGGAGAAATAGTTTGTTACTTTATAAGAAAGCCCTCCGTAAAGACCGCTCTGGCCTTCGTTTTCAGTCTCCTCTGGAAGGTCTGAGGGGCCTGTCCAGCCTTCGTCTGCCTCCGCTGGAGGGTGTGAGGGACACATCCAGCCTTTGTCTGCCTCCGCTGGAGGGTCCAAGGGACTCGTCCAGCTTTTGTCAGCCTCAGCTGGAGGGTCCGAGGGGCCCATCCAGCCTTCATCGCCTGCAGTGCCACCACCTGGTCCTGTCTCGTCTGGTCCTGCGGTTGCTACACCTCAACATCACCGGCCGCTTTCCAGGCCACTGGCTGGGCGTCATCGCTGTCGTGGCTGGCCTAGGGACCTCCTTCGCCTGCGTCGCTGCCTTCCGCGGACGGACCTCCAAGCCAGTCCCCTGAACTGTTCTGTTTTGGACCTCCGTGCTACTGGCCTCCTGGTCAGCCCCCTGAACTGGTTTTGGACTCTGTTTTCTTAGGCTCCAGTGTTTTTGGTTTTGGACTTGTATTTTTTTTTTTTTTTTTTTGGGACCTTCTGGTGCTCCGGTTTTGTTTCCCAGAACATGAGTTTCGGGTTAGCCTTCGTCACGCTGCTCAGGTTGCCTAGCAACCATGGCACTTACTGCGAGAAACGTTTCATACAGGATTCATTGTTTGACAGAAATGAAGGAGAAAAATGTCTTTTTGTTTATTCATTTTTTTATCAGATCACTTTGATGTATATATAGAGATGTATTATATATTATATTATATATTATAAGAGACAAATATTGTTTGTTTAATATGTTGGCATTATTACATATGTCTCAATGCTTACATATATGTGTAAAAAGAAAATGTACGAGTTGTGATAACTGTTGGTCATAGAATGAAGAGTAGACTGATACATTAAATATTCCTTTATTGGGTGAGAAAATCATACCATGTCATAACTGCTTTAAGTCATACAGAATAGATATCAGAGCCTTAAACAGGCTGACTTTTGCTAAATGGGTCAAACTGGGCAGAAAGTATACAAACACATAACATCCTTATAGAATATGATGTAACACTATAGATCAACTTACCTCAGAATATATAAAGCATATAAACAATTACAGCAATATGATGCAACAAACACAGCAGTGTTACTAATCCAAAATACTCAAAGCTTCATAGAACTGGAACAAACATTTATTTTTAGGTCCATTCTGCTGCTGATACATACTTTGGGTTTCTGAATATTAAACTTGGGCAAGTTACTTTGAAAAAGTAATTAATTATAGTTACTAATTACTTCAAAAAAGTAACTGAGTTAGTAACTGAGTTACAAGATTCTAAAAGTAATTAATTACTTGAAAAGAAACTATTACGTTACTTTAAAAAAAATTTTTTAACCCTCTGGGGTCCAGGGTAATTGGCCGTTTTTAACTACTTTTGATGTTTCCTCTACATTTCACCTTAAAAACTATTTACTTTGCCTTGTTTGGTATCATCATTTTCAGCACAACCTCACGTGTCTGAATTTACAGTTATGTTTTCATTTTGACATACTGTAGTAAGACAATTGATCTAAAATCAGACAAAAAACATAAAATCCGAGAAGAAAAAGTTATATTTTTACTGTAACAACCACAAACATGTTTAATGAATCATATTTCATAACTTCAAATGCAAATATAAAGTGTCAATTTTAAAATCATATGCACAAGTTTTGCAAACAACAAAGTTATTTGCAGCCATTTACCTTTTACCCTTTTTTTAAATAACCATTTCAAACTATTTACATAACAATCAGCTGTTCTGCATTCAATAAGATGCCACACAAATTATTTGTGCCACTCCAAATATTCCTGTCCACTATAAAGGAGAACATCACAGCCTGATAGGTCTAACAGCAGCAGGTGTATCACTCCTTTTTCTACCTGGAGACAGCAGTCGCCTCATTGTTCTGACACAAAACACAAAACTATCCACAGCACTACCTACACAAAACAACACATTAACTACACACTCCAAACACGTCACAAATCTCTCACATCTCCAAACTCGCTCTCTCTCTTTTTCCGCTCTCTCTCTCTCTCTCTCTCTCGTGGTCACTCCTAAATCTTCCCCCTCTTCCTAAACAACCAAATGTCATGTTGCCATATCATTTTTGATTGGTCGATGTGGTGCATTTTTCCACGAACACGAAAGGGCTGTTTTTTGTTCTTTTTTTTTTGGTCATAAGCAGAGAGTGCTTGCTAGCGCTGTCCTTAGACAGTAAACGTGTCGAAATTATTGAGGAAAAACACACGTATATATTGTTTATCATGACTCTGGTTTTACGCGGCCTATCAACACAATTTAAAAACTGGTATGTATCACCTTGTTGCTTTGTCATCTTGAAGTGGTCATCTGATTGGCTTACCACGACTACTTTATTGTTCCTCAGTCAAACAGCAGCACTCATGCGATTGTTTTGCCCTCTTAGCTCCAGGTGTTGTGCCAAAAAGTGTTCGTCGGGCAGAAAGTGATTGCCGCCGCTAGTGCCCAGATTACTACTTCCGTGCAACTGATATAAGATGCGGTAAGCTGAAGACAGCTTCAACTGTTTGTTTGTTGAAAAATAGTAACGCGACTGCACCGCATTTTCTTAATAGTAACAATAACGGCGTTGTAATGATAGAAATAGTAATTAGTTTACTCATTACTGAAAAAAGTAACGCCGTTACCTGTAACGCCGTTATTCTCATCACTGATTCTCTGTAAGATAATGGTCAACTATTGAACGGCGTATATTTAAAAGTAAAGGCTTTAAAACTGCTGCATTGACTGTTGCAAGAGCAAAGGACCTAAATTTGTGTCCGAGATGAGCGTGCGCCTTGTCATTTCAAAACATGTATCTCTCTGAATTTGTATCCTCCATGAGAGTTTGTGTTGTATTATGTCCATCCATCCATCCATCCATCCATTTTCTTCTGCTTATCCGTGGCAGCAGCCCAAGCAGAGAAGCCCAGACCTCCCTCTGTCAGGGCCCTGGGTCTGAGCGACCCAGGGACCCTGAGCAGTTATGGACTTGAATTTTAATATATGTATTTCTGGTATTGTTGTCCCTCATTCTCCCTGCTTGTAGATATGTGTGTATGTAGGTGTTTGTGTGTGGCTGCAGGTGTTTCTGAGAGCACCTGTTTACAGGCACCTTCAGGCCTGGTGGGTGTGGCCCTGGCAGGTGATTGGCCACACCTGACGACCGTGACACACCTGCAGCTGATCAGGCCTCATTGGAGAAGCTACTTGAGAGTGTGGTGGAGCTCTGTCCGACGCTGGATCATTGCGTGGCTTCACGTTAGTCTCTTGACCAGTTACCAAGTTTAATCTGCTGCATTGTGGTGTGTCTGACGGCTGCCTCTTTGTTGTTTTCCCCAGGAGAGGCGGCAAGGAGGAGGTAAGTGACGGAAGTGACGGACAAGGTAAGCGACTCATGTTGTAACTGACGTCAGACGCCGGAGATTTTGGCGGAAAATTAAAGCAAATGGTAGTTTAGATTTGAACAAATTCATTTAAGCTTCAGCATTACCAAATACACTTATCAATTGTCTTATAACTAACACTATTTGTCTAAATAATCTCCAACACCCTGGAGAACAACGAGGAGAGTTTAGAGACTCTCCAAGATTATATTGATCAGTGCTTTCAGGATCTCGTGATGAAGAAGACCCCGTGTGCAGCTTCCCCAGCCAAACCTGAGACGCCGTCGTCGAAAAGACAACGCCAGGCAGATTCCCCCGGCTCAACATCGCCAGCCGGCAAAGATATTGCCGACATATTGGAGTCAATCGACAAGCGATTGTCCAGTTTCGACGCAAGGCTGTCCTTGGTGGAGATTCTTCACCGAGAATTTAAATGCTTGCGAGAATCCCTGGAGTACAGCCAGCAGCAGGTGGAAATGCTTGCTGCTGAAAATGCCACGCTAAGGGAGTCGGTGAAATGTCTCACAGATAATGTTACCCAGCTCAATAGAGAAAATAAAAAAATAAAAGAAACAGTTATCGATCTACAAGCTCGTAGCATGCGTGATAATCTGGTATTTTCTGGTATTCCAGAAGCCGCTGGAGAGGACGCGGAGACCACGGTAAAAAGCTTCATCAAAACCCACCTGAAGCTGCCGGAGGACACTGTGAAGAACATCGTCTTCGATCGGGTACATCGCCTCGGCCCCATTCGGGCTACGGCCGGGAGACCACGTCCTATCGTGGTCAAATTCGGCCACTTCAAACAAAAGCAACATGTGAAAAGCCGCGGCAGGGAATTAAAAGGAACGGACTTCAGCGTGAACGACCAGTTCCCCAAAGAGATCTTGGAACGACGCAGGGTCCTCTTCCCAATCCGACGCGGCTTCATCCAGAAGGGCTCCCGCGCTGTCATCGCTGTGGACCGGCTGTACGTGGACGGACAGCTCCACCGCGACCCCAACATCACTCCGTGGCTGTATTAACCTCACACCAGATAAGAATCAGCTGCACCATTT
This sequence comes from Diplotaxodon limnothrissa, assembly GCF_057381915.1. Lineage (NCBI taxonomy): Eukaryota > Metazoa > Chordata > Actinopteri > Cichliformes > Cichlidae > Diplotaxodon > Diplotaxodon limnothrissa. The sequence goes on along the minus strand of NC_140615.1, from coordinate 29,588,649 downwards.
CCCTATCCACTCACACTAACTTGCATTAACATCTGTTTAACTTACCAGCATCAAATCGCATCTTAAAGTGTGATTTCATAGCAGAATTAACACCGTCACTCTCCGTCAGTGATTTAATTGGAATGTTTACGTTTTGTTTTGTTTTTTTTCTTCTCGTTTTTTTTTCCCCTCTCTTTCCCCCCCTCTTGGTTTTATGCTGCTCACCCCTGTCCTTGGTTTCTTTCTTTATTCCTTTCACTGCCTCGATCACCTGCTTCGACACTCATCCACAAACATCCTTTATTTCGACACATACGCACCATGCGCTCAACGGCAGCACATTTACATCAGTCAGACAGCGCACACAGTCGTTTAGGATACACACACTTAAGCCAAGCCTACTCATATTAGTAACTATGCATACACAAAGTCAGACTCAGGGAGCATCTCGCCACACATTTTTTCTCTCTCTCCTTCTCTTTATTTATGAACAAGTGACGTATTCTCTCCACCTGGCTAAGCGACGCACACAGCATACATCCCTAGTTATACACAAACATCTATGGGTACACTGAGGTTCATTACATGGAATATAAATGGAGCTGGCTCCAGAGTAAAGAGGTTAAAAATATTTAACCAACTCAAAAAACTACAGGCAGATGTTGTCCTTTTACAAGAGACCCACAGACCTCTTAGAGGTTCGAATGAACTTAAAACACCTGAGTTTCCTAATGTGTTCTCAGCTTGTTATAATTCTAGACAAAGGGGAGCAGCAATTTTAATACATAAAAATATTAATTTCACAGTACTCGATACAGTTATAGATCCAGAGGGCAGATTCTTAATCATTAAACTATCTATACTTGATAAAAAGCTATGTGTTGCAAGTGTATATGGTCCAAATGTTGATGATCCCTCATTCTTTCACGGTTTTTTCAGTGCACTCTCTGAACACTTGGATGGCACACTTGTTCTTGGAGGCGACCTCAACCTTGGACTAAATGAAGACATGGATAGGCTCAATACAGCGGGAACTCAGCGTAATTGGCAGTCCACAAATATAATCAAACAGTATATGAGCGACTTTGGTCTTTGCGATGCATGGCGCTCCCTTCACCCCACCAGTAAGGAATATACTTTTTTCTCACATGTCCATCACTCCTACTCTCGTCTGGATTATTTTTTTGGTCAGCAGCTCACTGCTGAACGACATTTCAGACACTGAGATTCATCCTATAGCTGTCAGCGATCATGCTCCTGCATCTTTAACACTAATGCACAAGAATAATACTACGCCAAGAAAAAAGTGGAGATTTAATATATCACTACTTAAAGATGAAGACTTTATTAAATATTTTAAAAAAGAGTGGACTTCATATTTGGACTATAATGACACTCCCGAAACATCAGCTTCTGTTCTATGGGAAGCAGGGAAAGCTGTGATGAGAGGTAAAATAATTTCTTTTTCATCACATAAAAAGAAAAAAGAAAACAAAAATATTCAGGAATTAGAAAAAAACATCAAATCACTAGAAGAAGCCTACGCGTCCCACCAAGATCAGGAAACATTGAACAAAATACGCAAAACAAAACTAGAATTAAATGAGATAATTGATAAAAAAACAAAATTCTTAGTACAAAGACTACGCCTACAAAATTATGAACATGGTAATAAATCCGGTCAATTTCTAGCAAACCAGCTAAAAATAAATAAAGAAAAAACAACTATATGTGCTGTTCAAGATTCATCTGGGAACACAATATATGAACCGATACAAATAAACAACATTTTCAGGGATTTCTATAAAACGTTGTATTCACCACAAATAAACCCATCTAAAAAAGAAATTGATCAGTTTTTGGACAACATAACTCTTCCAAAATTATTGGACACTCGAGCAATGGCACTGGATTCACCACTGACACCAGGTGAACTCCAGGAAGCTCTGATAAGTATGCCCAATAATAAGGCTCCAGGTCCAGACGGCTTTCCTGCAGAATTCTACAAAGAATTCTGGTCGATTCTAGCACCAGTTTTCTACAGAACGTTGTTGGAAATTAAAGAAAAGGGCAGACTTCCATCAAATATGAATTCTGCAAACATTAATCTCCTGCTAAAACCAGGCAAAGACCCTGTATATCCCTCAAGCTATCGTCCAATATCCCTTATAAACGTAGACCTTAAAATAATCTGCAAAGCTCTCTCAAAGAGACTGGAGAAAATAACCCCCCTCTTAATTAATCCTGACCAAACTGGTTTCATAAAAGGTAGGCACTCATCAACAAATACACGTAGATTACTTAATTTGATAGACTACTCATACAGTAAAAACCTAGAAACTACAATATTCTCTTTAGACGCAGAAAAAGCATTCGACAGAGTTAACTGGAAATTTCTATTTGCAACTTTACACAAATTTGGTTTTGGATCCTCTTTCATAAACTGGTTAAAAATATTATATAATTCCCCAACAGCTTGTGTTAGAACAAATGACCAGACATCCTCCAGCTTCTGTCTCTTGAGGGGCACCAGGCAGGGATGCCCACTCTCCCCTTCACTGTTTGCAATTTTTATTGAACCACTAGCAGCAGCAATTAGACAGAATTCAGTAATTAAGGGCATAAAATGCAAGAACGTGGAACATAAAATCAGCCTTTATGCGGATGATGTGTTACTCTTTCTCCAAAATTCACAAACCAATATCTCTGGGGTGATTGAATTGATAAACTCTTTTGCAAGAATATCAGATTACTCAATTAACTGGTCAAAATCTACAGTTCTACCGATTAATTGCTCCCTTCATAATTCCTCTTCTACACCACTGCAATCGGGAAATATAAAATATTTAGGTATTAATGTTTCTCCCAAGCTTGCAAATCTAACTAAATTAAACCATATCCCACTTTTAAAGAAGGTAGAAGATGATCTGGCTAGATGGAAATGTCTACCCATATCACTCATGGGAAGGGTTGCCGCTATAAAAATGATGGTCTTACCAAAAATAAATTATTTATTCTCAATGATCCCAACTAAACCGCCACAAGATTGGTTCAGATCTCTAGATTCATGTATGTCCAAATTCCTTTGGAAAAATAAACCCCCACGTATAAGCTTAAAAACACTACAAAAGACCAAGGATAAAGGAGGACTAGAACTGCCTAACTTTCAGCACTACTTCTTAGCCAACAGGCTTCAGTTTATCTCAGGATGGCTAAAACATACCCTCTTAGATGAACCTTGGCTAGATGTAGAACAAGCACTTTGCAATAATCTAGAGATCTCAGACCTACCATTTATCAGCTCAAACATCCAACGACATGAATGCTTTAAAAGCATCAACATCAGCGCTTCTCTGACAGCATGGTGGGAGTTTCTAAAATTGACAGCGTCTTCATTAATCCCATGCAAACGTACACCTATCTGGAACAACCCTGACATATTACAAAACAATAATATGATAAACTTTTCAGATTGGAGTGGTAAAGGAATCAAATATTTAGAACATATACTAGAAGGAACAGAATTTATTTCATTTGACAGACTAGTTACACAATATGGGATCAACAAGAAAAGATTTTTAGAATATCAACAAATTAAATCCATAGTAAAAGAGAAATTTAAACCGGGTCAAGTTGAACTACAAACACCACCAAGTGTGGTTCAATTTCTTACTCTTAAAACCCCCAAATTACTATCCAAAATATACAGAATGCTTTCTAAAACAGATGACTCAATATCACTTCCTATTGCAAAATGGGAAGCGGATTTATCAGTTAACTTAGACCTAAACTTCTGGTCTCAGATTTGCTTAAAAACCTTTCATCTAATTAGAAATCCCAGTCTTCAATTAATTCAATACAAAATATTACATAGAGTGCACTATACAGGTCATCGGATGTTCAAAATGGGCTTTACGTCTACCAACAACTGCTCACACTGCCAAACCAATTCACCGGACAATTATATCCACGCTCTTTGGTTCTGTCCACCAGTTCAGAAGTTTTGGCGCGAGATATGTGAAGACTTATCGAAGTGTCTGAAATGTAACATTCCAACTTCCCCCTTAGTGTGTTTGTTGGGCAGCTTAGATAATGTCACTTCAGAAAAGAATATCGCCCATATGGTTTTCACTGCCCTATGCATAGCCAAGAAAACAGTCCTCATGAACTGGAAAAATAAAAATAATCTTAATTCTAACCAATATAGAAATTATCTATTAGATTACATTAGTCTTGATACAGCCTCTGCCACCACATCAGATCAATTGCTCTGGGCTCCTTTGATCAGCTCCATCACCTAGTGGGGGTGGGGGGTCATAGTTTGGTCCCGCCTTCACTGTTGTGATTGGTGTGGGGGTAGGGACAGGCTTAGGGCGTCGGGGAGTTCCCCGGAGGCATTTTCCTTGGGGGGCTCAACCCGGGGTAGCGGTCATGTCCGGTTAGGGGCTCTGTTGGCTCTCAGGTGACTGTTTCCTCGCGGCTGCGTGCAGCGGGACTAGGGGAGGGTCTGTGCTGACGGACGTGGGTTACTGACCTGGTAGCCTGGCTGCCCCTGGGTGGGTCCGGGATGGGCGTGAGGTTCTGGGGGCGCTCCGTCTCTGGGCTGGGGCCCGGGCCGGGCCTCGGGGGCTTGGGTCCTGGTTGGTGTGTAGCCGGGGTTGTGGGCGGGTGGGTGCATGGGGGCCCAGCCCTGGAGCAGGGTGCCGCCGGTGCATCGAACCACCTGGGGGGCTCTTCAACTGGTGGGGGAGGTTGTCACATCTTGCAGGAGCTTTCCTCTCCTCAGGGGCTCTCTCTACAGGAGGGAGAGATACAGGAGAGGTGGAGGAAGATCTCAGCCTGGGTGTTTATTGTCTTATGTAGTCTGGAAGAAGAGTGGATGGTGGGGTGGGTGCAGTTTTCTCTGTGGTGGGGTTGGGTGGACTGTCCTGGGCTCTGTGGGGCCGGGAGGCGCTGCTGCGCTGGGCCCCGGTCTGGATGGGCCTGGGCCCCCTTTCCCTGGTGGGTCGCGGAGTATGGGGGTGCCTACTGGGGTCAGCGGGGGAGCTGGCCCCAGGGAGGGGTCACTTGCCCCTCCCTTCCTTCCCTCCCCATCTCCAGCTGCCTCCCTCTTCCCGCTCCACCACAACCACCCACACATGCAGGACCTTGGAGTAGGGGTATGTCACCAGGGTGCAGAGGAGGCCACCCCCCCCCCCCTGTCCCCTTCTGGCTGCCTCTGCCTCAATTTTATCCCACAACTTAGACATTCACATTACTCACACTCTCATTACACATACATATAGGATCTTGGGGGTGGGCACGATACACGGAATCCAAAGTACCATCAGGGTGTACACCCCACCCCTGACGTCGTTGCCCACCTCTCAATGTTAAATACACGTAGACATTGAGGGCCAGCAGGAGGGACCATGCGCTTACCTGCTGCTCTCTGGCAGGTAGCTCCATGCCCTCCTGGGTTTTAAATGCACATTAGAACACACATGCATCAACACTACAATGAGCGGGTGGAGGGAGGTTTGGAGTCTTCTCTCACCCCCATTCTCTGCGACCTGCTGGAGCGGGGGGGCTAGGAGGAGGAGTTGGCCGTCCGACTGCGGTCTGGAGTGTGGGGCCTCCCTGCTGCTGCGGAGTCGGGACGGTCTGTCTCCCCCCACCGCAGGGAAAAGGGTAACACCACCTGGGTCTGGGTGCAGTTCCCCCCTCCAGGGGCAAGGGTACCTAGACCCGGGGCTTAGAGTACGCTTGGGGAGTGTGATCGTGTGTACAGCGTCTCTTTATGTCTGTCTCCACGTTGGTTGAGTGTGGAGTAAGTGTATATGAGAACATGAGGGTGGGAATGGATGTTTGTATATGTGTGTGCCTGTATTTCTGTGTCTATATGTCAGGTTGGGTGTCAGGCGCCACCTCTCTGGGGACATCTTAGGCCCTCCAAGGTATGGAGGCCTATCTCCCCCTACCACCACTTCCCCTGCCAGTGGCGGACTCCCTCAGACATCGGTGCGTTGGAGGTTCTTTGTGTCCGGGGATGGGCGTCCAGGTACACACTGGCTCACTCCTTGGCGGCCGCTTATCGGGGCCTGGAGCCTGGGGCTTGCTCGGGCCACTTCGGAGGTGGGGGTGCCCCCGGCCTCTCGGCCTGGGGCTCGGTCACTCAGGCACGGCTGGCTGCCGGCGGAGCTCACGGGCGCGTCACTGCAACTCCCCCTGGTTTCTGCTCCGCGGCTGCTGAGTGAGCCCTCATCTGGGACTCTCCTCAGCTCTTTCTGGGACAGTGGCGCGGCTGCCCCTCTGTTGGTCTTCCTTGGTCTCTTGTGTTCTGGGGGCCTCTGGATGTCTGGAGTTTTGATCTCCACCATACCTGCTTCATGCCCTGGAGGACGGGGCTGTAGCCCCCCCACACCCTCTAGCAGATCATTACATGAAGGAACCTTTTAAAAAACAAAAAACAAACGCGTCCATGCTCACAGGTGTACACACGGGTGATCACACCCACAAACTACACCCTTTTTGGCTCCTACCTCAAAGCACACTGTGTTCTGTTGATCTTATGTGCTGCACAATAATGTTTAATATTTAGTATTTACTGTCATATTCCCATATATCATTGTGATGTTGTTTATTCTATTACTCTTGTTCTCTTCTGCTTGTTTTCTTTTTTCTTTCTCAGCAGGTGACCCAGGTGATTGATATATGCTTTTTTTTTCTTTTTTTCTTCTTTTTCTGCTCATTCTGTTGGTTTTTGGTTTTTGCCCTTCTCCCCCGTCCCTCTTCTCAGCTGTTTCTCTTTCCCTCTTTCTTTCTCCCCTTCTTTCCCCCAGTCAAGTCTGTCCCATATTCAGTAAGTGAAAATAAAATAAACAATAAAAGGTGAATCAAATGGACCATTATTGCAAGGCTGGGATGGTCAATTTGGTAAAGTAAATCCGTTGGGCATCTTTCTTTGCCTTTAGACAACAATTCTGATGGCAAAAGAGCCAAACGGGACAGGCCAAAACAAAAAACAAAACAAAACAAAAAAAAACATGCATCTCTCTGAATTTGTATCCTCCATGAGAGTTTGTGTTGTATTATGTCCATCCATCCATCCATCCATCCATTTTCTTCTGCTTATCCGTGGCAGCAGCCCAAGCAGAGAAGCCCAGACCTCCCTCTGTCAGGGTCCTGGGTCTGAGCGACCCAGGGACCCTGAGCAGTTATGGACTTGAATTTTAATATATGTATTTCTGGTATTGTTGTCCCTCGTTCTCCCTGCTTGTAGATATGTGTGTATGTAGGTGTTTGTGTGTGGTTCAGGTGTTTCTGAGAGCACCTGTTTACAGGCACCTTCAGGCCTGGTGGGTGTGGCCCTGGCAGGTGATTGGCCACACCTGAAGACCGTGACACACCTGCAGCTGATCAGGCCTCATTGGAGAAGCTACTTGAGAGTGTGGTGGAGCTCTGTCCGACGCTGGATCATTGCGTGGCTTCACGTTAGTCTCTTGACCAGTTACCAAGTTTAATCTGCTGCATTGTGGTGTGTCTGACGGCTGCCTCTTTGTTGTTTTCCCCAGGAGAGGCGTGGAGACGAGAGGGCAGCAAGCACCGGGTGCTCAAACACTGGGAAGCGGAGACAGGAACACTAGCACTGGGAAGAAGACACGTCACGGGGGCCGGGAATGCACTGAGGATTTATTGTTATGTTTGTCCATTCACTGTAAATAAACGCACTGCTGCTATTCAGAGCTCCGCGCCTGAGTCCTCCTTCCTCCTTCCCCACGGTTGGCCATCGTCAACCATGACACCCTCTCCCCAACCACCACTTCCAGCTTGTCCGGTGGAACACCCAAGCGTTCCCAGCCCAGCCGAGTAATATAATCTGAGGCGTGTCAACCAAGATAGCCCTTCAATATCCAGAGCCTTCAGGAATTCGAGGCAGACATCATCCACCCCAGGGGCTCTGCCACCAAGGAATTGTTTAACTGCCTCAATGACCTCGCCCCCAGAGATTGGCGATTATCCCCTTCGTCCGCAGACTCTGTTTCCTCCACGGAAGACATGCCAGTGGCATTAGGGAGGTCCTTGAAGTATTCCTTCCACTGCCCGACAATTTTCTCAGTCGAAGTTAGGGGCGCTCCACCCGCACTACACACAGTCCAGGTAGAACACCGCTTTCCCCTCCTGAGTCAGCTGCCAGAATCTCTTCAAGGCAGTCCGAAAGTCTTTTTCCATGGCTTCTCCAAACTCCTGCCACACCCAAGTTTTTGCTTCAGCCACTGCCCGTGTTGCGTTCCGCTTGGCCTGTTGGTACCTAGCAGCTGCCTCCAGAGTCCCACAGGCTAACCAAGACCGATAGGACTCCTTCATCAGCTTGGTGGCTCCCCTTACCGTTTGGTTCAGTGCAGCGGCTTCGGCAATGGAGGTGCTGAACATGGTCCATTCCGATTCAATGTCCCCAATCTCCCTCAGAATGCTGTTGAAGATCTCGCGGACTGGGGCCTCAGCTAGGCATTGCCAGCTCACCCTCACTGTGATATGATTACAAAATCAATCATAAACCTGCAGCCTAGAGTGTCTGGGTCCCACGTGCACTTATGGACACTCTTATGTTCGAACATGGTGTTCATTATGGCCAAACTGTCATTTGCACAGAAGTCAAATAACAAAACACAGCTCGGGTTCAGATCTGGAAGGCCGTTCCTCCCAATCACACCCCTCCAGGTCTTGCTGTCATTGTCCAAGTGAGCACTGAAGTCTCCCAGTAGGACAACAGAGTCCCCAGGAAGAGCACCCTCCATTACCCCACCCGGGGACTCCAAGAAGGCTGGGTACTCTGAACCACCATTCAGCACATAAGCACAGATGACTGTTAGGACCCATTCCCTGACCCAGAGGCGAAGGAAACAAACCCTCTCGTCCCCTGGGAGAAACCCCAACATCCAGGCAACTAGCCAAGGGGATACCAAGCTACCCCAGCCTGCCACCTCTCACCAGGGGCAACTCCAGCCTGAGACAGAGTCCAGCCCCCCTCTAGGAAACTGGTTCCAGAGCCCAAGCCATGCGTTGAGGTGAGCCCGACTATATCTAGCCAGTACCTCTCAACCTCACATGCTAATTCAGGCTCCTTCCCCACCAGAGAGGTGACATTCCATGTCCCAATTGCCAGTCTTGGTATCTGGTGATTGGTTCCGCCAGGGCCTCTGCTCCTGGCCACCGCCTGGCTCACAATGTAAGCCGGGTTGTATTATGTTCAAATGTTTAATTAAAAAAAATTTTATTGCTCATTCATAAAGAAGAAAGTTTGTAACTATCTTGACTAGTGAAGAGAGTGTAATTTAAACTTGTGTCAAAAAGTTCACAGAACTTGGATATGCACAGAATGTTTTCCTTCATCATGTGGTTGAACTTGCAGGTATGTCCCATTTGCTGGGAGTAAGGGCGCCCTCCATTTGTGAGGTGTGCCTGCTGCTTGCGGCACAGGGAGGAGAGGGCGGGGCGGCGGGGGATTCTCTGGCTGGCTGGAGCAGCATCTAATAACTCACTCGCAAAATAAAACAAAATAAAAACAAAACAACAAAAACACCAGACATTATGATACAGACATAATTTACACCGATGTTTTTTCGAAATTCTATACACGAAAAGTGAGTGCGAGAGCCCTCGGTGCGCCTGCTTGCTGCTGAAGTCAAAGTAAACTTTATTGTCATCTCCGCTCAGTGGCGTGTCCAGCGGGGTGGCCCCCCCAACCAGACTGGCCACCCCAGGTGCCACCCCAAAGGCAAAACAATAAAATTCAATCAAATATCAAATGTACGATTATGTTTTCACGGTGAAGCTCAGATATCAGAGTGTAAGTGAATGCAGCATCGGCTTCTGCGCTATGTGCATCACGTTAGCAAAGGTAGGAGAGCCAAGCACGAAAGACGGCACTGCAGGAAACAATTTTTTGGTGAAAGAAAATGAGGACAGAATAAATGTCCCGGTAAGTAATATTAAGTTTGTTGAGTTTAGTAAACTTCGGTGAAATTAGAATACCAAAGAAAAAATAACACTTAAAGAATTAATTCAGCCGACGAATATTTCAGACAGTATGCTACTGAGGGGAGCTAACATAAGAGTTATGAGTTATAAGATATAATCTAAGTCGTAACATTGCTGTATGGAGCTGCAGATTTGGTTGCAGGTTAACATAGCTGGACTGGCCATCGGGCATACCGGGCATATGCCCGGTGACTTATTTTTTTTTTTAAATTTTTTGTAATGGCATGAACAATGAGAGGTGGTGGATTGGCCAGATGCAGGTTGATGTGTAAAAATAACTCAGTTGTTTGGTGGTGGCTATGGCGGGGCTTCCACAGAGGCCAGCAGGTGGATGAGGGAAGGGGAGGCAGGAGGAGAGTGTCAGGTGAACTGAACTTCAGGTAAGAAGTTATGACCTGCAGTCTATCTGGGTCAGATATAAACCAAGTTTAGGTGGAGTTTATTTTCGTTGTGCTGACTTTTTACCCTCAGTTGCAATAACTCGTACTGCGTTGTAGCCAGCTTGACGGAGTTTATATACAGCTGGGTGGTGCTATGATGTTACTGATAGTGAACTTTATTTTATTCATAAAGTTAGTTAGTAGAGTTGCCAACGGCTCCTTAAAAAAATGGAATGGTCCCTCATTCAGAGAAAATATTACACCTTTCGTATTGAGCTGAGAAGAGATGCAGTTTGTCCCGGACTTTCGCTAGAATGAAAAAAAGACACAAAGCTGGAGTTATTCTGTCGTTATGCTGCACAGCTGCCTCTTCTTCTCTCATTCTCCCCCCCTGCCTCTCCTGTTGCTACTTCAATCATGAAACTGATCAATGATCAGCTGATCAGCTTTTCTCTCTTGTTTATTTATCGCCCACTTTGCGCCAGAAAGAGGAAACCAGCAGATGTCGCGCTAAACAACAGCAGCACGTTTAAGCTTGATCAGCTGTTGTTAGAATTTATTTAATATTAATTTCTAGTATCAGCTGATGTTTGCTGGAGCCACAGCTGTAAAAGCTGCTGGTCATGATGTCGGTTTGGATATGTGGTGAGAGGGAAACATGAAGATGAAACCAGGAGATGTCCTTACTGAATCATCAGAGCTGAACAGGTGATGGAGAAACAGGTTTACCTTTTAGGTGACATGAATGAGTTGAAGGGAAGTTATGAACTGTTTCTGAAAGATAAATAGCGCCAGGATCCTTTTTCTACGTAGCTGACAGCTGGTAACTGTGCAGGGGTGGATCTAGGAAAGTGTTGCCAGGGAGCCAGGTAGGGCATTAACAGGGAAAGGTGGGGCACAAAGAAATACTTTTCTTTCTTATTCTCATTTAAAATATCTAGCTTTTATTAAATAATTATCTAAATCTTACAACCAAAGTTTTTATCTGACGTAAATACATACATATATATACACCAACAAGACAGTGTACATCACTGTCACAACAGCATTTATTTTCATTCAAAGTCTTTATGGCTTTAATACCTGGTGGGCCGGTCTCTAGTCAAAATGCCCGATTTTCTGTCCCAGTCCAGCCCTGCAGGTTAATACTGGCAGTGTCACCATGCCAGCTGACTGTATTTCATCATCAGCCAGTGTTGTTCTTGATCAATATTACCAAAGTTTACCATAAGGCAGCATAGAAAGTATTTACTTGCTTTCAGGTTTTATTCAAATGTTAGTCTTTTCAGTTGTTTCCCCACTTTTTTCCTGTTTCAAAATCAAACACCAATTTGTGAGAAGATTATCTTCTTTTTTTTAACAGGCAGATAAAGTTTTGCATTGGCTAATTTGTCAATTGTTTGTTACAAATGTTCATATTTTAATATTCAAAAATGTTTTTGCCCAAAACATATGTGCACTACATGTCAGTAAAAATACTATGCAAATATTGCTGTCCTTGAATGCTGAGTAAACACTGACAAAGCACTGATTGTATCTCTTGTACTTTATCAACGCAGTATCTAAAAACTTTGCACCGTAGTGGTTAAAATCTCATTCTAATAAGAGTTAAAAGCGCATTCGGTTATTAGGTTTATAGGGTTATTGAATTATGGCTAACGGTTGGTAGAATTTTTTTTAAACATTATCTGCTAATTACATCTGCCACCCTTCTCCAAATCTGTGCCCCTACCTGGCCCCCCCAACAAAAATTTTCTACACACGCCACTGTCTCCGCTACAGTCCAGTATATAGAGAGACGAGATGACGAGGCTCCAGTTACAACAGTGTAAGTAAACAAACAGTAACTACAGGGAGTGCAGAATTATTAGGCAAGTTGTATTTTTGAGGAATAATTTTATTATTGAACAACAACCATGTTCTCAATGAACCCAAAAAACTCATTAATATCAAAGCTGAATGTTTTTGGAAGTAGTTTTTAGTTTGTTTTTAGTTTTAGCTATTTTAGGGGGATATCTGTGTGTGCAGGTGACTATTACTGTGCATAATTATTAGGCAATTTAACAAAAAACAAATATATACCCATTTCAATTATTTATTTTTACCAGTGAAACCAATATAACATCTCCACATTCACAAATATACCTTTCTGACATTCAAAAACAAAACAAAAACAAATCAGTGACCAATATAGCCACCTTTCTTTGCAAGGACACTCAAAAGCCTGCCATCCATCCATCCAAAGCCTGCTTCCCTTTGCAAACTGCAGCAATGTGTCCGTATCTTTGGCATTTATACCCGAAAATACGGCACGTATGCTCTAACAGGAAAGCTCATGCATCCTATTTTAACTCTATCCGGCAGGACAGCCTCCTGAAATTTCAATAATACTTTTAAGCTACTAACCCTCTCCCTATTAATTGTTTTTCACAGTCTTTTTAATTTGCTGACCTCACTACCATGAATACACCGCTTGAGCTTTTCTAGATCCTCTTCTACAGGAAAACCTGTAATCACATCCCAGGTTACTTTGTTTTCTCCTTAAGATCCTCGTCTCCTGCGGTCTTCTTACAAATGCTTTTGTCATTCAACACCTTATTTTTCCAAACTTCTGTCTTAACCACTATCAATAAGTTGCCATCCCTAAGAATTTTTGCGAGCTGAATTTCTCCAAATTTCTTTTTCAATTATCTAGTTAAGGCTATTGGGCTCGATTGCACATTCTCATCTTCCTTCCTGAACTTCAGGATTATTTTAAATTCTTCCCTCACCGTCTTCCTCTGAACAACCCTGGAGTCTTCATCCAAACTGTTCCCCTCCAAACTCCAAACTTTACTTGTCTGTGTCCCAAACAAACTTGGCTCCTTTCTCCTGCTCCTCCCTCTTCCTGATCTTCCCACACTAGCAACCAGGGTACATTCACCAAAATCTATTTGGTCATAACCTGAGATGATGACGATGTCTCCAGTCTCCCTCCTACCTCAGTTTCCACCTGGTGTTTCTCCCTCAACTCCAATCTGTCCGTGACACCGAACTGAGGGAGACACTGACCTAAATACGCATAACAGGATAACAGGGACGTGAGAAGACACGAGGAACACAGCTGACACGAATAACCATAACGAGCAAACCTGAACTGGATGGTTTAACGTATAGATACGACGCTATGAATATAATATTTTTATATATGTCATTTCTGAGCAATAGCATGCAACAAATACAATATTTTAAAAGACTCAGTTAACATTTTACCACAATTAATTAACAATTAATACACAATTACAACTTCTTCAAAAATAGAAAACAGGACACTGCACAATAAAGGAGATACACTGAACCAAAGCTGGATCAAAGCATTGCTAGACTGCCTGATGACCTCACCCTCTAGCAGCCATCCTGTTATGAACCAGTCAGTCATTTGCAATAAGTAAATGATTAACAGTTGCAGCAGTTTGGTCATTTGTTCTTCTGTATGTCATTTAGCTCTATTCTAGTTGTTTGAACAATTTTTCATCAGATTATAGAAAAACATAATTTTAAGGTATGCCTCCAGAATAATTTAATTTAGTTATTTTTTACAGCGCTAAATTACAACAGCAGTCGCCTCAAGGTGCTTTATATTGTAGAGTAGGTCGTACAATAATACATACAGAGAAAAACCCAATAATCATATGACCCCCTATGAGCAAGCACTTTGGTGACAGTGGGAAGGAAAAACTCCCTTTTAACAGGAAGAAACCTCCATCAGAACCAGGCTCAGGGAAGGGCGGGGCCATCTGCTGCGACCAGTTGGGGTGAGAGAAGGAAGACAGGATAAAAGACATGCTGTGGAAGAGAGACTGAGATTAATAACAAGCATGATTCAGTGCAAAGAGGTCTGTTAACACATACTGAGTGAAAAAGGTGACTAGAAAGGAAAAACTCAATGCATCATGGGAATCCCCCGGCAGCCTATTGCAGCATAACTAAGGGAGGATTCAGGGTCACCTGGTCCAGCCCTAACTATATGCTTTAGCAAAAAGGAAAGTTTGAAGCCTAATCTTAAAAGTAGAGATAGTGTCTGTCTCCCGAATCCAAACTGGAAGCTGGTTCCACAGAAGAGGGACCTGAAAACTGAAGGCTCTCCCTCCCATTCTACTTTTAAATACTCTAGGAACAACAAGTAGGCCTGCAGAGCGAGAGCGAAGTGCTCTAATAGGGTGATATGGTACTACAAGGTCATTAAGATAAGATGGGGCCTGATTATTTAAGACCTTGTATGTGAGGAGCAGGATTTTGAATTCTGGATTTAACAGGGAGCCAGTGAAGGGAAGCCAATACAGGAGAAATCTGCTCTCTCTTTCCAGTCCCTGTCAGGACTCTTGCTGCTGCATTTTGGATTAACTGAAAGCTTTTCAGTGAGTTTTTAGGACTTCCTGATAATAATGAATTACAGTAGTCCAGCCTGGAAGTAATAAATGCATGAACTAGTTTTTCAGCGTCACTCTGAGACAGGATATTTCTAATTTTAGAGATGTTGCACGAATGGAAGAACGCAGTCTTACATATTTGTTTAATATGTGTGTGACCAAGTGGTCGGCGGGGTTATAAAAGAAATAATAAAATGACAACGCGACTTAGGGGAATTTCACCCCCAGGAAATATATATTTAAGAAAAATAGATAAAAGGAATAAAAAGAGGCCGCACAGATTCAAGGAAGCACACCGAGGCAGGTTGGCTCCAATATTAAAACAGTTTTATTTATAGTAAAAATAAATAAAATATTAAAAACCAAGATATAGCGTCATTGTTGACAGTGTCCTAAAGTTAAAATAAAACAATCATGGAACTTGGACTTACCAGCAGCTGTGGACCCAAAAGAAAATCACACGAAAAGAAAATCACCCGGTGCTGTACAAAAGAAAGTGTAAAAACGACCCACCACCTGAGGTCCCTGGCACGTCCTCCATTCACTGAAATAAAACAGAAATACGTTAAAAGAATAAAAGGACACTGAGCATCAGGCTCGCTACAGATCATAAAAAAACTAAAACCAACTTTAATAAAAGAAATCACACACGTGCGCACACACACACACAACACTGGAAGGCTACGAGTCAACTAAAACTCGTGCTGGTGGTAATTGTCCAAGCCTCAATTGCAAGCCGGTCTGGGTCCCCACAGGCTGAGACCGGCAACTGAGGCGATTTAAAGTTCCCAGCATGACACTCGGGCAGAGGATCGCTCAGAAGTGTGGTTACAAGCAACAGTCCAGAATAAAATACAATAAAACCAGGCGAACCAGAAAAAGGTAGGCCTACTTTAAAAAAAACAGTCTCACGACAAGACAAGACAGGACAGGACAGCAGGCTCCACCGAGGAGGAGCCCTCACAACAGCGGCTAGGCAGGCGTCTTGATACTCCAATTAAGGTTGGGCGAGTTGCCACGGACAGGTGAGGGCAGCGAACAAACCCCCAGGACCGGAGGCACTATACCAGGGGTGCTCAATACGTCGATCGCGATCGACCATTCGATCGCAAAGGTAGCATTGGTAGATCGCATGGCATTAAAAAAATAGATGCCAGCCTATCATCCATCTCGTCACTTGATTGATACAGGGAAGCCAGTCAGATGACATCAGATTTTTTCTGACGCTTAGGTCGCTGCGCATGCGCAAACAGCGGCGCGAAGTGTAGTAAAACTGACAAGCTAGTCAGCGAGTTAACTCCAATTTTTAGCTCTCGGTTTTTTTCTCTTAAACCTAAGAAAGGGTTAAAAATGAGTGAGGGAGCTGGACCAAGTAAGAAGACAAAAACGTATCACTTTCATACGGAATGGGAGGAGGACTTTTTTTTCACGATGTCATTTTCGAAGTGCGTTTGCCTCATCTGCCAGGCTACCATCGCAATGCCAAAGAAGGGAAATGTGGAGCGGCATTTTCGAACTGTTCACGGAAAATACGACACTACATTCCGCCGAAAAGCGAGCTAAGAAAGAAAAAGGTGAATAAACTAAAATCCCAGTTGTCCGGACAGCAGTCATTTTTCACACAACAAACTTCAAAAGCGAAAGCCGCCACCGAAGCATCGTTCCGGGTGAGTCACATCATCATTAAAAACAAGAAGTCTTTTCAAGATGGAGAGATGGTAAAAGAGGCTTTCGTTGAAGCAGCTGACTCATTGTTCCGAGACTTTAAAAATAAGGCAGAAATAACATCTTCGATCAAAGCTCTCCAGCTGTCAAGAAGTACAGTTACACGGCGCTGTGAAGCCATGGCGGAGGATTTAACCCAGCAACTTTGGAAGGACATCGGAGATTGCCAGTGTTTCTCACTGCAGTTGGAAGAATCTACGGACGTGAGTGACACAGCCCAGGTGTGCATTTTCATTCGTATGGTGTTTACTGATATCACTGCAAAAGAAAAGCTATTAACAGTCCTGCCCATGAAGGAACAGACGCGAGGAGAGGACATATTTCAGTCGTTCAAAAACTTTATCGAGAAAACCCAGCTCCCAGTGTACAAATTGGTGTCTATTACCACAGATGGAGCACCCGCAATGGTTGGCCGCTTGAATGGATTTATTGCCAAGTGCAGGCAGGACGATGCTTTCCCGGACTTCCTAAATTACCATTGCATAATCCACCAACAAGCATTATGCGCTAAAATGCTCAACATGAAGGAGATCATGAATGCTGCAACGAAGATCGCCTGTTCTATTCGCGCCAGATCTCGTGCACATCTGGAGAAGGCTGACTGCGACCACTCTGAGTTGTTGCTACACACTGACGTGAGGTGGCTTAGTCGAGGGAAATTCCTGCAAAGATTTCGAGAGCTCTGTCCGGAGATTAAGGAGTTTTTCCGTGTAGCTGGACAAGCAGAATACATGCAACTTAATGACGGTCAGTGGCTGTTAGACTTGGCATTTTTAACCGATCTGACAAACATGTTGAATGGCCTTAATCTACAGCTGCAAGGAAAAGACAAAACAGTGATCAACATGATCAGCTCAGTTAATGCTTTCAAACGAAAGATGCAACATCTCTCTTTAAAGCTGCAGCGCCATGATTTGATAAACTTTCAAAACCTGGCGTCAGAGCTGGAGATGCAAGGGATGGCCTGTTTGCAACTTGACAGTGCACGCTACACAGAGCAGATTGACAATTGTCTGTCAGAGTTTGACAAACGCTTTCAAGACTTTTCTTTGCTCGAGCCAGTCGCTACCTTCATGTGCTATCCTTTTCGGGAAGATGCTGAGGTCGATTCACTCGCATCAAAAATTGCAAAACTATTTCACCTGAACTCTTCTGGAGTGGAAGATGAGATTTTGACACTACAAGCCGACATTGAGCTGAAGTCCAGAGATCATGGACAGTTCTGGAACTTACTCACAGAAGTAAAGTACGCCAACATGAGGAAATGTGCTGCCTCTTTGACTGCATTATTCGGCTCCACTTATTTATGTGAGTCATCATTTTCCCACATGAAGATCATTAAGTCCAAGTACCGTTCCACCATGACTGATGAACATTTGGAAGTGTGTTTGAGGCTGGCCGTCAGCAGCTACTGTCCGGAATATGCATCCCTGGCTGATTCAATTCAGTGCAAGTCATCAGAGTAAACTCAGGTAATGACAAAAAGTTTACATTGTTAATTGTGTTGTGAAATATTGGATATTGCGGTTATGCATGTATATACATTGTAGATATAAAGAATCCTCAATATATTTATAAATAAGTATATGTTTTGGATTTTTGTAGTGGGTAGATCATTTTGACTTGGTCATTTTATAAGTAGCTCACATGCGGAAAAAGTGTGAGCACCCCTGCACTATACTCTCACTGGTGGAGATAACTGAGCACCTCTCTCCGCAACGCCGGAATAAAACAAACTGCCACGCTGTAGCTGTCATATGATCTACTCGCTTGCTGATCAGTCCGTCGCAGTGTGCCAGCATTTACTGCTGCTTTGCGCCGAATGCACGGGAGGAATGATCCAGAAAAACACCGGCTTAGCTTTATACGTGCTGACGCCACCCTGCAATCAATATGCAGGTGGGTTCCCAATTAACCTAGTTGCGCAGCCGAGAGCAAGAGAGAGCGAGAGTGAGAGAGAGAGAGAAAAGAAAAGAAAGGCAAGTAGCCCATCCGGCTACATGTGCGTTGAAGGACATATCCTGGTCAAAAATGACTCCAAGGTTCCTCACAGTGTTACTGGAGGCCAAGGTAAAGCCATCCAGAGTAAGAATCTGGTTAGATACCATATTTCTAAGCTTTTCAGGGCCAAGTACAATAACCTCAGTTTTATCTGAATTAAGAAGCAGAAAGTTTTCCGCCATCCAGGTCTTTATGTCTTTAAGACATTCCTGCAGTTTAACTAATTATTGTGTGTTATCTGGCTTCATGGACAGACAGAGCTGGGTGTCATCTGCATAGCAGTGTAAATGTATGCTATGTCTTCTAATGATACTGCCTAAGGGAAGCATGTATAATGTAAACAGAATTGGTCCTATCACCGAACCCTGTGGAACACCATAATTAACCTCAGTGTGTGAAGAGGACTCTCCATTTACATGCACAAATTGGAGTCTATTAGATAGATATGATACAAACCACTGCTGCACAGTACCTGTAATACCTACAGCGTGCTCTAATCGCTCTAATACACGTGTCAAACTCAAGGCCCGCAGGCCACATCCGGCCCGGTGTACATTTATATCCGGCCCGTGAGATCATTTTATATAGATTTATTATTATTGTTATGTATGGCCCGGCGATATGAGGCGCTAATAACACACAAACTACAGATCCCATAATGCAGAGCTGCAGCCTCCTTGCCGAACACTAGGCTAGCTGGGAACATTCCCACGTCAATCAAGTCAAACTTCTGTTATTGCGAAGCTAGCCCCTCACAATGGTGGAGAGAAAAGTTGATTCTGAAAGCAGAGCCTTTCAGCGCCAGTGGGTGACTGAATACAGACATTGCCGGTAAACCCGTGTGTCTTATTAGTGGAGCTAATGTGGCTGTAATTAAGGAATTTCATTTAAGATGGCACTACGAGACAAAACGTCAGGATAAGCTGAAAAACCTAAATGCACAAACTACAGAAGGTAGAAGAGCTAAAGAAGAATCTAACATTTCACCAGAGCAAAATCACAAAGTGAAGCTGTTGTGAAAGCAAGTTTTATTGTAGCAGAGGAAAAAGCCAAATCAGCCCGGTGCCACTCTGATGAGCTGCGAAGAAGCTGTGAGACATCTTGTGTCCAGACAAAACGCAGATTTTGGCAAATGTGAGCCTGAGGAGAAATACGATTGCTGATCGGGTTTGTGAGATGGCCACTGATTTAAGAACACAGTTGTGTGAAAGAAGCAAAAACTTTATTGCATACTCTCTTGCTGTGGATGAAAGTATAGACATGATGGACATTGCACAGCTGACCATCTTCATCTGTGGAGAGGAAATATTGAACATTAAGTCGATGCAAGGGACAACGACAGGGAAAGACATTTTTGAAAACGTATTTCAAAGTGTAACCGACATGAAACTGCCCTCGGACAAACCTGTTGGACTTACAACAGATGGAGCGCCGGTGTTGTGTGGTGAAAAAAGCGGACTAGTCGGCAGGATGCGAGTAAAGTTGCAGGAGGAGAACTGTACCGGTGAGTTAACAGCATACTGCATCATACACCACGAAATGCTGTCTGGTAAAGTCCTAAAAATGGAGCATGTAGTGGTCAATTTCAGTCTTTTATGTGGGAAATAGATTCAGAGTTTGCCAACATTCCTTATCATACAGAGGTCCGTTGGCTGAGTCGAGGAAAAATTCTCAATAGGGTTTTTGAACTCGGCAAGGAAATCTGTCAGTTCATGGACATGACATATGATGCAGTGAAGGCATTTCAAGTGAAGCTGTCACAAATGCACCAGTGCAACTTGCTGCACTTTCCCTGTTGCCAAGTAATGTTGAACCAAGTTGGCGCACTTTGCTGATAAACTGAGCGCACTGAGTTCGCAGCGCTTTGGTGACTTTGAAGCACAAAAAGAGAATTTTGAGCTGTTTCGCAACCCATTTACGTGGAAACTGCACCTGTGCAGATTCAGATGGAGCTGCAGTATAATGGTACAATCAAGGCAAAGTACGACTCTGAATGGCCCGCACAGTTTATTTGTTCCATTCCTGAAGTTAAATTAAAAATGCTTCAAAGGCTTCGAACTGAACATCTCAATATCTGAACATCTTACCTTGGGCATGGGCATCTGAGAGGTTGCACTCTTGACTATTTCTGATTGGTTTAGACCATGATATGGGCTTAAAGTGTGTCTGTTGTTGACCACACCGAGACTTTCAGATTTGCAGAGACTTTATTTTTTCTTTTGACTCAAACAACTGGTCGAACTAGGAATTTTTGGTCCCCCATTTCTCAATGGGGGACCAAATTGGTCACACTCTAGAGCCCTATGAGGGGAGCTAGGACCCAGCCGAGTCTTGTACCCATACTTCTTCCTAGGGAGGGAGCTGCTGGTGTCTGGCCTGTATCCCCCACCCATCCCTGTCTCCAGCTTGAAGGTGGCTAAGGCCTAGGCTGCATCAGGCCCGGTCCCTGGAGTGAGAGCGGCTAAGCAACAATGGCAGCCCCAGTCTTCAGAGCAGGCAGCTGGTGGTCCCTACAGTCTTGGGCATCTGCACAGCCCGACTGGCCAGTTATGAATCCATCCAGTGATTCCTATTCTTCTTGTAAATCTTGTTCATCCTGACTCAGCCCCAGACTGATGGGCCCAAGCAGGTTGTGACCCCTGCACAGCCCCAGCTTCTACAGCATTCATTGTAACTGGGTCCCATCAGAATGTGTGTGTGTGTGTGTGTGTGTGTGTGTGTGTGTGTGTGTGTGTGTGTGTGTGTGTGTGTGTGTGATCACTCAGGCCACTCACACACAGACTCTATACTCAGACCAAGTCCTTTACACTTTATTTGAATGTGTGTACACTACAAAACTCCTGTTCTGTATATATTTCTCTTGTTGTATATAATCCTCTTGTCTGTTATTTATTGTTTCTGTTCTACTATGTATATTTTGATTCCATGCACAGTTGGTGTGGTGCATCCACAATTTTGTTGCACATCTACAATGACAATAAACGGCTATTCAATTCTATTCCACTGCATTCTACTTTACGAATATCACAGAAATGTATTGAAGTGATTTTAAAGTTCAAACTCTGTTTTAAATCATGTGTGTGGAAAAGTCAGATAGCGAGCTGATGATAAGGTTTGCTGGACATCAGGTGATTAGATGTTAACAACGTGATTGGATGTCACAGTAGGTAGGTCAGGCCATATGTCATTTCTGAAGATGTGGCATCCAGTCAGAGATAAAGGAGAAAAGGTGACCGGGTTTAAAAGAAGAAATAGAGGGTTACTTCATCTTGTTATTGCGATGAGCAAAAGCTCATCTGAAGATTCAGCCCAGGGAATCCACAGCTAGAAATGATAGAAAGTAACCCCAGACGAGCAGCAAACTGGTCGAGTCATTTCTGGCCTTTTCTCTGCTCATTTTTGCCATGTTACATTATTAGTTCAGAAGGATTTGGATTTTTTTTTTCTGGATTCCAACTTTCAAGATTTACTCAAGATTTACTTTCATGTGGTTTGTAACTTTGAGAAAATTTGGATTGCCACTGAACAACCAAGGGCTGCTGCTTTCCTGTCGGAATATATATGGTCAACACAGAACACAGAGAGTGCATCATCAGATCCAATTGTGTTTGTCCTCTCCGATCTCTCTCCTCCCAAAGATTGGAGCAAAATAAGTATTAGCCCAGAGTTGTCATGGTTTTGGCTCTTTGTCAGGATAATGAGATGCTAATGTTCAGTCTGGAGAGACTCTCGGTTTTATGTTTCTAGTTCTTAGTTCTTGTTTATTTTTGTTGTTTCCACAAGTACCTGCCAGTTAAGTTTGTTAGATTTAGTTATTTGTACTTGCCAAAAATAAAACCCGACCAGCCTGACAATCCTGAATTTGGGTCCTAACCTGCCTGCCACACACAGCATTATGACAAGAGTAGGTTAATTAGATAAGTATAATTCAGGTGATTTGATTATTATTTTGTTACAATTATTAGATTCTGTTTTTGCCTTGCTCTCACTAAATTGCTTTATTAAGACATCCTGCAATCAAAGTCTAAATTGTGGACGTTCCCTTTTAAAGTCTTTGTGAAACAGTAAAAATCTAAGTATGAATCCTCACTCTTACTCCAGCCCTTTAAAAGTAGCAGACCCCTGGGGCTTTAAAACAACTTACATTTCCATCTGAACATCTGTTTTTGGGAAGGTCTTGCATATAGGCAAGATCATCTTCTTCCGTTGCTCCAGCAACCATTGAGCAACTGTTGCTGAACTGGCCTTCCTGCAGTCCAGGCCTCTGACCAACTGAAAATATATGGTGCAATTCCATATCTGTAGATATGGAATTGGTGTAGACGGGTTGCCTGTGTCTTAGTGGATGTTCAGGATTTAAATATCGTGTATGACGAATCTGTATACAATTTGTAGGTGTTGCCTCCCTAAGATGATGACCAGAGGGGCAACTGGTTTCCTGTTCAACAACGTGTGGCGCTGTGATAAAGAATAGAAAAAGGGACACACGTTGAGCTGATGTCAGTTTCACAACAGGAAGGTTTATTCTTCACAACAGCTTAGAACAGCTTCAGGTATCACCATACTAACTGCAAAGAAATGGCCTTATGTTTCAGTCCAGTTTACCATACATGGCCACAGTTCCCTGAGCTAGAGACTGTATAAATCTCTCAATACAACTTTGACAAAACATAAACAAAATATTGCTTAAATCCATTGATAATATCAGATCCACAATGTATCACAAAGATAAACAAAACACAATAGTGTATTCTGTACTTCATTTTTAACTACATTTACAAACATCATAAAATTAACTCATTTTAATTCTTGTTCAGCACTAAATTATTTATGTGAAATGTATTTCCACTGTACTGACAATGTAACTTCTGTTTTTTTAAATATAGCTATTTTACTCTTTACAAGGAAATAATGTCTTTGACATAAAACAAACATATTCACTGTTCTTATACAACCTACAACTATATAGAGTGCAATGCTCCTTTAACAGCGTTCACTACTGCTGTGCAGTCAGCATTGATCAAACAGTTTCCTTATAACACTTTATAAATGTCTTTGTATTAAACCACAAACTTGTTCTTGTAACCACAAGATCAACCAGAAGAATAAAACATAGTATGAAGCCCATTTATCAGAGTGCATAATACATTAAGAGTTTAGTCCAGAAATCTCTCACAGGTCAGATTAGCTTCCCCACACACACTCCGTATTCCACATTAGCCAAGTCCGCTAGCATTAGCATCATTTAGCCTGCAGCCTTAACCCACAATTCAGACACAACTCAGAATGAATCCATTTCTTTAGCGAGTTGCGCTCATTACCCACATAAACAACATCATCCGTTTGTAAGGTCTGCAGTATACATTCATTTAAATGCATTTACTAACCTGTGATAAAGAATAGAAAAAGGGACACACGTTGAGCTGATGTCAGTTTCACAACAGGAAGGTTTATTCTTCCTCTGTGCCCCAAAACGCTACTCGATACCACTGCGCGTAATGCGCCCTCTAGCGGCTGGATGTAGGATAGCATTTTAAATGACAGGTACAAAGATACAATCACAACAAAACACAACAACAACTGGGCTGTTTTCCCCAGTTTAATTCTGATACTAGATTTTACTAGAAAGCTATTTTCAACTCTCTACACTCTCCCCCACTTAAAAGAATGTCTCCTGACATTTGTTTCTTCATGTGTGGACCCATTAGTGTATGAGTGTGCAGTCATTGTGGTAGTACGGCTGAGAATAGATAGGGTGAAAGAATGATGGGACGCTGTGTGTCCACATCCAGGGTTGGCTAGCTGAAAGGGTGTTCATATCTGCCCTCCAGTGACAGTATGATGGCTGACCCAGTGCATTGTACGTGAGTCTTTCTGCTGGTCTCCCCCTCCTCTGTGATCTCCTTACAAAGTCATTTTCTCTATTTTCTCCATCCATTTCCTCCATGTCTTTTTCTGCTAACTCCTCGGCCTCCACAACATCTTGTTCTCCCCCATATTCTGGCCTGTCAAGAGGACAGAACTCTCTTGCTGCTGCCCGTAGCTTGGGCTGACTTTGAGAATCCTGCTTTGGAATGACAGTTTCCTGTTGCTGAGGGTGCTCCTGTTGAATAGCAGGTCCTTGTTGTTGAGGGTTCACGAGTCTGTAGCATGGAATCTTCCTCCGGAGGTCATGGTGGTAGGTATAACTATCTTCCTAATCCGAGCTACTGGTCGCCGTTTCGTTGACATCTCTTTCAGGTTGTCTTTACCTTTTTGCTTTTGTCTTTTCTTCCACAGGAAGTTCTTCCTCGAAAGGTAAGTCGTTTACTGGTAGTAGGAGGTTTCTATGAAGAACCCGCATGGCTTTACTACCTCTCTCTGGCTGTACCTTATAGACTGGTCCATCTCCCAATCTCTCCACCACACGATGTACTACCTTCTCCCAATAGGCGCGGTTTTCCTGGCCCTCCTCTCTCTGACAAATTTTTCACCAGTACTCTGTCACCTGGCTGGAGAGTAATACCTCTTACATGTCTGTCGTACTGCTTTTTGCTTTTGGCTGAGGACTGTCGGCTGTTATTTGCAGCTATTTGGTAAGCGACTCGCATCCTCTCAGCCCACTTTTGGACAAACGTTTGGTGGTTTTGTGCCTCAGTGTCTTTCCCTTGGTGAAAAAGTAGGTCAACTGGTAGCCGTGGAGCCCTGCCATACAAGAGAAAAAACGGAGAGTACCCTGTTGCGTCATGTCTTGTGCAATTGTAGGCATGCACGATCTGAGGCAGGTGATCTTTCCATTCACTCTTTTTCTCTTCTTGTAGGGTGCGCAGCATTTGGAGAAGTGTGCGATTTAATCGCTCCACTGGATTGCATTGAGGATGATAAGGAGTGGTGCGTGAGTGTGCAATTCCTGATAGTTGTTGCAGTCTTTGGAACAGGCTGTTTTCAAACTCACGTCCTTGGTCGTGATGCAACTTCTCTGGATACCCAAAGCGAGGAATAAAGTCCTGAAATATCTTTTCAGCAGCTGTCTTTCCTGATTTGTTTCTCGTTGGGTATGCCTGTGCAAAGCGCGTGAAGTGATCAACGAGGACAAGGATATACTCATATCCAGTGTTGGTCAAGTTACTTGAAAAAAGTAATCAGTAATTAATTACTGATTACTCCCCCCAAAAAGTAATCCCGTTACTTTACTGATTACTTATTTTCAAAAGTAATTAATTACTTAGTTACTTAGTTACTTTTTAAAAACACGATTTACAACCTGAAGAGGTGATAAAGTGATAGATCTTTCAGCCCAATTCTACTTTTTCTACATAATCCATCATACAAAATGTAATCAAATGGAAAAGTCTCTTTTTTTTAACTTGTTTTATCAGTTTTAATCTTTTAACTTTATGCATCAAGCAAAACATTTAATTATATGCAACATTCTCTGACTTGAATAAATTAGTTTAACATTTAAACCTATTTTCTACACATTCCAGCACATAAAATAAAATATTTTTTGTGTTTTCACTCACTCTTTCAAACAGATGCAAGTAAAACACAGCAGAAAATAAATAAAGTCAAAGACTCAGCGGTCCTTTTGCTCTATTTTCACCTGTAAAGCAGGAGCAGGGTAGGCGGAGGGTTACCCTGGTGTAGGTGTGCTGCGGTCAGTTGAAGAATCCGCGCGAGTGTCTCTGTGAGTTTCCCATCACGTCATAGCTACTCGGTGCTTGCTCGGAAGTTTAGGGGTTTTTTTCGCTGTAAAAAGAAGTTTTCTTCCCACGCACGATGGACGCTAATGTTTTTGTCACTTTTTATGGAATCAAACTCAAAGTAAGGTCAGTACTTCCACGCTTTAAACGCTGCACGCTCATACTCTCTCCCGCACTCGATATATTATCCATTGTTGATCTGCACACAGCTGCTGTCACTAACGGCGCACTTGCTTACGTCACTGTCATGAGACATTCTCGCAAAAAAAATCACGGTTTTAGTAACGCAGTAACGCAGCGTTCCTACGGGAAAGTAACGGTAATCTAATTACCGATTTTGCAATAGTAATCCCTTACTTTACTCGTTACTTGAAAAAAGTAATCAGATTACAGTAACGCGTTACAAGTAACGCGTTACTGCCCATCTCTGCTCATATCCTCCTTTGCTTGGCTCCAAGTGCAAATAGTCAATAGAGACCAACTCAAAAGGTGCACTGGTGGTGAGGGATCCCATTGGAGCTCTCTGTTGGATATTGGGGTGCTTCTGTTTAATACACGGGCATTTTTTTGTCACGTATTCTTCCACATCTTGCTGCATGTACGGCCAATAGAACCGTTCTCGGGCCAGATGGATCACCTTTTCAGAACCTACATGCCCCATGTCGTCATGTAAGCTTTTCAGTACCACTGATTTGAGCTGTTCAGGGAGGACCAGTTGTCGGTTTTGGTTTGTTTTTCGGTAGAGTAGTCCATTTTCTACTTCTAACTTGTTCCACTCATAGAGCAGTCTCCTTGTCTGTTTAGACATTGTTTTTTTTATCTTTTTCATTTGGAGTCCAAGCTCTCAGTTTCAAAGAAATAACTTCTTTAATAGCTGGATCTGCTTGTTGTGCAGCTCTAATATCTCTGGGAATGATGCCTGAAACGCTATTGTGTGGTACAGCATTTCCATCATCACCATTTAGCTGCAATGCAGCCACCCAGGGAACATCATCGTTTTGTACCATTTTTGTCCCCTGCCACACCGCAGAGACCACCTCCGGTGACACTGTCTCTGTATGGTCACTCATCTGCTGCTGCAGGTTCACGGGATACCTGGACAACATATCGGCATCAGCGTTCCTCTTTCCTGGTCTATACTTAATGTCAAAATGGAAATCCGCCAACTCCCCAACCCATCTGTGACCCACAGCATTTAGTCTTGCTGAACTCAGGATGTAGGTCAAGGGGTTATTATCAGTATAGACCGTGAAAGTTGGTGCATAATACAGGTAATCCCGGAACTTGTCGCAAATAGCCCATTTAAGTGCCAGGAACTCAAGTTTGCCCGAGTGCAGATGATAGTTCCTCTCTGCAGGTGTTAAGGTCCTGGAGCCGTATCCAATGACACACAGTTTGTTGTGTTGGCGTTGGTATAATACAGCTCCCAGACCTTCGTTTGAAGCGTCCGTGTGTAACACAAATGGAAGATCAAAATCTGGGAAGGCCAGGATGGGGGGGGTTGTCAACATGTCCACCAACCTGGACACCACGTTCTGATGTTCAGTAGTCCAAGTGACAGGTGAGCGAGAGGGAAGTTGCCCCTTGTTCCCTTTGGTCACTGGACTTTTTCCCTTAACAGTCTGAGGCTTGATGGCATGACCTGTCTCAGCTGGGTTTTGGAGAATTTCAAACAAGGGCCTCGCCAGTCATGAAAAGTCTTGGATAAAGGACCGGTAGTAACTGAGAAATCCAAGCAACGTCCGGACCTCTCCAACTGTGCGATGCTTCTTGTCTTTCAGGGCTAGAACTGCTTCCAAATCCTTTGGATCGATCTGAATCCCTTCTCCTGACACCACTCGCCCGATGTACCGAATTTGTCTCTTAAAGAGCTCACATTTGGCTGGGCGAAGCTTAATGCCATGTTGTCGCATCCGGTGAAACACTTGTCTTAGATGGTCTACATGTTCGTCAAACGTTTTGGAATAGCAAAGGACATCATCCAAATACGGCACGCAACACTCGTCTCTGATGCCCTCTAACACTCCCTCCATGCACCTCTGAAAGGCAGCTGGTGCATTCGTCAGTCCAAAGGGTATTCGTACCCATTCGTAGAGTCCCCAGGGTGTGCTAAAGGCAGTTAGATGTCTTGACTCCTCACTCACAAACCCTTGATGGTACGCACTCCCTTGGTCCAAGATGGAGAACCATGAATTGCCTCCTAGGCTGTCCAACAAATCCTGGATCCGTGGGAGTGGATGGCGATCTGGGACGGTTTTGCGGTTAAGCTCACGGAAGTCAACACACAGGCGAAGACTGTTGTCTTTTTTTCGCACACACACTACAGGTGAGGAATGGGCAGAAACAGACTTCCTAATCCACCCCCTGTTTAGGAGATTTTGGATATACTCCTTCACCTCCTTAAACAGTGGCCGTGGAATGGAATTGTAGCTTTTTTGAACGGGAGTGTCATCAGTTGTATTGATTTTGAGCTGTAAGCCAGGGACACACCCAATGTCTCCTTCATCACGAGCAAACACGTCTGATTCCTCATAAAGCATTTGCCGTACCATGCTCTGGTCAGGCTCCGGCAGGTGATCTAAATCCACATTTGGATGCCATCTTTCCTCCACACTGCCAGCCTGGCGATTTTCCTTCCCATTACTTTGTTCTTCACTGGTCGGACTTGTTTGGGTAGCGCACAGAAGGGTGTCATTGTGTGGTTCTCCAGGCCCCTGCATAGTTGGATGGATGTTTACAGGTGTGCTTTCAATAATTTCTTCAATGAATCCTAAGACTGCTTTTGGAGGTAAAAAAAAACATCATGCCTTGTTGAATTCTGGATTGGTATTCTCACTATTTTTGAGGCGCCAGCCGGCACTTCAACGAGCGCAGGAAATAACTCCAACCCATCTGGCAAGTGACTGTCTACATTCGGCTCAAACAACATGACTCCTCCTCCAGGAAAAGCTCTCATGCGGCATTTCACCTGACAGATCTGACTGCGGGGGATCGTGAGTCCCTTCTTTCCAACTCTTAATACTGGACATTCTGACTCTTCCAGGGGTTGCTTTGTGTGAACCACCGAAACAAGACTTTCAGCATTACTCTTCTGAATTCTCAGGGCTTCTGACAGGAGACTCACTAAGTTGCCGTCATCTCTTTGATCACCATTCCCTGCAATCATCTCTTGTATCACATTAAAGCCTAGTAGCGGGCTGCTCAACCCCTTGACTTACTAGCATGGGAACATGAATAGCAACTGAACCATGTCTGCTACTTGTGATCTCAAGAAAAACTTCTATCCACCCTTCAAACGGCACATCTGTCCCATTAGCTGCAGTGACTTTGAGTGGGTGATTTGAGAGTAGGCTTTCCAGTGGCCTAATTGTCACATTTGGCGAGGCCTTTTGCACCCAAGACTTCTCCACAATGCTTACTTGGGCCCCACTATCCAACAACATTTGAAGTTTGACCCCATCCAGATAACAAGTTACCATACACCTGCCCCCAATCAGCTGGGCAACACGCTCCCTTTTGGACACTTGACATGATTTGGGGGTCTTGGTTGAAGATGGAATTTTATCTTTCAGGTGCAGCTTCTCTGGGATTGGGGACTCTGCATTCTCCAAGGTCACTGGTGGTCCCTCCCCAGCGACCTCACCCGGTTTCCCGACAGAGTTCCCTTTTGTAAGCAGCCAATAGCTCTGTGTCCCTTTTTTCCACATCGGAAGCAGTGTGAGCAGGTGTCATTTCCTTGGGATACACATTGGTGACATTTCCCTTTAACTTCAGGCTTGGTTGACTGTTTTATGTGTGGCAAAGGGTTGTAGGTGTTTTCTGTTGCCACATTCACTACCGGTGTGATGGCTTTCTCCAAACTTTTGGCCAAAGATGACACTTGGGCTGTTAACTCCTGTATAGCACTGCGATTGGCCTGCACCTCTGCCTGCACTTGAATGGCATTCTGTTTGTCACTGTCCAGCTGGGCTGTATTGATACTGATTGCTTTTTGTTTGCATACCTGTCCCAACCTGGTTTTCCTCTCAGTGTCCTCCCTCAGTGATCTTGTGATCACGTCGAGTATAAAGTCATCAGTCACATTCATGTCTGAAATATGTGGTTGAAGATCTCGTCTGATGTATGAGCATTTTTCATTCATCCCCTGGTAAAGCGAATAAAGAAACACTCCCTGCACCAGTTTGCTATCATATTGGAAGTCTGTACCTTGTTTAGAAGCAAACATTATACGCTGCTTGACCCCCATTAGTCTATACATAAACTGTTGTGGGCTTTCTTTGTCATGTTGCTTTGCGTTACTTAGTTCCTGGAACAATTCAGTACTGCTCTTATCCCTAAGGTGTGCTTTAAGGAACCTTTTTAACTCAGCAAGGGTCAGGGTGTCTTTGGTCATGAGCATGTCTTTAAAGGTACCAGGCTTAATTATCTTGAGCACCGTTCTTAAGACCTCAGCTTCTGAGAACCCCTCAGCCAGACCTTCATCAATTTGTTTACATAGACAGTTAAAACTCAAATCAGAAGCTGAGTCTGAGATTTGACCACCATGTATCTTAAATTCTCTATGTGGTAACAATGCAGCCACATCTGTCAGTTTTACTAAACCAGTTACAGGATCAGCAATCACTGCTGTTGGGATACTCTTTTTCATTACTGATGCTACTACTGCTGGTTCAGTCTCTGATACAGAAACAGCATCCCCTTCATCAGACGCTTGACCAAGTTCAACAGTTACCTGAGGTGCTTGCAGGTCATCAATGAGGTCACGAAATGCAAGCAGACGAGACATGCCCTGATCTTCGAGGCTCTTCAGTCGTTTACTTCTCAGAAAGTCAACAATAAAGTCAAAGAGCTCCACCTCAGTTGCATCCTCACCGGGAACATCTTCCACCTCTTCTTCTTGACACAATACTGCAAGTTTATGTAGCAGGTCCCTGTTAGCGGCTCTGGTCAGCTGATGAAGCTGGTTCTGGATCTCCCACTGTAGGTCGTGCAGAGTGGCCATGTCTGGATACCTGATGTCAATCGTTACTAATGCTGTGCATCAGAGGGATATGGATCCCGCAATTCTTGGCTGATTAGCACCTGACCACCATGGCGCTAATCCCGGACGAGCCCCCAGAATTGTTGCCTCCCTAAGATGATGATCAGAGGGGCAACTGGTTTCCTGTTCAACAACGTGTGGCGTTGTGATAAAGAATAGAAAAAGGGACACACGTTGAGCTGATGTCAGTTTCACAACAGGAAGGTTTATTCTTCACAACAGCTTAGAACAGCTTCAGGTATCACCATACTAACTGCAAAGAAATGGCCTTATGTTTCAGTCCAGTTTACCATATATGGCCAAAGTTCCCTGAGCTAGAGACTGTATAAATCTCTCAATACAACTTTGACAAAACATAAACAAAATATTGCTTAAATCCATTGATAATATCAGATCCACAATGTATCACAATAAACACATTTGTTTTACAAAGATAAACAAAACACAATAGTGTATTCTGTACTTCATTTTTAACTACATTTACAAACATCATAAAATTAACTCATTTTAATTCTTGTTCAGCACTAAATTATTTATGTGAAATGTATTTCCACTGTACTGACAATGTAACTTCTGTTTTTTTAAATATAGCTATTTTACTCTTTACAAGGAAATAATGTCTTTGACATAAAACAAACATATTCACTGTTCTTATACAACCTACAACTATATAGAGTGCAATGCTCCTTTAACAGCGTTCACTACTGCTGTGCAGTCAGCATTGATCAAACAGTTTCCTTATAACACTTTATAAATGTCTTTGTATTAAACCACAAACTTGTTCTTGTAACCACAAGATCAACCAGAAGAATAAAACATAGTATGAAGCCCATTTATCAGAGTGCATAATACATTAAGAGTTTAGTCCAGAAATCTCTCACAGGTCAGATTAGCTTCCCCACACACACTCCGTATTCCACATTAGCCAAGTCCGCTAGCATTAGCATCATTTAGCCTGCAGCCTTAACCCACAATTCAGACACAACTCAGAATGAATCCATTTCTTTAGCGAGTTGCGCTCATTACCCACATAAACAACATCATCCGTTTGTAAGGTCTGCAGTATACATTCATTTAAATGCATTTACTAACCTGTGATAAAGAATAGAAAAAGGGACACACGTTGAGCTGATGTCAGTTTCACAACAGGAAGGTTTATTCTTCCTCTGTGCCCCAAAACGCTACTCGATACCACTGCGTGTAATGCGCCCTCTAGCGGCTGGATGTAGGATAGCATTTAAAATGACAGGTACAAAGATACAATCACAACAAAACACAACAACAACTGGGCTGTTTTCCCCAGTTTAATTCTGATACTAGATTTTACTAGAAAGCTATTTTCAACTCTCTACATAGGCATATCCCCTTTCACCTCCAGCTGCTTTATTTTTACTGAAAAACTATACATTTAAATATGACGGAAAAATCAAAAGAAAGGAAAAATGCACCTGACAGACTAGTGTGATTGACCAGTGTGATACAGGTGGGTGGTATTAAATCCAGTTATTTGTATTCTTTAACGGCCAAGAAAGACACGGCTCAAAGTGGTCTAACTCAAGAAATGATCTTTAATTTTACATATTCCGGAATATGGAGACTGAGCAGACACACAGACATGCCAGCCGAAGTCTCAAGCAACAACAGGAAGCCTGATTATTTGTATACTTCCTCTAGACGTCACACACACTTTAAGTTTCGATCAATACTGCATAAACGTGCTCTAGTGACAACTTTGCACTAAAGAAAAACAACATAGACCCAAGCAGAAATGTACCATCTTCTGAATGTATAATTAATTTCTGTCTCTGTTGCTGGTTTCTATTGTAGTGATCAAAGTCACAGAGCCTAACATCCCTTTTATTCATCACTGTATCATTTGCTTCCAGTGTTGCTCTCTCTCGATCTTCTGTCTCTCCCCCTCACCCAAACTGTTCTCTTTCTGTCGATGGAGATGCAATCCTTGCAGCTCTAATTCTCTCTTCTCTTCCTTTTGTGTGGGAACACCATCCAACTATTTAACCACAGCCCTGAAACAAACGAGCATCTGTTTGGATGCCAGCCCAGACCTAGCCACTGCCTTCCTGCTACGAGAATACCAACTGCCTCCGGTTTAACCCCTTGCTGCCAGGCCAAGGCACAGGCAGATGCCACGCCAGCACTGCAGTCAGAATCGCATGTTATCTATCAGGTGTTAGCTCGGGTTGTGAAAAGTACTTTTAAGGTTTGGTGTCTCCCTTTTATAAGTGCTACTTTGGTCTGTACCCATTAAGTACTTGTCAGTCAAATGTTGCTGGTAGTACTGTGCCATCTGATTAAGTCTAATCTTTTGAGTTGCCATTTATCATATTCAAAGGAGCTTGCAAAGAAAAGCGTCTGCACTTTTCTTTCTGGACTTTTCTTTGCAAGCTCCTTTGACTACGATGACCTGGATGACTGAGAACCTTCACAGACATTTATCATATTATTTATTCATTTTTTTACTGCATATTCAACATGATCAATAAGGGCCTGGCTAGCTGAATAGTCCTGTTATTAGTCATCTTAACTCATTCACTGCCAGCCATTGGCAGTGAATGAGTTAAACCCATTGACTCATTCACTGCAATTGACGGCTATAGACGTCAATGGCAGTGAATGAGTTAAGAGATTAAAAAGCAGTTTGCTATTGTACAATAAGAACATAACGACTATTTACAGGAGGGTGCTCTCCTTGCCATATTTTATTTGAAATATGGTTTTACTCTGTCCAATTTTTAAATCTCCAGTCTTTTTTAATCTTCTTTCTTGGTGGAAGCACAGTGTGCTTGGTGCTTTGGTGGTCCGTCCTTTGAGGAACTGTTGTTTAACTTGTATTCTTCTGTCTGGCCTGTGTGATCTGGCCAAAGTTATTTCTTCACCATGTTGTCTCACCTGCATCATTTGTGTATTTGTTATACTGGCTGATGTACTGATTTACTCCAGTCGTTTTATTAGAGTTCTGTGCACCGTATTACAACCAACAACAATAACCAAAATAGTGTGCGCGCACAGATACCACAAAAAGAAAAGAGAAGAATGTCACACACAGGTCTTTTAATTGTTAATGTTATCCAGTTCAGGCCTCTTGGCTGATCTGGGCAGTTTATTGGTGTGAATTCAGTCCAACAATTGATGTATGGTTTGTACAGTTTGTCCTAAGATTCAGTTCCATATGGGTTGTGGCTCACCATCTGTTGCAATGGAAGATCGTTCTTCTATGGATTTCCAAAAGGGCTGCAACTCAAAGTTCTCTGCAGACTTTCAGTTCTTTCAGTTCTTTGATCTCCAGAAAGCCTGACCTAAGAGCAAGGTCAGAGTTACTTCAAATGCACATTATCCACAGTTAACAAACAGTTATCCACAAACATCTGTGCTTAAAGCATGAACAAAATTAGTTTCAAATCCAAGTTCTGTTTCTAGTGTGTTGTACAACTATCACATTTAAAATTGTTTTCCATCAAATGGCAATCTTGCCATCAGCAATCATGAAACCAAAATGTTAAATGAGATATTCTGATTAATGCTGTGATCCTTTAGCCACGAGTGTTTTAAGTTATGCAAATGTGAATTAATTTGTCCTTATTTTGCTTTTGAAAGAATGCTTTGTGTAACTTTATTTTTGTTTAAGAAATCTGGTGTAGCGTAGATAGGACTGTCTGATGGAACTGCAAACAGAGAGACAACATTAGTTTACTAAACGTTGTGGTAGTAAGATTAACTACCACAGCATCCCCAAACAAATGTTTGTTTGTTTGGGGATGCTGTGGTAGCCATGCTGGTCCAGTGTGCCTTCAATTTTGAATAGATCCACAACAGTGTCACCGCCAAAGCACCTCCCTCCACACCATCACACCTCCTCCTCCATGCTTCACAGTGGGAACCATGCATGTAGACACCATCTGTTCACCTTTTCTCCTCTGAACAGCTGATGTAGAGATGTGTCTGCTACTGAAGCTCTGTGTGGCATCTATCTGGGCTCTAATCTGAGCTGCTGTTAACTTGTGATTTCTGAGGCTGGTGACTCGGATGAATGTATCCTCAGCAGCAGAGGGGACTTTAGGTCTTCCTTTCATGGGGCGGTCCTCATGTGAGACAGTTTCATCAGAGCGTTTGATGGTTTTTGCAACTGCATCTTGAAGCTCACTGAGAGAAGGCCGAGGGTTTGCAGCACTCTCAACAAAGCACAGGGTGGAATCTAAAAAATAAACATATTTAGAGTTATTTATCAGTTTTTCTCTGCTACACAATTCCATATATATTGCTTCATATATATGATGTCTTTAGTTTGCACCTTCAATATAAAGTAATAATTGGTAGTCAACTGTAAGTTGCAGGTTGTATAATTAAATATTACCAGATACTGTTTAATCAGGAAATAGAACCAATTATCTACCAAAGAATTTCAGTTTAACTCAGTTCAGTTTTATTTAAATAGCCCCAAATCACAACAGTCATCTGCTTTGTATTGTAACATACCCTACAGAAATAAACCTTACAATGATACACAACAACCAAAGACAAAGGACCCATTTTACAATCCATAGACACATATAACATGTAAAAAATTGTACTGATGTACTGATGTGAAAAAGACTTGAGATCTCATTTTGTTCTCTTCATTAGGCGAAGATTTCAGCACCTTTCAAGTTTTGTTTCTTTATTTGGGAAGGAGTACAGCAGACTGCTGCAGATAAGTCTTTCAAGAACAAAAGCAGTCCCTCAAACATGGGCAGAGAAGGCTTGGATGACTGTTATCACTCCCCTTTATCTTGATTTGCCCTCTTTCCATCTGCCATGCTTCTTTCCACCTCTAGTTCACTGTTATTCACATGGATAGAGTAAGGGAAATAATTTGGCTGTGTCTCTATGCATCATGTAGATCAATCAATGCCTCCATCAATCAATCAGTCATTCAGTGATCATGAGAAATGTGGTCAGGCCAAAAGTAGCCCAAAAACGGGAGGAGGGTGTTAATGATCTGACGCCAGTTGGGACAACAGTCGCCAAGAGCACCACTGGTAGGTAACACGCTGTAATGGACTGAAACCTTGCAGTGCCCACAACGTCCACTTCTCAAGGCTTGCCTCAACCTGCAACATGATGAGACATCTTCTATACAACTATGACATGTTTTTAAGAGCCAATATATGTGTGGCACTATGGATTAGGTTGTATTGCATAGACCATGCCAGATTAGGTGGATAAGTGTGGTTAATGCTAGCAGGGCTAACTGTAGATATAGCATCTTAGCAGTTAGCTGAAAAAAAATGGTTTCTGTTCCTGACTAACAAGGGAAGCGGTGTTTAATCCTTCAGCTGACTAGTTGCACACAAAATTAATTTTCATTCATGAGCTGATAAACAGTGTGCTTCATAGATGTCAAAAGAGATGCTGTCTCCTTGGCTTGATAAAGTGTTGTTATCAAAAATGTGAGCAGCGTTAAACCCAAATGCATCCTTACAATCAGCGTCACCATTCAAACTCTAAATATTGTTACTGTGGACTGAAACTCTCAGTGACATTCCCTACAGGCAAAGGGCCTCACGATGCCTGCAGGGGCCTCACGATGCCTGCAGGCTCACTGATGTGAAGTAACTTGCCTTTTTTGTGCTGATACGCCTACCACACAAATTGGTTCCCTCTGTGCACATGTATCCGGCCACAGGACACAAATAACTAGATGCAGCTCCCTGTAATGACATATAGTGGACAAAAAAGGCTAGAATTATGGAGGGAGGGGGGGAAAAATCACTGCTTTTATCTTGCCTGCTGGGGCTGTCATGCTCTTAAAAAGTCTCTGGTCGGGAATTCCAAACTGTAGCAACGCCAGACAAGGGGAGGCACAATACAAGAGCACAGGAACATATATGCACACATCAGACCCCCATGGATGCTCACAGGGGGTTGCTTTTCAAAGACTGCAGTTTGGAGGGGTTTCAGCATCAAGGCCCTTGCACTATTTCATGCCATTAATACTGAATGACTCTGGGTCAGTAAAATAAAAGAGCATGTTAAGTAAGACACTGAAGGCCTGCTTACCCCTCAAGCTATTTACACTTCCTTCTATATCTTAGATGTGCAGCTGCAGAATGACAATAATTTGAGCTATAAAATCAGCTCGTGAATCATTTTAAAAAGTCAGTAATTGGGTAGAATTCATGATGACTTACATCGATAAAACTCCTTGGAAAAAGAGTAAAACTAGGCTTTTTTTCTTCTCTTTACATTCAGTTGTCGTCTTTATTGTCAGGGGGCTGGTACTGTGACCCAGCATTTTGAGATATTTTGTATTTTTTGATTACTTATGAGATAACTGTAGGTTCTGGGGTTATTATTAGTCCATCCTAGTGGAGTGTTATCGTCCTTGTTTATGAGTTTTTTAACTGTTTGT
Source organism: Diplotaxodon limnothrissa (assembly GCF_057381915.1). Taxonomy (NCBI): domain Eukaryota; kingdom Metazoa; phylum Chordata; class Actinopteri; order Cichliformes; family Cichlidae; genus Diplotaxodon; species Diplotaxodon limnothrissa. Next base: position 29,551,003 of record NC_140615.1, on the reverse strand, counting down.
CATGTGTTATCTCCTTTTCTATGTATGTTCCCCTTGTGTGTCTCTCCTCTGTGTCTCTCTCCCACTCTCGCTCCATCTCGCTGTCTCTTGTGTCAAGCTTGCGTGTCCCAGTTAATGTCTCTCCATCTTTCCTGTTTTATTTTGAAAGTTTTGTCTCCATGTTCAGTGTGTTTAGCTTTTCTTCCCCTGTGGCGTGATGTTGTGTTTCCCTGGTGTTTCTACTTTCCTCATTACCCTCCTGTGTATCTGAGTCGTCTGTCTCCCTCTGTTCAGTGTGGGGCTGTCTGTTTGTATTGTCTAATGTCAGGTCAGGTTCTTTTATGCTCCTGCTAAGATTCATGTTCATGTTCTCAAGTCATAGTTTTCTTTGTTTTGTGTTTTTTTCCTATCAGCCAAATAAATGGCTTGCTCGCTTTTTGTTAAACCTTACTTATCTCGATCCCTTGTATGCGTTTTGATCCACACCTGAAACACAACGGATACTCCTTTATGTCAAAAGTGGAAGAAACCAGAAAATTAAACTCTTTAATTAGGGGTCTAAATGTAATCTTGTAGTTAGCTTCCAGTTGTTAAGCTTTGCATTCTTTTTGCAGGAAGGACAGGAGGGAGAATGGCAAGATTACTTCTGTCTCTGCATCATCTGAAATGAAACAGACCTGAGATGCGATGAAACTTTGGCCTAAGCTCAGGCCTGCAGCTGGTCACGTAGTTTAAGATTAAACAGGAAATGGAGTTTGGGGCTGTGTAAGGGTTTGTTTGTTATGACTGTGGATGGTTCTATTTGGTCTAAGTAAATAGCTTGGGTAAGTGCATGTAATTTATGTTAACAGTAAAGGACAGCAGTTTTATTTATGTACTTAAAGTCTTTAAAAAAAGGCTGGCTATTGTCATGTGAGATTTTCCTTATTAGATGGGTTACACAGTACCCCCCATGAAGTCACTGCTAGTAAGGTAGTAGTAAGTAGGGGTGGGTTTTTATAATCGATTTATCGATTAAAATCGATTCTGGCTTGGATAATGTAAAATCGATTCATTAAAATCCTGAATCGATTTTTTAATATAAATTTATTTTGCCCGAAATGCCAGAATCTCAGGTGAAATCTCACAAAATTTCAACCACCACCAAACAGCTAAGACAGTAAACAAGGGCAGGTACACGGATTCTGCACAAAGACTTAAACACACAGCGTGACCCACGGATCAGAATCAGTTAGATGTCGCCTTTCTCACGGTCCGGGCTGAAAGCCGACAGCTTGCTGATTCTGATCTGTCGGCGGGTCCGCGCTTTGTGTTTACGCCCTTTATGCGCTGATTCTAAAGCTGTTAGTTTGATGTCTCTCCAAACAATATTGACCGAACCAGCAGCAAAAGAAGATCCAAACTATGCTTCACATGAACATTGTCATGTATTCACTCTTACTTTTACTGTTTTGCTTCGACCACGATGCACAGCTCTCTCTCTCTCTCTCTCTCTCTCTCTCTCTGTACTTCAAGAACAGTTTCCCGTCTAAAAATCTGTTTTCTTCATTATTCGCTTACTTGTTATGCACAAGACTACCGTTGTTTACAGCGCTGTCAGCCGACGGTTTTTTTTTTTCGTTTTATATACTTCCGAAAAGAAAACCTAATTTCTGCCGTTCAATACTGAACAAATTTAAACTTTTTAAAATTATGCAAAATGCAAAATGCTTAGCCGTGTCTCTAATAAAACCGCTGTAACTTCAGATTACAATCATGTGTTGATTAATGGTTTTCTTTCGTTTTTGATGTACTGCAGAATATTTTTATAAAATCCCAGGCCAGGAAAATCACCTTCATGTTTTTCTGTGTTTTATCCTCAGCTACTTTGACACAAAGGCATCTGCTGTGATGCTCACACCTTTGATGAAGTCTTGCGTGTGTCAGCTTCCTTTTTATAGATACAAAAATATGTAAATGTACTGATCTGAATTATAATATTTCTGTCAAAATTTCCCAGATTCAAATTGAATAGAATCGAATTAAATCGAATCGTGGATCGAATCGATTCGGGACTTTGTGAATCGGAATTGAATCGATTCTAGAAATCAGTGACGATACCCAGCCCTAGTAGTAAGTACTTAATTCATCATTTATAAAGCATTACAAATCTCAGTATGTAATTTATAAATAGATGTTTATTCTTAATTAATAAGCTAATATTTATGTGTTCAACTTATTTTATAGTGTAATCTTCACATGCTTTATCCAAAGCATATTCTCGGTTGACTCACCCACTAATTATATTCACAGTATTCACTACCTGTGTCTTTAGGGACTCGCTAGCTTAGCGTAGCTCGTAGCTGACTGGCTAGCAGCATGGCCTCTACACCTGTTCCTCCTGCACTTTCCTACTCATTGTGTCAAAGGTTACTCCTCAGCCTTCTTTAGCAGTAATGATACTTGTAATAAAGTAGTACATTTGCAGCTCTGGAGACCAGGATCACTGAATTGGAGATTTGGCTTTGCACCCTTGAAAAACCTGTTGCTAGCCAGGCCTCTGTAGTTGGTGCAGCTGAAGGTAGCATGGGCCCCATTAGTTCTGCCCTGGCAGATTGTCCCGAGCAGCCAGGAACTCAGGATCACTGAGTGATGGTGAGAAGGAAGCATAGCCTTAAACAGAAGCTTTCAGTGCACCACCTGCGTCTAACTATTTTTACCCAACCGGTGACACACCCGCCTGGGATCAAACTGATAATTGGCGATTCTGGTGCCAGCAACCATAGTCAATTGTCTTCCAGCGGCCAGAGCAACACCAAGGGAAATTTAAAAGTGACTCCTGGTTACGCCAATCGGAGGTCACTAAAATCAATATTGAATTGGTGTGTGACTTTGCCAAAACAATGTCGGACTCTGTAGTTTTCTCTGGTCAGTCAGTCTCAGTCAGACCAGGAGTGACATGTTTAGCCGCATGTTCTCCTTAAATTGTTGTCTGTCTGAGTGGTGTCCAAGAAACGATGTGGGCTTCATAGATAATTGGCAAACCTTCTGGAGGAAACCTGGTCTTGTTAGAAGAGACGGCATCCATCCCACTCTCATTTCTAGAAATATGGACAAATTTATTAAACCCCCCAAAATATGACTATCCAGAGTTGGGACCAGGAAGCAGAGTTGCAGTCTTACACGCTGTGATGTTTACAGAACTTTTATTTTGAAAGGTCGAATGTAAGGCGGAAGGAGGATATATAAAAAAGGAGACAACAGAAAACGGTAGATGAACAAGTTAGCGCTGCAGACTGTGTTGCCGCTGCAAGCCTGAGAATTAAAGAATGGAACTGAGAAATACTGAAGGTGTCATCATTAATCTCATGCCTAAATATGATCACGTCCTTATTGTTGGAGATTTTAACGTCCGTGTGTGTTCTCCTGACAAAGCGATGGTTAAAGATTTTTAAAGTTTAATTGATTCTTTTAACCTCACACAGTGGGTGGCTGAACCTACACAAGTATGTGGACATACACTAAACCTTGTTTTATCCTACATCCTGCCTGTTTCTATCATGATCATTTTAGCTGCAGTGTTTTCAGATGAGAAGCCTTTGTTAGCTGACATTGTATTGTCTACAGGCACAGACACTCCTGCACAGAGTTTTCAGCTCATCATGAGAAAATGTCTTTTTAGATGAAAGTAATGTCCTTGAGATTTTTCAGTCTGGTTTCAATTCTCTGCATAGTCTCGGATTGTTAATGACATCCTTCTGGCTATAGATGTAGGGGATCATGTGGTCTTGGTTCTCCCAGCGTTAACGGCTGCCTTTGACACGGTGGATCACAACATTTTACTATCTCGTTGGGAACACTGTGTAGGCATACGTGGCACTGCTCTAAATGGGGTTTAGATCTTACCTGGCTGAGAGAACGTTTTGTGTATATCAAATCCTTCTATGGGTTTTAAATGGGTAGTGATTCTATGTTTGACAGTCAAGTGAGAGCAGAAGTGAAATCCTTTGTTCCGGTTGAGGTAAGTCTCGCCCCACACAACCTCTCTGAGCTACTGCACCCACACACTCCCTCTCTTAGATCAGCTGACCAGTTGTTGTTGGATGTGCCAAAGAAGCGCTGGAAGCCCTGGGGGATCGCACTTTTGCAGTTGCGACTCCCAACTCACCTGTTCAATTTGGCTTTTAACCCAGTATAGAAATGTACATTTTATTTGGATTTGATTGTCTTCTTGATGTAGGTGTTCTATATTGTTTACTGTTGTTGTATTTTTACTTTGATTTTTAGTATTTATACTTTTCCTATTTGATGTTAAGCACTTTGGTCAGTGTTAGCTTTTTTAAATCTGCTTTATAAATAAAGTTAGCTTGGCTCGATCACTCTGGTCTCCGGTCCTGGACCTGAAGACCACAGGGAAACACCACACATCTATCTGCTGTCTGCTGTCACTGCTAAATTATTTTTGTAATTTTTATCTTAATTGAGTTGTTTCTGCTCTGTACTTAGATCTGTGGTTATTAGTAAAATCATTGTTTATTGTGTTGATAAACAGTGAACAAATGCTCTGATCAGATGCTGATTATCAACTTTTTACAGTTGTGGAAGAAGTACCTGTGTTGATAGGAGTTATGTGGGTAGTTCATAGGGTTGCCAACCGTCCCTTAAAATACGGAATCGTCCCGTATTTAGAAACAAAAGTACACGTCCCGTATTGAGCTAATAAGGGACGCACTTTGTCCCGTAATACAGTGAGAATCAAAAGTAGTCTATAACTTTTAATGGAATTAACACTTTGTTTGAAAACATAATTCCCAGCCCCTCTCCTGCTTTGTGACCAATGAGCTGACAGCACACTTATGACAATTCGAGTATAACAATTCAGATTACCGCTCATCTCATTGGTCGAGGAAAGGTCGCTTACAGAGAAAATACCGGAAGACAACAGATGACCACAACAAGAAGCATGGCCAACAGGGGAACAAACGCCGACACTGCGGTGCAAGTCTCGGATGACAGTACACCTAAAGCTGGACATACACTGTGCGATTTTTTCAGTCGCGATATTCAGCTCCTGCTCAAACTGCACGATTGACTCACAGGGGTTAGAAGTTGGTAGGTCACGTGCAGGGTCTCACACTATACCGCCCGATGCTCTGATGCGACCTGAGTGCTCACACTGTGCCTCCATAACATGAAGGTTATAACAGAAAATCTGTCGCTCGCTCTCTCTGTCTTTCACTCACACAGACACACCACCACCATCAACTTTGCTAAATTGCTAATGAAAAACATTTATCAGGCAGCTGTGATTGAGCAGCAGTGTAAATCCAACTATTTTCACGGTTGTTGTGGTCATGATAATTTTGTGATGCCACATCGAAAAGGCTCGGATGAGCTTTCCAAAGTTCTACAAGTTGTGCCTCCATCGCTTGTGTCCAGATCACACGCTGCACAGCCGTGCTGCTCCGTCTTTTTCACCGACGTTTACGTGTTTGCGCGTGAGCAGTGTGAGCGGCTGTGGTGACACCCTCACGAGCGATTGATAATCGGGAGCTGGTCGTGAGGTGTTAATTGCTTCTCGTCACCCCACGTATACTACACGATGCACGATGAAGGCCAAAATCGGTCCGATCACTCAAAAATCGGCTCAAAATGGGCCTAAAACCGCACAGTGTGAGCCCAGCGTTAGAGCAGCAATGTTTGTTCCCCTCAGAGAAAGGGAAGAATGGGAAAAGGAAAACACCTGGCTGGAAAAAGTTAATATGGGCATGTGCAGTGAATATCAGCGCTATGTGGCCAGAAGTGTGATAATATAACTTATTTTGTGTAATAAACAACTGCAAGGATAGATGATTACAACAAATTGATGACTAATACATAAAAGTAATACATAGATGAATAATGATGATGAGTTATTATGCGTAATCATGGGAACAAGCGGGTTTACAAACAGGAGCAGCTGATTAGCATTAGAAAAGCTGAAATAATACCTCAACTGAAGCCAATTGTACTAAATGCACTAAATGTGCACTGTTACAAGAATATTTTTCTTTCTATTGTTTTCTATTATTTTAAGTTAAGCAGGACAGTTCTTTTAAAGAAAGATTTACTTATATTCTCAAAAGTTAAGCATGACAGGCTTCTGTTTAAGAAAGAGACCTGTTTTATTGTGTTAATGTTGTCATTTTGAGCTAAAAATAAATGGCTAAATGATCATTTGTTTCACATGTGTTCATATCACAAAGAATAGAATATGCATCTACTTAAATCAACTTCAAGTCAAATGGTTAAAAAAATAATTTCACACACAAAAAAAGAGCTAGAAAATTCACCACACTGGGAAGGGTGAAGACAACTGGGTCGCCCGGCCCTGGCCACGAGGTGTCCCTTATTTATTTTTCAGGGAGTTGGCAACCCTAGTAGTTCAGCTTCACCACTAGGGGGATGTCTAACCAAATTGTAATATATACTGTGTCGTAGAAGCAGCGGCAGGTTATGTTTACGTGCATGGATGTGAGCCACGTTAAAATAAAGAAGCTTGCTCACTACTACTGTTGTTTTATTGAAAACACGACATGGTACCAGGAGTGAACCGGTAAAGCAGGTCATCATGGACAGTGTTAAGCCACCAGATGCCGTCAACTGGAACAGAAATGTGGACTATGAGTGGCGAACTTTTAAACAGCGGTTTATGCTATACCTGCAAGCTGTCGGCCTAGATAGTAAGCCTGATACACGGAAGATTGCACTGCTTCTTACCGTAGCAGGTCCACAAGCGGTGGAAGTATATAACACGTTTGTGTTCGCAACTGCAGAAGACAAAGAAAAGTTTGAAGAAGTAGTGAGAAAGTTTGATGAACACTGTTCGCCCAAAAAGAATGAAACATTTGAGAGGTACGTCTTTCGGTCACATATACAACAACCTTCAGAGAGTTTTGATACGTTTCTGACTGACCTCAAGTTAAAGGCAAGAACATGCAATTTTGGACAGCTGCAAGAATCTATGATAAGAGATCAGATCGTATTTGGAATAAAAGATATAAAGATAAGAGAGAGGCTTCTGAGAGAGGCGGATCTGACTTTAGCAAGTGCTGTGAAAGTATGTCATGCCAGCGAGCTCGCAATACAACATGCAAAAACCTTCAGCGGGTCGCCGAGGGAAACAGACACGGAAAGCACAGCTGTAGCTGCAGTTAATACACGGCAGGCAGGGCGCACGTACAAAAAAGAACAGAAAGAATCAAAAGACACTTTCTTGTGCAAAAGATGTGGCACAAAACATGGAAGGAAACAATGCCCAGCTTATGGTAAAATATGCAAAAAATGCAATGGACAAAACCATTTTGCCAAGCAATGTTTTTCAAAGAATAAACAAAAAGAAAGAGTACACACAGTAGAAGAAACTGCTCTCAGTGACACGTTTTTTGTGGGAATGGTAATGCAGCACGATACACCCATGGACCAACCTGCAGTCAGTACAGTGAAGCAGGACAAATGGACAGAGATGTTACCAGTGAATGGAGCCCTGGTAACTTTCAAACTGGACACAGGAGCCAAGGCTAATCTGGTGAATGAGCTGGATGTGAAAGCGATGAAAACAAAACCACACATATTCCAAAATAACAGTTTACTCCAAGCATATAATGGAGAACCAATCAAAACCAAAGTTAAATGCAGGCTCAGGGTACAAGTAAAAGGAAAATATCACAGTCTGATGTTTATCATTGTGCCAAAGGGACATGGATCTCTGTTGGGAGATAAAGCATGTGAGAGACTCGGCCTAGTCAGACAGGTATACAGTATAAACAGCTCTGAGCCCAAAAGTGTGAAAGAAATAGTGGATCTGTACCCAGACATATTCAAGGGGTTTGGAGTCTTACCCTTCACCTACAAGATAAAGCTGAAAGAAGGAGCTCTGCCTATGGTTCATGCACCTCGACGTGTTCCAGCTGCTCTTAAAGACAAGCTCAAAGAGGAACTAGAGCGGATGGAGGCACTGGAAGTTATAAGAAAAGTTAAAGAACCTACTGAATGGGTTAACTCCATGGTGTGCATTAAAAAACCAACCGGCGCTCTTAGAGTCTGCATGGATCTGAAAGACTTAAATGCTAACATACAAAGAGAGCATTACCAGATACCTACAAGAGAAGAAATAACAAGTGAAATGGCTGGTGCAAAATTTTTTAGCAAACTAGATGCGTCCCAAGGATTTTGGCAACTCAAGCTTCATGAGGACAGTACAAAATACTGCACGTTCAACACGCCATTTGGGCGTTACTGCTTCTTGAGAATGCCTTTTGGAATTTCTTCAGCTCCTGAGATATTCCACAGGACCATGGAGTATATGATCGAAGGAATCGAGGGAGTCAGAGTTTATATGGACGACATCATTTTGTGGGGATCCACACTACAGCAGCACAATGAGAGACTAGTAAAGGTTTTGGAAAGAGTGAAACGTTATGGACTTAAACTGAACAGAGCAAAATGTCAGTTTGGCGTGGGTGACATTACCTTTCTCGGTGACAAGCTGACAGCCGAAGGCATCAAGCCGGACAAGGAAAAACTACGAGCTATACTGGAAATGCCACGTCCTGAAGATAAAAAAGGTGTGTTGAGAATCCTGGGAATGGTTAACTTTATTGGAAAATTCATCCCAAGCCTGGCGGCCAAAACAGTGCACCTGAGACAGCTTCTACACAATAGCTGCGAGTTCAGATGGAATAAAGAACTGGAAAACGAGTGGCAACAACTGAAAAAGACACTTACAACAGAGCCAGTTTTGGCGTATTTTGATCCAAAAAGAAAAACAAAAGTGTCAACAGATGCATCGAAGGCCGGGATCGGCGCAGTGTTGTTGCAGGCTTATGGAGACCACTGGAGGCCAGTGGCATATGCCTCAAGAGCAATGACAGAGACAGAATCTCGCTACGCCCAAATAGAAAAAGAGACATTGGGGCTTGTTTTTGGATTTGAAAAGTTCCACACCTATGTCTATGGTTTGCCAACATTTGTGGCAGAGACTGACCACAAGCCATTGATAGCCATAATCAAGAAAAACTTAAGTGAAATGTCTCCACGCATTCAAAGATTGATGATGAAGCTACAGCGCTATGATTTCAACTTGATCTACACACCAGGTAAACACATTGTGTTAGCAGATGCACTCTCTAGGGCCACAACCCCAAACAAAGAGCAAAGCTCCACAGAGATGGATGTAAATATACATGTAAACCTGGTAGCAGAGTCACTTCCTATGTCAGACAGAAAATCACATCAGATCAAGGCTGAAACACAAAAGGACTGTAGTCTGCAAAGAGTTATAACACTGTTGAATGGGAAATGGCCAAGAGGTGAATGCAAAACATACTACAACATAAGAGCAGAACTAAGTGTTGTGAATGGACTTCTGCTAAGACAAAACAGAGTAGTAATTCCACACTCACTGAGAGGAGACATCCTGAAAAGACTGCATGAGGGACATCTAGGCATAGAGAAATGCAAACGGAGAGCCAGAACAGCAGTCTATTGGCCAGGTATAAATGCAGACATTGAGCAAATGGTTTCAACTTGTGATACGTGTATCAAACACCAGGCCAAACAACCAAAAGAGCCTCTGACCATAACAGACATACCGGAGGAACCATGGCAGAAAGTCGGAACAGGCATTTTCCACCTGGGAGGAAAAAACTACCTGCTGGTTATTGATTACTTGTCAAACTATCCAGAGATGGCATTATTGTCCAACATGTCAGCTACTTGTGTCATAACACACATGAAATCAATATTTGCTAGACATGGGATACCACAGATTGTTCATAGTGACAATGGACCTTGCTATAGTTGTAGAGAATTCCAACTATTTGCTCAGGAATATGACTTTAAACATGTGACCTCAAGCCCCCTGCATCCGCAGTCCAATGGGAAAGCAGAGAAAGGTGTGCACATTGTGAAACAGTTACTAAAGAAAGCACAAGATAGTAAGGCAGATCCTTATTTGGCACTACTGAGCTACAGAGCATCACCACTGGAGCATGGCAAGTCACCAGCAGAAATATTAATGGGAAGAAAACTACGGACCACTCTTCCTTACACAACAACCAGGAAACATAAAAAAGTGAGAGACAAAATGAAACAGTTGCAGAAGAGACAAAAGGTCAACTTTGACAAGTCCTCAAAAAGTCTAAAACCACTCGCACCCAATGAAGCAGTCAGAGTGGAAGATGCAAACATCTGGGCAAAGAGAGCAACTGTACTGGAGGAGGTAAACCCAAGATCGTACAATGTGAAAACTGAAGATGGACTGATATTAAGGAGAAATCGGAGGAGTTTACTGTACACTCAAAAGACAATGGGACCATCGGAAGGACAGTGTGATGACAACAACACACCACCTGAACCAACAACACCCGTGAAGGACAGTGTGGAGCAAAGAGACCAGTCACCCATTGTCAGAAGATCAGCACGCTCTATCAAGCCACCTGATAGACTAAACCTTTAAGCATATATATATATGTATATGTTGGTGTATACATATATAGCTAGTAGGGGTGCAACGATATTCGTATCGATATTGAACCGTTCGATACAGTGCTTTCGGTTCGGTACGCATATGTATCGAACAATACAACATTTGTAATTTATTTTATCAATTTTCCTTCTGACGATGCTGTCTGTGTTGAGCGCTCAGTGAATCTGTGTTCGACTACTCCGCCTAGGCTGCACTGATCCACTGAGCGCTCAACACAGACAGCATAGTCAGAAGGAAGAGCGCAGGGCAAGCTAGCGAGACAGAAGTTAAGCTCTCCTTTCAACCGGCAAATTGAACCTCATTCAGATCTGGCGTTTGGAATTATTTTGGTTTTCATGTGACGTATGACCCTGAAGGTAAGCGAGTCATGGACTAAAGTAAAACAGTATGTTGGATGTGCCATGCAATGCTCAATTACATTGGTGTGAACTAGTGTGTTAGCGCAGTTAGCTCGTTAACGTGTTGGCCGTCTAGCCCCATGCACGGAGCGATCGGCGGTAGCTCGTTAACGGAGATTTGCCGTGTTGTGGCGTTAAGGTCATTTCAACGAGGTTAACCTGAAAGCACTAGTGGGAACACAACGAATATGACTGCACATTTACGCCGACATCATCCTAGTGCAAAGACAAGTGGAAGCAGACAAAAAAAAGCAAGCATGCTACTAACTTTAGCCGAGTCATTTAGACAGCTGTTAGCACATGATTCTCCTTATGCTGCTGAGAATATAGCCCAGAAGAAGCGGATAGTATAGCTTTTATTTTGGAAAGAGACATTTCTCTGTAATAAACTCTCTTTTCCAAAGATGAGTGATTCCTCAATCAGATACAGGGCTTGCAATATCGCTAGCCCGACGTCCCGGAGCTAGCGATTTTTTCAGTCGGGCTACCAAAATCTATCTCTTCCCTGCCCGTCGAGCTATTGTAGGAAAAATATATGTCAATGCTTTTGCATTCTTTCGGAAATGTAGCTGGGTAATTATGTCATTGGCATCGGTGAGCCACTGTCAATATGTGACATATTGAAGTCGCGTTTGAATTTGCGCTTGTTTTTTTGCTTTCACTTTGCAATCGTGCGAACTGTGTAAAGAGAGCGACAGCACTGATCTGTGAGTGATGATAATTTGTGCACCAATTCCTCTGACATCGTCTTATTAATCGTTAGCTTACTATGCAAACATGACAAGTGAAATCTCCCGCAGCAAGCTTAAACATGTGAGAGGTTGATCGCGCAGAGAATCGCTGAGCTTATGTGAGTGCGTGTGTAAAAGCAGCAGGATATATATTTTAGTTCTGCTGAGCCAAATAAGACAGGTCAGGGTGAAGAAGTGACAGCCAAAGAAAAGCTTACCACAAAACGGAGAAGTTATGACAAATCAGACTATAAGGCAAAAAGAAAGTGCAGCTTTATGGTTTCATGGACAAAATAATTTCTGTGGCTGCAATATGACAGGGCTGCACATAAGTGGTCCGCAGGTGCGCATTCGCTGTCAAAATAAAAAACACGCACAAGGGTTAGGGTTAAATTTAAAAACTGTACTTTTGAGTTAAAATATATATTTATAATTTTAATAAATGACAAATTAAAAATGCATGAACATTTTTTTGTATCGAAAAAATATCGAACCGTGACACCAAAGTATCGAACCGAACCGAACCGTGAATTTTGTGTATCGTTGCACCCCTAATAGCTAGATATATATACATATATCAAAAAGGAACTTTCTGCATTATTGTGTGTTCCATAGTTTACACTGTCACAAGTGTTTGTGATGTAATTCAAGCTATGCAATGTTAGGTATGTTTCCACAGTGTTGTTCAGCAGTTAACATCTAAAGAAAAGGGGATGTGTTGATAGGAGTTATGTGGGTAGTTCAGCTTCACCACTAGGGGGCTGTCTAACCAAATTGTGATATATACTGTGTCATAGAAGCAGCGGCAGGTTATGTTTACGTGCATGGATGTGAGCCACGTTAAAATAAAGAAGCTTGCTCACTACTAGTGATGTTTTATTGAAAACACGACAGTACCTATCCTAAATCTTGTACTTATATAAAGGTACTAACACTATATATGTACATTCTGTAAAATAAAATGTTTAGTGAAGTAAAAGTACTACTAGTACTACTAATAATAATAATAATTCCCAGATTCTAATGCACACTTCCTCTCCTGATTCTCATTATGATATTTTATTTTTTTATTTTTTTAAATCATAGAAACTATGTAATTCTGTATAAGTAGGGTGACCATATTTTGATTTCCAATCAAGAGGACACCGGCCCAGTCATGAAGAACTTTAATAATACTGTTTGCTTAAAGAAAATAAGAAAATTTTAACATATTTAAATGATGCCTTCTCTGTGCGGTTAAAGAGTGGTGAAACAAAAAATGTCATATAGGCTTTTACAAGTCAACAAGGGCAAAAAATGGTAAATGGCCTGTATTTGTATAGCGCTTTACTAGTCCCTAAGGACCCCAAAGCGCTTTACACATCCAGTCATGCACCCATTCACACACACATTCCCACACTGGTGATGGCAAGCTACAGTGTAGCCACAGCTGCCCTGGGGCGCACTGACAGAGGCGAGGCTGCCGAACAGTGGCGCCACTGGGCCCTCTGACCAGCACCAGTAGGCAACAGGTGAAGTGTCTTGCCCAAGGACACAATGACCGAGACTGTCCGAGCCGGGGCTCGAACCAGCAACCTTCCGATTACAAGGCGAACGCCCAACTCTTGAGCCACGATCAAAAAATATACCCATAATATCCTATTAGAGCAATTAGAGAAAGCTGTAGGTATTACAGGTACTACGCTGCAGTGGTTTGTATCATATCTATCTAATAGACTCCAATTTGTGCATGTAAATGGAGAGTCCTCTTCACACACTGAGGTTAATTATGGTGTTCCACAGGGTTCAGTGCTAGGACCAATTCTGTTTACATTATACATGTCCATGAAGCCAGATAACACACAATAATTAGTTAAACTGCAGGAATGTCTTAAAGACATAAAGACCTGGATGGCCACTAACTTTCTGCTTCTTAATTCGTATCAAACTGAGGTTATTGTACTCGGCCCTGAAAATCTTAGAAATATGGTATCTAACCAGATTCTTACTCTGGATGGCATTACCTTGGCCTCCAGTAACACTGTGAGGAACCTTGGAGTCATTTTTGACCAGGATATGTCCTTCAATGCACATATTAAACAAATATGTAAGACTGCTTTCTTCCACTTGTGCAACATCTCTAAAATTAGAAATATCCTGTCTCAGAGTGACGCTGAAAAACTAGTTCATGCATTTATTACTTCCAGGCTGGACGACTGTAATTCATTATTATCAGGAAGTCCTAAAAACTTGCTGAAAAGCCTTCAGTTAATCCAAAATGCTGCAGCAAGAGTCCTGACAGGGACTAGAAAGAGAGAGCAGATTTCTCCTGTATTGGCTTCCCTTCATTGGCTCCCTGTTAAATCCAGAATTCAAAATCCTGCTCCTTACATACAAGGTCTTAAATAATCAGGCCCCATAAGATGGGGCCATAATCAGGCCCCATCTTATCTTAATGACCTTGTAGTAGTACCATATCACCCTATTATATGGGTGTAGGCCTGCAGTCACTCTCGCACTGCAGGCCTACTTGTTCCTAGAGTATTTAAAAGTAGAATGGGAGGCAGAGCCTTCAGTTTTCAGGCCCCTCTTCTGTGGAACCAGCTTCCAGTTTGGATTCAGGATACAGACACTGGTTGATCTGATATCCTCGTGTTGGTGTTGTTCCCAGATCATCATACTAAATGTTGTTCCAGGATCAACATTGCAAGTGACCAATCAGAATGTTGTGACGTCATACTTTTGCGACTTCGGGAAAAAACGGCGTAAAACAAAAAACTGTACTAAAGCTGCGTGAAACCACCTCTGTCCGCCGATCAACGGACCCTGACCCTAACCCTAACCGTAACCCTTTAATAAACAGTAAGCAGAATTGATATTGTCCTTGCAACATTGGAATTTAATAAATGCACGAATGCGCGCAAAAGAATAACGTCACAACAATGTGATTGGTCACTTGCAATGTTGAACCTGGAACAACATTTTCATGATGGTCTGGGAACAACAGCAACACGAGGATATCAGATCATCCTACAGACACTATCTCTACTTATAAGATTAGGCTTCAAACTTTCTTTTTTGCTAAAGCATATAGTTAGGGCTGGACCAGGTGACCCTGAATGCTCCCTTAGTTATGCTGCAATAGACGTAGGCTGCCGGGGGATTCCCATGATGCATTGAGTTTTTCCTTTCTAGTCACCTTTTCCACTCACTATGTGTTAATAGACCTCTCTGCATTGAATCATATTTGTTATTAACCTCAGTCTCTCTTCCACAGCATGTCTTTATCCTGTCTTCCTTCTCTCACCCCAACCGGTCGCAGCAGATGGCCCCGCCCCTCCCTGAGCCTGGTTCTGATGGAGGTTTCTTCCTGTTAAAAGGGAGTTTTTCCTTCCCACTGTCGCCAAAGTGCTTGCTCATAGGGGGTCATATGATTGTTGGGTTTTTCTCTTTATGTATTATTGTAGGGTCTACCTTACAGTATAAAGTGCCTTAAGGCAACTTTTGTGCTGATTTGGTGCTATATGAATAACGTTGAATTGAATTGAAAAACTGAAAAAAATTGTTCTTTGTAAGTATGGCTAATGTATACTTTAGCTATACACACACACAAGAACAACAACAACACAAAGAAGAAGAAGAGGAGGTAATCTACTACGCCTCAAAAACGCAATCATTAGTCTTCCAACTGTATCTTTCTGTTCTGACTGTTTACTGAGCTGTACTTTGGGAGTCATACTGTTGTGATACTGGGGAGAAAAGGATAAGGTGTGAGAGACTAAACCGTTACACACAAAACTTCAAAAACCTAAAGCGTGTGAGAGACTGTTAGCCGTGTTGTTCAGCAATAAACTTATGTACAATGTGTTAGTAAAGCGTGACTTGCACTTCTGGCCTGTTAAGCAATGGTTTTTAACAAATTTCACTGCAAACTATAAAAGGAATCTGGATTTAAATAGAACATAGTAGTGTTTGATGTAAGTGCAGGAAACACTAGTATAAGGTGTCTATGGAACAAATCTCCTTCAACGTTCACAATGACCAAAGTGGATGACTACAGGCATTTCTCTCAGTCAGCTGATTGTGTTTAGGGAAAAAAGCAGCTAAATACACTGAGATTGCTCCACATTCTTAGTGCGTTAACTCTGGATGTCTGTGGGTTTTGTCAAACTTGGAGTGAACAAAAGCAGAAAAACAGTAAAAGATGCAGACAGTGAAAGTCTGGTTTATTTCATGAATACAATGAAACATTTTACAGGCCACAAAGCAAAGTAGCATACATGATAAATGGATACTACAACATAACACGGACAGTGAGAAGTAAAACTCATCGTCTTACCAGATGTTATATTCTGTAAACTTAAAATAAACCACTGAAATCTGAGTTTAGTGTTTTAAGTCATCTATTAAAAAACATGAGTCAACACTTCTTTCTCCCAGCAGCATTACTGAAGTGACACTTTAATGATGCTTCATATCACAGTCTGTATGATGATAAAACATGTTCTCTCGTTAGCAGATGTCTGTGCTGTCACTTGTCATGAAAATGTCCAGAGCCAGGGTTCAAGCTTCTTCTTCAATCACCATTGATCATTATTAGGGCCCACCAAAGATTTGTCACATTATCCCCATAAACAACATGTTTTTATAGAAATCATTGTGACACAAAGATTTAGATTCTTGTTTCACAATGTGCATGAACTCAAAATCTTTAGTTTCATATTCATAAAGTATCGAAAATAATACATTTATTCCAATGTACGAGCTACACTTTTTTTTGTAAAAAAAAAAAAAAGCTGATTGGAAATGCATTCAAAAAAAGCTCCTGCCATGACCTTCCTTCTTCGAGCGCGCGCACACACACACAGAAAGAGAGAGAGAGAGATCATTAATATAAAGGATTGCAGCAGCTTTTGGATTTTCACTCTTTGTTGGATTTGATATGAACAGCCACATAAAATTCATTCCAATTTTTGCCTTTGCTTCAATTAAGATGTCTTTAAATCTACCATACCTTTTCTTCTTTGGCTTCTAAAATATGTGGTTCTATTGCGTGCTGCGTACATAACGTAATGTCAACTAGACCGATATTAAAATTTATAATATTGATAATAAGTCACTAAAATGGCGCCTGGAGCCTGTTTTGACATGAGCTCTGTGTCTGCTCTAGAAACTCTGAAATTCAGTAGAGCTGAGCCGTACATTAAATACTCACATGAACCTGTACTTTGAATTCTGTATGAGCTGTATAAAATACAGCAATGCACAAGTGTTTTGAATGAATAGAAATGTGACACAAGGTGTGTCTTCGACTGTTCCTGTATAACTTATTTTCGGACTAGTTGACAAGTTATGCTCCGGTCATTTGATGTTTCCAAGATAGATGTCCTTTTGTAATATAGTTAAATTTTCTTTGTAAATTTCATTTCATTCAAGCCAAGAAGAGGTCATTACACTAACAAGAGGTATCAACGCTGGGCTAAAGTTCAGCACGTGGTTAAAGTTTGTAATCCAGCCAGGGTGTAAAGCAGCCAGTCGTAGAGCTGAAGCAGGTAGCATCAACACATAAATCTACTCTACCCGGCTTAAATCACAAGAGCACCTCTGACCGAGGTGAGGAAGAGGAGGGGGAGAAACACAATTCGATTGAATTCGAATTGGATGGAAGTTGAGGACAGGGAGAAGGAAGCTTAGGATGAGGAGAAAGAAAAGCAGCAGGAGCATCTTTAGGGATCTCTATGATGTCATTGAGGTTTGCTTTCATTAATATGGTCCTCTCACAAAGAAAGATGACCTTATTGTAGTTCACCTACTTCCTGTATTAAATAGTGATGTGCAAAACGTTGTGGAAAACCACAGAGCAGGCACATATAGTGCATCTGCAGGTAAATGAGCATCAAATCTCTCAGACTCTGTATTATACTTTTTAGTCTTAAGACCATATGTTGTATATTCATAACCTTTATGATAAAACCTCTGTCAGCCATTGGTTTATGGACTTTGTATTAGAGCAGGGCGATATGGCCAAAAATATTTACCATGATATATATATATATATATATATATATATATATATATATATATATATATATACATACAGTGGGGCAAAAAAGTATTTAGTCAGCCACCGATTGTGCAAGTTCCCCCACTTAAAATGATGACAGAGGTCAGTAATTTGCACCAGAGGTACACTTCAACTGTGAGAGACAGAATGTGAAAAAAAAATCCATGAATCCACATGGTAGGATTTGTAAAGAATTTATTCGTAAATTAGGGTGGAAAATAAGTATTTGGTCAATAACAAAAATACAACTCAATACTTTGTAACATAACCTTTGTTGGCAATAACAGAGGTCAAACATTTACTATAGGTCTTTACCAGGTTTGCACACACAGTAGCTGGTATTTTGGCCCATTCCTCCATGCAGATCTTCTCGAGAGCAGTGATGTTTTGGGGCTGTCGCCGAGCAACACGGACTTTCAACTCCCGCCACAGATTTTCTATGGGGTTGAGGTCTGGAGACTGGCTAGGCCACTCCAGGACTTTCAAATGCTTCATACGGAGCCACTCCTTTGTTGCCCGGGCGGTGTGTTTTGGATCATTGTCATGTTGGAAGACCCAGCCTCGTTTCATCTTCAAAGTTCTCACTGATGGAAGGAGGTTTTGGCTCAAAATCTCACGATACATGGCCCCATTCATTCTGTCCTTAACACGGATCAGTCGTCCTGTCCCCTTGGCAGGAAAACAGCCCCATAGCATGATGTTTCCACCCCCATGCTTCACAGTAGGTATGGTGTTCTTGGGATGCAACTCAGTATTCTTCTTCCTCCAAACACGACGAGTTGAGTTTATACCAAAAAGTTCTACTTTGGTTTCATCTGACCACATGACATTCTCCCAATCCTCTGCTGTATCATCCATGTGCTCTCTGGCAAACTTCAGACGGGCCTGGACATGCACTGGCTTCAGCAGCGGAACACGTCTGGCACTGCGGGATTTGATTCCCTGCCGTTGTAGTGTGTTACTGATGGTGACCTTTGTTACTTTGGTCCCAGCTCTCTGCAGGTCATTCACCAGGTCCCCCCGTGTGGTTCTGGGATCTTTGCTCACCGTTCTCATGATCATTTTGACCCCATGGGATGAGATCTTGCGTGGAGCCCCAGATGGAGGGAGATTATCAGTGGTCTTGTATGTCTTCCATTTTCTGATGATTGCTCCCACAGTTGATTTTTTCACACCAAGCTGCTTGCCTATTGTAGATTCACTCTTCCCAGTCTGGTGCAGGTCTACAATACTTTTCCTGGTGTCCTTCGAAAGCTCTTTGGTCTTGGCCATGGCGGAGTTTGGAGTCTGACTGTTTGAGGCTGTGGACAGGTGTCTTTTATACAGATGATGAGTTCAAACAGGTGCCATTCATACAGGTAACGAGTGGGGGACAGAAAAGCTTCTTACAGGAGACGCTACAGGTCTGTGAGGGCCAGAGATTTTCCTTGTTTGAGGTGACCAAATACTTATTTTCCACCCTAATTTACGAATAAATTCTTTACAAATCCTACCATGTGAATTCATGGATTTTTCTTTCACATTCTGTCTCTCACAGTTGAAGTGTACCTCTGGTGCAAATTACTGACCTCTGTCATCATTTTAAGTGGGGGAACTTGCACAATCGGTGGCTGACTAAATACTTTTTTGCCCCACTGTATATATATATATAGCACATTAAGCGAAACAAAGCAGTCAGATAAATCAAACTTTATTCAATTCATTCTTCTTGCTTCCTCCACTTCTGTACCATTGATTCATTAATGCTGTATTCTATCACAGCTGCTCTATTCCAATGTTGTTGCAGTGTATTAATGACTAACTTCGTATTGTGGATGGATATCTCAGTTGTTCTCCTCACTGAAGTTTGGTCCGTTTACAGCATCCTGCCATGCGACTGCATTTGTCTCTAACCATCAGGAACCTTCACGTTAACTTTTATCGAGTGGAAAAGTGTTAGCGTTCATCCTGCAGCTTCACTGTTTGTGTTATGCTAACATAGCTGTGTCACTAGCGATTACGCAGCACAACATTATATACTAACTTCAGTAACCCTACAAACGTCACTGCTGTTTAGTTTCCTGTCTTCATTTATGTTGGAAGTGATAGCAGAGCTGTACGTTTGAATTTTTAAGAAATCTCTCAGTCAGAACATGCTATATCATGCTTAGGTGAAAACTAGCAAGCTAACTCCTAACTCCGGTAAATGTAATACATTCTGTTTTAATGGATGCCTGGATGTTAAACTTCATAGTTACACCTGGTAAAGCAGCAATGCTGATTGTTTTATTAAAGATGAAAGAATTTAGACAGTTTTTAACTCTCAGTGATGCTGCAGTGCTCGTTTGACTTTGGGACCTGAAGGACGGAGTTTAGGACCCAGATTACTCCCAGATTTACGAGCACCTTGGTCCAACAAATACGGTAATAACGAGGCCCGCTTGCATGTTCTACATGATCAATGTCAGCAACATGATTGGATGACCAACCTGTGAACATCCAGTAAACTCAAAAGATCAACTGTTGGTTGAACACAATTTAATCAATGCACACATTCCTGTGTAATTAAATCAAGTACAATAATCTATTCTTTATCATGTCAAATGAACACACTTAACATTTGTTGGTTACATCATAATTCATCCTACACTGCTTAAAAATGTAAATAAAACAAAATCAAGCCTTGTTGAATGAACAACTACTTTGCTAATCAAGCCTAATACTGTTAGTCCCGTTGCCTCGTTGTCTGTATTCTGACTGAAGAAATATAAGAAGACAAATTAAGAGTTGAAACATGTTGATGATACAAAAGACAATTTTGAGATAAAATTAAAATTTGTTTGGAAATGCAGTGCAACATTATTTAACCAAATTTAGTGTCACGGTTCTGGGTCCGTTGGACCCAGTATTTTGAGTTTATTGTGTTCTGATTTAAGTTTGCATCAGGGATTGTGTTCTTGTTCTCTTGTCGTGTTATGGTAATGTTTATGATGTCTATTATTAGAGTTCCATGTTTCTGTTTATCTGGGTTTAAGATGTGGGTTTAGTTTCATATGTCATTTCCTGTCTGTCTCTCTATGTCGAGCCTGCGTGTGATGTTTTATTGTGAAGGTCTGCGTCTTATGTGAGTGTGTTCAGTTTTACCTCTGTCTCGTCTTACGGATTATTCCCAGCTGTGTCCACCACCTGTGTGTAATTCCCGTGTTTCTCTGTGTGTATTTAAGTCGTGTCCTCCGTCATTGTAGTTGCTGGTCCGTCTGTGTTTCCACCCTGCTTCATCTGTGTGTTTCCCTGCAGTCAACCATCATCTGTTTCCGCCCGCTCTCATTCATGTCCAGGTTCGTGTTCTGTAGTTAGTTTGTTCCCAGTTTAGTTTAGTCATCGCTCCGTTCGCCGTTTGTCCATTTCCTTTTTGTGTTTAATAAACCACCCTCACACCCATACAAGTGCCTGCGTTTGGATCCTCCTTTATTTTCCACACGGCTCATCTCACTCGCCGTGACATTTAGTTTCTTTAAACAACTTTTTAACAAAGTGTTTTAATGGTTTGTCCTCTTTGTTTTGTAAGGTTCATAATATATTAGTTAATGTAATCAAGAGGAAGTTAACATTTTCAACTGTTAGCAGTTGGTTTAATGTTAACATTGTAAAGCAGACATCTAATGTAAATGGAACTAAGTTTAAGTTTTACTTAAACAACAAATAACAGAATCGGTCTGTTATGTTCCTATTTATTCTTTTTAAAACTTTTCTTACTTATTTTTCTGGTTTAAACATTGATTTGATTGATTACTCTGCAGCCGGAAAGATTTTTGCTGTCGCTTTTTTACTTTGGACAGTTGTTATGATGCATAACCGTACACTGAAAAAAAGACCATGTTGAATTTACTTAATTCATTAGTGGACATTGGCTGCACACAATTGTTTTGCTTTGGCAGAAACTTAAGCAACTGAGCTAAATCAACACAACTTATTCATATTCAATAAACCTGTGCATTTTGAGTTGATAAAATGTGATTGGAACATGTTTCGATGAGATAAGTTGAGCTCTTGGAATATTTTTATCCTTCACAATTTTGTCATTTTATTCCAACACTATTCAATAACTTTTACCCCAGTACTACTTGGTCACTTAAATACTACATGTTGTCTTCATGTTACATAATGTTCACCAAAGTCTAGAGTCTGGCTAACATAAAAGTTAAATTGATTTATAACGACTACCATCCTACTATCTTTATCCGGGGTGCAGGTCTGGGGCGTAACCCAGAAGTGATAGGTTAAGAGGCAGGGTACACCCTGGACAGCTCACCAGTCTATCACATAGAGACAAAGAACCATTTGAACTCACATTCACAGGTAATTTGGAATCACCGATTTGTCCGGAGAATACCCAGAGAGAACCCACTACAAACTAGCCAGATTGTGGATTTGAACCCAGGACTTTCTTGCTGTGAGGAAACATCGCTAATCACCATGCTACCAATCCAGGTGTATGGGCAGAAATCTGTGCCATCAGAAACTGAATTTGAGACATCGGTGCGTTGGTGGTTCTTTGTGTCCGGGGGTGGGTGTCCGGGTACACACCGGCTCACTCCTTGGCGGCCGCTTATCTGGGCCTGGAGCCTGGGGCTTGCTCGGGCCACTTCGGAGGTGGGGTGCCCCCGGCCTCTCGGCCTGGGGCTCGGTCACTCAGGCACGGCTGGCTGCCGGCGGAGCTCACGGGCGCGTCACTGCAACTCCCCCTGGCTTCTGCTCCGCGGCTGCTGAGTGAGCCCTCATCTGGGACTCTCCTCAGCTCTTTCTGGGACAGTGGCGCGGCTGCCCCTCTGTTGGTCTTCCTTGGTCTCTTGTGTTCTGGGGGCCTCTGGATGTCTGGAGTTTTGATCTCCTCCATACCTGCTTCATGCCCTGGAGGACGGGGCTGTGGCCCCCCCACACCCTCTAGCAGATCATTACATGAAGGAACCTTTTAAAAAACAAAAAACAAGCGCGTCCATGCTCACAGGTGTACACACGGGTGATCACACCCACAAACTACACCCTTTTTGGCTCCTACCTCAAAGCACACTGTGTTCTGTTGATCTTATGTACTGCACAATAATGTTTAATATTTAGTATTTACTGTCATATTCCCATATATCATTGTGATGTTGTTTATTCTATTACTCTTGTTCTCTTCTGCTTGTTTTCTTTTTTCTTTCTCAGCAGGTGACCCAGGTGATTGATATATGCATTTTTTTTTTCTTCTTTTTTTTATTTTTCTGCTCATTCTGTTGGTTTTTGGTTTTTGCCCTTCTCCCCCGTCCCTCTTCTCAGCTGTTTCTCTTTCCCTCTTTCTTTCTCCCCTTCTTTCCCATATTCAGTAAGTGAAAATAAAATAAACAATAAAAGGTGAATCAAATGGACCATTATGGCAAGGCTGGGATGGTCAATTTGGTAAAGTAAATCCGTTGGGCATCTTTCTTTGCCTTTAGACAACAATTCTGATGGCAAAAGAGCCAAACGGGACAGGCAAAAAAAAAAAAAATGAATTTGAATAAGTTAAATTGGAATTTGAATTGCTCAGATTGAATCTGAATTGTAACTTGAATAAATGCTTTTACAAACTGAATATGAATTAGCCTAATTTGAAATTCAATTTATTGGTTTGAAAATGATCATCACTAAATTGAAATTGAATTTTATATTTTGAAAATGAATTCATTTGCTTTGAAACTGTATTTTATCCTTTAAAAATTTAGCTCTCAAATAATTTCAGATTCACTTCTCACCATTCAGTTTCAGTTCTACAATTCAATTTCAGTTCCAAAATTCAGTTTTTTGGGACTTACATCCGGTTCCGGTTCAAGCGCAGATTAATAGAACTACGTTTTACTAGCGGACCGAAAGTGTTACTGACGGGAATCTACAGCGTCTTGAGCTGAATTAAGACTTCAGAAGTCATTCGTCATGTCGAATGACCAGCGGATAAACTCTCAGGTTGGTAATAAATGTATTACATGTACAAGAACAAGAGTCATGTTAACAAATGATAGCCGTACAGTAACTTTTATGCTTATTGTAGCTGTTAGCTGAAAATGGTAATTTAGCGTAGTTTGCCCTGCATTCAGCTTTGACAAACAAATATGATCGACTGTTTCTAGTAGAATTCCAAAGTTGTCATCTTGTACCCTCCCACAGCCCTGTATGCTTGCAGAGACCCCTACAGTAGGGAAACATGCAAAACGGTGTCCAAACCTTTGTATTTTAGCTTTATTTATGTCTTACACAGGATCCCAACTCTTTAGCTGGGAATTGTGGTTGCGAATTGTGAACGATAGCCTCGCTCTAATGTCCTCAGAACCCATTCTGGCGCAGCGAGAGCTCGCCATCTCTCTATTCTTGCGGGGCTCTGGCTCCCTCTTGTGGCGGAAACTGGTCCTTCGGGCCAGACCCTACTGCGCATGCACGGGCGGCCCGTGCTTGACCAGCGCTTATGGGGCCGGACACCACAGAGGGAATCAACCCCGGTGGTGTTTGGGTGCGTGGGGGCATTATGTTTTTCAACATACTTTCTGTGTTTTTCACACATTTTTCCCGTGCCCTTGGCAACATGCCTAGATGCAACGGGTGAGTTAATAAACTGTGTTTTGTGAGACTGACATGCTTGATTCAGCTGAACAGTGTCTCATCATCTCTTTGTTGAAATGCACTCTTTGGGATCCAACTCGAGTCCCAGGCGCTGAAAGGTGGAGGCAGAACACACTTCTCCGAACGGGCTCCGGAACTGATCCCTGGAGTGAACTTGGAGCCCGGGCTGGTCCGGCTCTGATCTCCCCGTGGGGGATGTTAGGCAGTCCGCTTCTTCTTGCGGTCCGACTGCTTGGCTGGTGGTGGGCCACCCTGAGCGGCAGCATGCGGGAAATGTTTCCTGGGCCAGTGGGTCTTAGGGTTCTGCAATCCTAGGGGACCCTGGGCCGCGACCTGTGGGGCTGGGCGGCGAGGGATTTTAAACGTCGGCATGCTGGCTGGACGGCTGGTGACCTGAGCGAACTTACGGCGACTGGGTGGAGGCGGGGGCGCAGCCTGGGTCTTCCTAGGGAGACACAGCTGCAGGGCCTCTCCCTCTTTCTTTTTCTCCTCGCACCGTCTTTACATGGTGGCAACAGCGGTCCCGAAAAGGCCAGCGGGGTCGATGCTTTCGTCCAGAATGTCACGTTTTTCTCTGTCCGAAAGCCATCTTGCCCTCTCCTGTAGGACGATGATGCTGAGGGCTCTGCCCGCCGCTTGTACTGCTGCTCTAGTGAGGTGGAGACACTGGTCCATAACTACGCCCAGCTCTTCCCACAGCTCGCTAGCATCCGGGTTCGCAGCAGCCTGGTCCTTGAGCTCCGCCGAGTAGGCTAGCAGGAGCGATGAGGCGTTCAATGCCCTCGTAGTGGTGGCAACCGATTTATACGCTTTGTCAGCCAGGGAGGACTGCAGGCGTTCGGCCTTGAAGGGCAGGGACGGACCAGATGACATGGAAAGTTTCTGGTTTGGGTGGAGATGAGAAGCCACCAGATTCTCCACTGTGGGAATTTGGTAGATGCCCTTCTCCTTCATTCCAGCGCAGTCAAATGCCGCCGCCCCCTTCACGGAGTTGGGTGACGAAAATGGCTTTGCCCAGCAACGTGTGACCTCGGCCACGCATTTGGGCAAAAGCGGCAGTACCTGCTTAGTAGTGCACTTTGCTTTGGGGAGCCTTTTACCCTCGTATCGTGAGGTGGAGGTCTCCGTTGTCACCGCGGGCCATAGGATTGCCAGCTTTTCAGCTGCCCGTTTTGCAACGTCAAATAGCTCCATGCCGCGGGACAATCGGCCCCTTGTGTCACAGAATTCCGACCAGAGGGGGCAAAGAAAACGTCGTCATCCTCGTCCGAGACAAGATGTTCCGACGCTCCCTCAGAGGATTCGCTGAGTAGCTCGTCATTAGCCTCGAGGGAATCAGACAACATAGCTTCGCAGCTGACCTCGGCATCATCCTCCAGCGGGAGGACGATATCCATCTCGTCGCCCAAGCTGGTGCCTGGTGTGGCGGTCTCATTGTGCTCCATCGGTGGGCCGATTGGAGACAGCATTGGGTCCTTCTTTGACAGGCAGTGTTGCCAACTTAGTGACTTTGTCGCTATATTTAGCGAGTTTTCAGACCCCTTAGCGACTTTTTTTCTAAAAAAAAGTCGACTTTTTTTCTAAAAAAAGTCGCTAAAAAAAGACGTGAAAGCGCGTATCGCTTTTACTCTCAACAAGCAGCGGGTGCTGTAACACAGTCAGTTCTTCTTTTACTCTTTTACTCTTATGCTGTTTTGTGGATAACGAGGTTTAAAACTACTTATAAACACACACACACAAAATAACTCCACCAGAGTGCCTATTTCGGGTCACTTTTGCCGGTCCAAGCCCGGGTAAAGGAGCAGGGTTGGAATGCGGGGCGACCGTGGCTCAGGGCCTACTGGTGTTGGCCAGAGGGGCCGATGGCGCGATATGGCAGCCTCGCTTCTGTCAGTCTGCCCCAGGGCAGCTGTGGCTACAACTGTAGCTTGCCTCCACCAGTGTATGAATGTGAGAGTGAATGAATAGTGGTATTGTAAAGCGCTTTGGGTGCCTTGAAAAGCGCTATATAAATCCAATCCATTATTATTATTATTATTTAGGATGTTTTTTACTCACTTTATGTCTCTTCCACGATGTTATTTCTCTCTCCAACAACATAGGTTACAATTAGATTAGCATGACCAATTATGCAAATTAGGCGATGACGTCATTTAGCGACTTCTAGCGACTTTTAGGAGAACCAATAGCGATTTTCCTTATTGAGGAGTTGGCAACACTGTCGACAGGCTAGCCTGGCGGGCTAGCCTTCGACAAAGGCTTTTTAAATGGTAAATGGCCTGCATTTGTACAGCGCTTTTCTAGTCCCTAAGGACCCCAAAGCGCTTCACACTACATTCAGTCATTCACCCATTCACACACTGGCGATGGCAAGCTACATTGTAGCCACAGCTGCCCTGGGGTGCGCTGACAGAGGCGAGGCTGCCGGACACTGGCGCCACCGGGCCCTCTGACCACCACCAGTAGGCAAACATGGGGTTAGTATCTTGCCCAAGGATATTTGGCATGCAGCCAGGAGGCAGCCTGAGATCGAACCACCGACCTTCTGATTAGTGGCTGACCTGCTGTCACCTGAGCTACAACCACCCCAGGGTGGAGCGAGCGCAGTGTTCGCTTATACCCGGTGTGGAAATAGCCGCTTGGGCGTGTTGCAGCCCGAGGAACATCACACACGCGTCATGTGTATCTGAACCTGAGATTTTGCAACCGCAGGGGCAAATTCTGGGCAGCGGTTTGCAGTCTGCTATATTAAGAAAGCTTGGTGTAGCTAGCTTGGAATGGCTGGACGGCTAACGCTGATCTTTTTTTTTTTTTCTTCTCTCGGTCGGGTAGCTATGGTGAGCTAGTATGACCTAGCTAGTGTGGTGGCTAGCGTTTGTGCTACTTGGCTTGGTGACCGTGTGTAGCAAAGACAGTTAGCTTGGTCAGCTAACTGTTGTGCTAGGTGCATGCTGGCAGCTAACACACTCTCCGACCTGGCTCTGTGGTGAAGAGCAGGTGACTCGAAACGCAAGCCGCGCTAGCACCTGGTGACCAAGGTGTTAGCTTGCTCACGTGGACAGTTAAGCTAGCACTCACGTTCACAGTCAGGAGAGATGAGGTTTCTAAGAAGCGAGAAGAGGAAATTGAATGACGGGTGACGCTGCGTCACACCCTTTTATAGGGAGGAGGGTGGCCCCTCCCTGACGCAAGCGTCACGACTGCCAGCCAATACTGGCTGGAGTAATGATATAGAGGCTTCTGAGGACAACGCTGAGAGAGCGTTCCCCATAGTGAGACACCGAAACGAATGTTTGAAAGAGAACAAACAGTTGCCATTGCTATTGCTTTGGTCCTGCTAAATTCCTTCAACAATGTTTCCTGGTAGAATATTTACTTTTCAACTTTTGTAAAACAGTAAAGGTAGAAGTCTGAGTATTATTCTTTATAAGTGCAAATAGCTCTTACAGATTACCCTAGCACAGGGGTCAGCAACCTGCGGCTCCGGAGCCGCATGCAGCTCTTTAGTCCTTATAGTGCGGCTCCGCGTGGTTGATAAATTAGAAGTATTTAGCTGAAGTGTATTTTATTTATGTTAGTTCTTTTTTAACTTGTAGTTCTAAATTGGAAGATTATTGTGATATTGAAATATAAAAATAAAATTATATTCTATTATTTTTTTTCATCGCTCAAAATAAGCTTCACACTCGGTGTACCAGCTGAAACGCCGTGCATTTATCGAGACTTTCAACCCCAGGTAGGCCAATTATGGATCTTCAGATCCACATTATGTCAGCAGCTGTTCTCCAGCATGAGCGGCGAGACGTGATTGCGGGTGCAGCTCAGGGGCGTCCGCCTCCCCTGCAGCGACAGCTTACAGTCCTGCGTAAAGATGATAGTGACTTTGTACAGTCCCGATTTGCAGACGCTGTGCGCAGAGGTTCAGGAGCAGAAGTCCCATTGTAAACATACCATCTCTTTATTGACCACTTTTCACACACAGTTTGCTGTACACATACAGCCGGCTGTAGCTTTTCAGCTCACAGCCCGACACATACCAACACGACAGCATAGATAGCACAGACGTTATGGCGGAGAGATGTGATTGCGGGTGCAGCTCAGGGGCGTCCGCCTCCCCTGCAGCGGCGCTGCAGACGACGCCCCGCCACACACATTAACCAGGTAAAATACATATTTAGGCTGAATTTTGCAAATATCTATTTTTCATTTTTTAGCAGAATAGTGCTTTTTTTCCCAATTATTTTTTAAAAGTCAGGTCAAGGCTCCAAAAGCCCAAAGGAGATATAACAGTTTTTGTTTGCTACATGGATCATTTTAGTTCAGCTGGTGTCTTTCCTTTTGTTATATTTCTTTAAGAGTCCAAAATGTGTTAATTACATAAATAAAATGTAATTTTCTCTGTAGCACTTCATGGATTTCATAAGCAACACACCTTAGTTGTTCACACAAAGCATAAAGGTAAAAAACAATATATACAGTATTATCTTCATTTTAGATGTCAAAAAGTATTTACGTCTCCCAGTGTTTTCTTTTGCCTGGAAATGGGGTCCAAATGGCTCTTTGAGTGTTAAAGGTTGCTGACCCCTGCCGTAGCATAACAAAAGTACTGTTTCCAAAATCCACATATGTCTGGTTGACCTTGGATTTTTGACTGTATGCTTCAAGCATACAACACCATGGCCTTAACCATATTATGAAGCTTACATGTAAGTTCAATAAGGAAGATCTATGGTCTCACATCTGCCTGCTCCCAGGTGCAGCCAGTTAAATCTAAGCCTTATCACTCCGACTTTCCCACACTGTCAAGCTGTTCGTGCCATCACGGGTCTAGTCCAATCACCTTCTCCAGGCCAATCAGCATTCATGAAGCATGCTTTAAATCTCACTGTGCATCTTTCATTGTCCTTTGCAGATGCCTTTGTGCAAAGAAGACTAGGGATCATTAGAACCAGGATATGGAGGTTTACCCCGCAGACTAGACTTCTGCAGACCCAGAGTTCACCCTCAGCCACTCAGATGGGACTACAGCTGACCACTCCCAGCCAGGTAATGGAATTGATCAGGGAAAAATACATTTATCCAACATTTTCTGCAAACTAATTTAATCTAAAATAGTTTCTTGACTTCCACTGCATGAAGATGTAAGTCTAGCCCCTTTGCTGTACAAGTGCTGCTGATGTTCCTGAGACTGGAGCAAATTTTTCCGTGACAATCTCTCCAACGTCTGCAGCTTTACTCTCCTTTCCAGAACATACTGAATCCCATTTTTGCTGGGCTTGGACCTTCCTCCAGGTTTTCTTTAATCCAACACCCCCTGCGGGTTCCACAAAAAATAATGAACTACCACATAATATTCAGAGTATGTTTTTTGAGAAAAGGAAGTTATCATTTAAGGGGTTTTTGTAACTTCGAAGCTGTGAAGGTACGTACTACCAGAAAGAGCTTTTGTGCATGCAGTGAAGCTGTGGAATACGCAGTTGAAGCCAAACATAAAGCAGTTCAAAAAGAGTTCTGAAAATATGATGTTCATGAATTATAAAGAAAGGGAAAATGTTGGAATTCAGTGAATTTAGTAAATTCACTGAATAATTTACTGAAAAAATAAAAAGCAAACGTTACATGCCACTCAAGGTCGACCACATCCTCACACACTGCTCCAACAGGTTATTTAAACCCCGGCCAATCTGAACCCAGAATTAAGGGCTCCATCAGGCGTGAGCTAAGTGCAGCCTTTACACTGTGCTTTTTACCCTTGTATTTAATATGCAGCGGTAAAAATAATATATTTGTGTATGTCCCCATGCACATACGTAATTTCCACCCACTCTGCCTCCGCCCACACCGCCAACACACGTGTCTCAGCATTTGCATTGCAGTCTGTGAGTTGGCCTCCTCTGGGCTGGGTACCAGTGTCAGGAGTGCCAGTTGTCGGTGCATCTAGGTTGTGGTCGCTCCAGTGGTTAAACTGGCTGAGCTGCCAGGTGGTTTTCAGCCAGCGACACAGACATGTCAAGGCTTGCTGGCCAGTGGCAGTGGACCCACTCCGCCATTCCTGCTGGGAGCACTTCCACAAACCGCTTGAAGAGGATCACATCTAGCAGCCGAGCCTCCCCCATTGGAGCCACCTGGCCTCTACGTCACTCAGCCGCCTGGCCCCAATTGTCCCTCCTGGAAGCATCTGCGTATTCCACAGGCCCTGATAATCACCTGGCGGGCATCCTCAAATGGCCTCCTTGGCCCCACAGACAAGTATTGTTGCCAGTACTCCCAGCACCCAGATCCCAGTAGCGGATCTGTCATCCCGCGACTGGGTTTAGGCACCACTGAGACACGAAGAACCCACACGTACACACTCTTATCACGCTGGTTACACTTTATTTAGCACTTTAAGTCGATCTGTGCAGCTTTTCAACAGACTAGTTCCTGGCGCAACCTTCCTCTCTTCAGTCCCAAGTAGTAACCGAAATGGCAGGGCTGATCACAACCAATCAGTCCCAGCTGCTCTGCTGGCCTTCTGGCACTGGCCACCGAACCCACTGCCCCACCTCTGCAGCAGAGGCGCAGACAACACCCTGTTGTCTGATGCAATTAGCATCAAATCCACTTTCCTACACAAGAAAAAAATACCTACTGCGCTCACCAGAGCAAACTTTTAAAAAGATAGCTAGGACACACCCACACAGCCATAACAACAAACAGAACATTCCTTAAAGAAAACACATTAACCTATTTATCACCAGAAAAAAATCAAAAGAAAATATAGGACTTTTACCTGCTTCCTTAGAAAGGACACAGCACTGTCTGGGTGGAAACAGGAAGTAGAAAAGGTCGAGCCAGTCTTGTCAGGTTTCAATTTATAGTCACAAAAAGGTTCACTTTAGTAGGCTTCTGGTGGACACAAACCCCCACAAATAAATTTAACACTGCTGTCATACTTGATTACCAAATACACATGTTTGGTCCAATTTTGCCACAAATTTCCTAAAGCCTTTATCCTCCACAAAGTTGAAAGGTCATCAGTCCACAATTACAGAGACTAAGGCTTCACCCAAGTCCTTCTTTGTCTTCACTGAAAAAAAATAGAGAACCTTTTATTTGTGCTATTATCATTGTTACTTACAAATATGGTAAAAATGCCAAAATGTGTCAGTATAGTAAGATAATTACCCACACTTCAATTAAATTCAATATTATTTCCACAGCGCCAAATCACAACAGCAGTCGCCTCAAGTGGCTTTATATTGTAAGGTAGACCGTACAATAAGACATACAGATTAAAACCCAACAATCATATGACCCCCTATGAGCAAGCACTTTGGCGACAGTGGGAAGGAAAAACTCCCTTTTAACAGGATGAAACCTCCATCAGAACCAGGCTCAGGGAGGGGCGGGGCCATCTGCTGCGACCGGTTGGGGTGAGAAAAGGAAGACAGGATAAAGACATGCTGTGGAAGAGAGACAGAGGTTAATAACAAATATGATTCAATGCAGAGAGGTCTGTTAATACATAGTGAGTGAGAAAGGTGACTGGAAAGGAAACACCCAGTGCATTATGGGAATCCCCCAGCAGCCTACATCTATTGCAGCATAACTAAGGGAGCATTCAGGGTCACCTGGTCCAGCCCTAACTATATACTTTAGCAAAAAGGAAAGTTTGAAGCCTAATCTTAAAAGTAGAGATAGTGTCTGTCTCCCAAATCCAAACTGGAAGCTGGTTCCACAGAAGAGGGGTCTGAAAACTGAAGGCTCTCCCTCCCATTCTACTTTTAAATACTCTAGGAACAACAAGTAGGCCTGCAGTGCGAGAGCGATTAACTGAAGGCTTTTCAGCGAGTTTTTAGGACTTCCTGATAATAATGAATTGCAGTAGTCCAGCCTGGAAGTAATAAATGCATGAACTAGTTTTTCAGCGTCACTCTGAGACAGGATATTTCTACTTTTAGAGATGTTGCACAAATGGAAGAACGCAGTCTTACATATTTGTTTAATATGTGCATTGAAGGACATATCCTGGTCAAAAATGACTCCAAGGTTCCTCACAGTGTTACTGGAGGCCAAGGTAATGCCATCCAGAGTAAGAATCTGGTTAGATACCATATTTCTAAGATTTTCAGGGCCAGATTTTCAGTACAATAACCTCAGTTTGATCTGAATTAAGAAGCAGAAACTTAGTGGCCATCCAGGTCTTTATGTCTTTAAGACATTCCTGCAGTTTAACTAATTGGTGTGTGTTATCTGGCTTCATAGACAGATAGAGCTGGGTGTCATCTGCATAGCATTGAAAATGTCTGCTATGTCTTCTAATGATACTGTCTAAGGGAAGCATGTATAATGTAAACAGAATTGGTCCTAGCACTGAACCCTGTGAAACTCCATAATTAACCTCAGTGTGTGAAGAGGACTCTCCATTTACATGAAGCCGATTATTAGAGATAGGTTGATCATATTTAAGATTGAAGCATTAATTAATGGCAGGACTTCTTTGAGCAGTTTTGTAGGAATGGGGTCTAAAAGACACGTTGCTGGTTTGGAGGAGGTAATTATTGAAGTTAACTCAGAAAGATCAATTAGAGAAAAAGAGTCTAACTTAACATCAATGGTACTAAGAGTAGCTGTAGATAATGTTACATCTGTGGGATGATTATTGGTAATTTTTTCTCTAATGATAAAAAATTTTATTTGTGAAGAAGTTCATGAAGTCATTACTAGTTAATGTTAAAGGGATGATTGACTCAAAAGAGCTCTGGCTTTTTGTCAGCCTGGCTACAGTGCTGAAGAGAAACCTGGGGTTGTTCTTATTTTCTTCAATCAGTGATGAATAGTAAGATGTTCTGGCTTTGCGGAGGGCTTTCTTATAAAGCAGCAAACTATTTCTCCAGGCTAAATGATGATCTTCTAAATTTGTGACACGCCATTTCCTCTCCAGCTTACGAGTCATCTGCTTTAGGCTACGTGTTTGAGAATTATACCACGGAGTCAGGTACTTCTGATTTGAGGCCTTAGTTTTCACCGGAGCTACAGTATCCAGAGTCGTACGTAGTGAGGAGGTAAAATTATTAACAAGATGATCGACCTCTGTTGGTGTAGTACATTGTTAATCATTAATATTTAATCGGTGCTGATTATTGATTCTGGTACATATGTAGAAATCAACTGAACTAAAGGTATGACATCTTTAACACTCAGGCTCCTCCTCGTTTTCCATAATAATAATAATGGATTGCATTTATATAGCACTTTTCTAGGCACCTAAAGCACTTTACAATTCCACTATTTATTCACTCTCACATTCACACACTGGTGGAGAAAAACCACAGCCGCCCTGGGGCAGACTGACAGAAGCAAAGCTGCCATATCGCGCCATCGGCCCCTCTGGCAGGGTAAAGTGTCTTGCCCAAGGACACAAAGACTAGGACAGAGAAAGCTGGGGGATCGAACCGGCAACCTTCCAGTTACAGATGAGCTTCCCAACCCCCTGAACCACGGTCGCCCCAACCAGCAGCTTTAAGAGTTTCTGTATATTTCGCTCTCAAAAGGTAATTCTGAATCTGCTATTTAACGGCACTTGTGTAACAGTATTTACTAATACTAACACTATTTAAAACTATTTATAATTAAAGTAAAGATGTCCTCATAATGGGATGTAAATATAAATATAAATATAAATTACATTTTAATTTAATAATATAAATTAATACATTAATAATTTATATTATTTAATAATTAATTAATTACATTAATTTAATAATATAAAATTAATACAGGCTTTTAAAAGTTACATATTTTATATTAAAAAATAGTTCACAACATTAATCATCATTAATCAAGTCATCTCACTTTAGTCATTAACACTGAAAATACTCAAATATTAGACTCCAACAATCAGATGTTTACCTATGCTTGGAAATGGAAAAAAGAACTTCATTCTAACAGGAGAGATCTCTCGGAGAGCAAGGCTCTCTTTATTTATCTTTTATGAAATATTTAGGAATTTAATGGGGCTAAATGAAAGAAATGCAAAACGGTTAAGTAAAATATTTTTAAAGAAACTGTAAAAGCATGCTGCCTGTTTCAATTGCTCCAGCTTTTTACTACATACTTTAACTTTTTGTCCTTTTTTTTTTTTGTCCTCTGTAGAGCTCGTCTGTCCTGCATGGTGCTGTTTCCGAACCAGGTTAAGATGTTTCCCGCCAGGATGCTCTCTATGGTGCACGAGTAAAAGTTCCTGAGCACTTTGGAGGGCAGTTGGAAGTCTCTCAAGCGTCTGAGGTGGTAGAGACGCTGACGGGCCTTTTTCACCACGGTGTTGATGTGTATATATGTATTTATATTTCTTCATACATTCTTATATAGTTCTATATTGTGTATTTTGTTGTACAGTTATTTTATTTTCAACTTTAATTTATATATTTTATCTTATTCTTTCCCAGTTAAATTTACCCTTCATTCTAATTTGTGTTGTACAGTTATTTCCTTTTTAACCTTAATTTATATTTTATTCCTTCCTAGTAAAATTTACCCTTTTTAATTTTTCATATTTATTTCCCTTTTTAATTTTTCATATTTATTTCCTATCTTATTCATAGCCTTTTCCTTTTTTGTTTTCTTTAGGTCACGAGCAGTTGTCCAAGCATTTCACTGCATATCGTACTGTGTATGACTGTGTACGTGACAAATAAAATTTGAATTTGAATTTGAATTTGAGTACTAGTTTGTTTCCTGTCATCATCAGAAGTTTTCTAATGACTTTGTCACTCTGAGCTGCAGATGATTCTGTTTGCACCATGTGACCGAAGAATTGGAAGAGAGTGCAGTAGGTTTTCTCTATCTTCTGAGGCAGCTGCTGTCTTTTAAAATCTAGTAATATTGCGATCGTGGCTCAAGAGTTGGGAGTTCACCTTGTAATGGGAAGGTTGCCGGTTCGAGCCCCGACTTGAACAGTCTCGGTCTTTGTGTCCTTGGGCAAGACACTTCACCCGTTGCCTACTGGTGGTGGTCAGAGGGCCCGGTGGCGTCAGTGTCCGGCAGCCTCGCCTCTGTCAGTGCCCCCCAGGGGGGCTGTGGCTACAATGTAGCTTGCCATCACCAGTGTGTGGATGACTGGATGTGTAAAGCGTTTTGGGGTCCTTAGGGACTAGTAAAGCGCTATACAAATACAGGCCATTTACCATATTGTGGGGATAGAGCTGGACCTCCTTAAGGTGGTGTCAGAGAAGTGGATAGTGTCCACGATAAGGGCAATGTTAGATAATACCTCCCAACCACTCCACGGCGTGCTGACCAGTCACAAGAGCACGTTCAATGAGAGACTGAGATTGCCCAAATGCACCTCTGAATGACACAGGAAATCATTCCTGGCTGTGGCCATCTGCCTGTAAAACTCCTTCGTCTAATGTAGATTGCAAAAGTTAAACCCTTTGCACATCCTCTACAGTGAAAATAACAAATAACAAAGTTTTACAGTTTGCTGGTAAAATGTCAATCATATATATTTAATCTCTGTAATGTTCTGCATATTTCTAATTCAGCTATTTGTATACATTAGAGATTGTTCTTATATTTGGTAACTTCGTAATATCTTGTATTGTTTAATTTTTTTCAGTCTATTGCTGTTCTTATTATATTGGAGCAAGTGTAAGTAACTTTAGGTTACCCGCATTGCCAGACAAGCTTATCTCAAGCGTGGGGTGGCTGTAGCTCAGGAGGTACAGCAGGTCACCTACTGATAGAAAGGTTGGTGGTTCAATTCCAGGCTTCTCCAGTCTGCATGTCAAGTATCCTTGGGCAAGATACCCAGGACACTGCCAGACCACAAGTAGAGTGAGCCTGCAGGCCATCTGGTCCCTGCCACCCCATACTTGTGTAACCAAGAGCAATCGCCTCCAGTCGCCTCCAATCCAATGTGAGAGCCGTTGCTAACTGATATCCCTACCCTTATAAATGAATGCCCACGAAAGAAAAATCCTGAAAAGGATTTCAGAAAATCCTTGGTCCTGCATGCATGCAAAATTCAAACAGGACACAGTGTATGCAGCCTTCTTCAGAAGAGAAAGGGGGTGGGGAGAATGCTGACAGGACAATAGGCACACATGCCCCAACAACCTTAGGCACACCAGCACCAGAGCACATTCCCCTCTTACCAATATTATCCATGCACCATGATACACAGGGAGAGAAGCCACCCAGTGCTGAAAATGCCTCATAAACAGCCGGCCAAGCTGGACCACCAGATCCAGTGGCCAAAGGGATAATCTGAAGGAAACTGCTTTGTGTGGGCGAAAAAGGCCGAGGCAAGCTCTGCACATTTTCACTCTCTCCTCTGACAAGCGGGCTGTAAATGTGATCGAGTCCAGAGATAACCTGAGGAATGATATATGTTGTACTGAAGACAACACACTCTTCTCAGTGTTTATTATGAAGCCCAGGTCAGCCAGATGCTTCATGACAACAGAAGTCTGTGTGGAAGCCTCGCCTCCATAGCCACAATAGACTTCTGCTCTATTGCCACTCCTGTCCAGCGAACAAATACTTTGGGGCTCAGCGACAGACCGAAAGGCAGCACTGTGTATTTGTAACAAAAGCCCCGAAAAACTAACCTCAGATACCTCCTGTGTGGAGGGTAAATGGGAATGTGGATATATGCATCCTTCAGGTGGACTGAAGTGAACCAGTCGCCTTGGCGCACTAAACATATCAGAGATGCATGTGTGAGCATCCTGAATTTGTATTTTCTGAGAAATCCATGCAGAGCCCGCATTTCCAGGATGGAGCGAAGACCGTTTCACCCCCGTTTAGGGACCAGAAAATACCAAGAGTAAAAGCCACTTCGACTCTGATCTGACTATACA
Organism: Diplotaxodon limnothrissa; assembly: GCF_057381915.1. Classification (NCBI taxonomy): domain Eukaryota; kingdom Metazoa; phylum Chordata; class Actinopteri; order Cichliformes; family Cichlidae; genus Diplotaxodon; species Diplotaxodon limnothrissa. The sequence continues at coordinate 29,513,885 of NC_140615.1, read as the reverse complement.
TATTGCTCTAGAATATGAGCAGACTCCCTGTGCTCTGGAATGTGATACGCCCTGAAAAGGAGGTGGAGTCACGGCGAACTGAAGCCTGTAGCCCCATGATATTGTCTTCCCAGGCTGAAGTTGTGAGCGTTGCCCATCTCACTCTCCTCCGGGATAGAGAAGAAGCAGCCTCTTGTGTCTCCCCTGCCCTGCCTGCCCCCAACACTAGTGGCAGACTATGGCTGAAACATCTGGTTAACACTGAGCATGCCCAGGGTGTTAGGCTTTTTACAACATTGGCCATGGGGTGGCTGGAGCTTCATCCGTTGAACTGAACTGAACTGAATGGGAGGCCGGGCAACTGCCTGTGCAAAGGTGCAAGAGGTGTTGGCTCGATTTTCCGGGGGAGGCAGAGCTTGAGAGCCTCATCCTCTCTCTTCCTCGCCTCACATTTCTGCTGCATGGAAGCCAGAGCAGTCCCAAAAATGCAGTCAGGCACGATCGGCATGTCCAAAATGTCCTCCTTCTCCCTCTCTGACAGGTTTGTCAGGTTGAGCTATCTGGCTCGCTTCTGCAACACTATCTTCCCCATAGATTTCCCTGTGGCTTGGACTATGCAGTACCGCATGTGGAGGCAAATGTCCGTGATCACAGTATTCTCGCCCCGCACATTTGGATTGGGCCTAGTCTTCATGGCTTCACATAGCTCTGCCTGGTAGCAGCTAGGATGGAGGAAACATTCAGTGCATTACAAAGCCACCACTTTGTAGGGCCTTTCAGTCATGGCGGACTGAAAGCGGTCTACCTTTGACGGGAGTGTGGGGCTCCTGGAGGAGGCTGTAGGCAGCTGCTGATAGAGGTGGACTGCAACTACCAGCTCCATGGGGGACTTACTGAGTAGGCCTTGCTTCTCCATGCCCTCAAAAGAAGAAGTGCCCTGTATGGGGCTTCTGCTGCTAAACGGGCGGTCCTTCCAAGAGACGGTTACCTCTTCCAGCAGCTCTGGAAAGACTGGGAGTAATTGCTTCGCCGCTCTGGTAGACTGGGGCAATTTCTTCCCCTCATAACATCATCTAGTGGTCTCAGTTACTCCGTTATGCCACAGGATATTAAGTGCATTTGCACACATTTTGCATATCCATGCTAGGACCATGAGAGGTTGGTCTGCTCCCTCTGCTCCTGAAGAGCAGTCGTAGGGGCGCTAGTCTGACATTTCATCTTCATACTTGTCGTCGGATAAGAGGATTTCTGAGGCATCCTCATCATCATCCTCGTAATCCAACTCCAATATGTCATGCATTGGTGGAGCCACCCCTGCTAGGTCCAGCTGAGAGCCCCAGCTGCTGCCAGCCCGCTGTTCAGCTTCTGTGACACCACCATCGGCCACGGTGTTGGCTGTGGGCAAGAAGGGGTCTGTTCCTGACAGGCTAGCTTGGTGCACTAGCCATCGTCAGAGATTCTTCATGGTGAACCGGGCACGATGTGCACATGAACCGGAGGCCTTGGTTGCGAGCTGGGCATGTTCCAGCCCAAGGCAACACAAGCAGACCTGGTGAGACTAGTCCATATAGAGAAGACAACAGGTTTTTGAATAACAACTATGTAATAGCGCAAGCTATTAAAGGGTGGGTGGCTCTGCCTGGTCATGCATGGTCATCACGATCACCACCTAATCAGGATTGGCAGAATGAGAAAAAAGCTTCTGAGGAATACGCAGGGAGGCGCATCCCATAATGAGGCATTGAAATGAAAGTAAGGAATGAGAACGACAGAATTTCCTTAGGGATTAAGTATTTTGATTCTGATTATTCTGATTCTGAAATTAAAACAAAATAGAATGAAAACCTAACAAATATTTTAAAAAGTAAATGTGCCATGCAGTTTTGCTGCTTAGGATATCCTCATGATCATCACAATACTTTGTTGGTACAAAACAGGAAGGAGCTTGTTGTGATTCTTATTAAGAGCTGATTTCATAAGCTGAAGGATGTTTCAGTATTACATGTTACTAAAATCACTCACTAACAGGCTAAAGACGACAGTGACTCGTGCCATTCATTCACTGAGCTTTCAGTATACTGTACAGGGAGTGCAGAATTATTAGGCAAATGAGTATTTTGTCCACATCATCCTCTTCATGCATGTTGTCTTACTCCAAGCTGTATAGGCTCGAAAGCCTACTACCAATTAAGCATATTAGGTGACATGCATCTCTGTAATGAGAAGGGGTGTGGTCTAATGACATCAACACCCTATATCAGGTGTGCATAATTATTAGGCAACGTCCTTTCCTTTGGCAAAATGGGTCAAAAGAAGGACTTGACAGGCTCAGAAAAGTCAAAAATAGTGAGATATCTTGCAGAGGGATGCAGCAGTCTCAAAATTGCAAAGCTTCTGAAGCGTGATCATCGAACAATCAAGCGTTTCATTCAAAATAGTCAACAGGGTCGCAAGAAGCGTGTGGAAAAACCAAGGCGCAAAATAACTGCCCATGAACTGAGAAAAGTCAAGCGTGCAGCTGCCAAGATGCCACTTGCCACCAGTTTGGCCAAATTTCAGAGCTGCAACATCACTGGAGTGCCCAAAAGCACAAGGTGTGCAATACTCAGAGACATGGCCAAGGTAAGAAAGGCTGAAAGACGACCACCACTGAACAAGACACACAAGCTGAAACGTCAAGACTGGGCCAAGAAATATCTCAAGACTGATTTTTCTAAGGTTTTATGGACTGATGAAATGAGAGTGAGTCTTGATGGGCCAGATGGATGGGCCCGTGGCTGGATTGGTAAAGGGCAGAGAGCTCCAGTCCGACTCAGACGCCAGCAAGGTGAAGATGGAGTACTGGTTTGGGCTGGTATCATCAAAGATGAGCTTGTGGGGCCTTTTCGGGTTGAGGATGGAGTCAAGCTCAACTCCCAGTCCTACTGCCAGTTTCTGGAAGACACCTTCTTCAAGCAGTGGTACAGGAAGAAGTCTGCATCCTTCAAGAAAAACATGATTTCCATGCAGGACAATGCTCCATCACACGCGTCCAAGTACTCCACAGCGTGGCTGGCAAGAAAGGGTATAAAAGAAGAAAAACTAATGACATGGCCACCTTGTTCACCTGATCTGAACCCCATTGAGAACCTGTGGTCCATCATCAAATGTGAGATTTACAAGGAGGGAAAACAGTACACCTCTCTGAACAGTGTCTGGGAGGCTGTGGTTGCTGCTGCACGCAATGTTGATGGTGAACAGATCAAAACACTGACAGAATCCATGGATGGCAGGCTTTTGAGTGTCCTTGCAAAGAAAGGTGGCTATATTGGTCACTGATTTGTTTTTCTTTTGTTTTTGAATGTCAGAAATGTATATTTGTGAATGTGTAGATGTTATATTGGTTTCACTGGTAAAAAGAAATAATTGAAATGGGTATATATTTGTTTTTTGTTGTTGCCTAATAATTATGCACAGTAATAGTCACCTGCACACACAGATATCCCCCTAAAATAGCTAAAACTAAAAACAAACTAAAAACTACTTCCAAAAACATTCAGCTTTGATATTAATGAGTTTTTTGGGTTCATTGAGAACATGGTTGTTGTTCAATAATAAAATTATTCCTCAAAAATACAACTTGCCTAATAATTCTGCACTCCCTGTATGTAGAACTGATCAATGCAGAGGAAACGTGGTTGCAGTTTTCTGAACTGGTAAACTGAGGCTCTTGATTTCCAGGAGGATGTTTGCTCAACCAGAAGACAAATACAAAATCAATAAAATTTTCAACTTAATTTCATCTCGTGTGCTCTAGAAGCAGCTGTTGATGGGAGAGTGGGCAGAGCTGACTGATCTATGAAATCAATTGTATCCTATTCATTTCAGAATGAATCATTATTGTAATACTACAGGAACTAAGATGTGAAAGTATGACCCTCTATTTATCTGTACCATATCATGTTCATTTGATTTAATAGAATGGGACTTTTATGTGTGCCTTTCTTTAAAATAGAGTTCATATTGTGTGTGGAGGGGGGGGACCACCCGACTGCACGTGAATCTCAATTATCCAGCCAATTGGGCAGTAAGGAATATGATTTGTTACTGATCCTAAGAGGGCTTACTTAATGCTTATAATACAGTGTGTGCAAATCAGCACAGTGGAATAACTTATTATTCAGATGGTCATTAAGTATGAAACAAGGTCTGTACTATGAAAGCTGTTTTACCCATAGGAGCTTCAGACAGATATGAATCATGTAAATATGAATTATATTTACAGGGAACTACTTTTACACAGTGCATTCTAGGTAGAAACTACTCATAGTTTTTTACCCATCAAGCCCCAAGTTGCTTATCTCAGCATGGTTAGGTTTCCAGTCTACCAAACTCACTGACAATTGAGAAGACGAGGGGTCTCAAAGTTGTTTTAGCGGTAAAGAATTTATCACACAGAGATGAATTAGTTATATAGAATGATATATTACATTAGCTGAGGACAGAATTATCAGCCCCACTATGAAAACTGCTTTTTTAAAAGTATTTTTGCAAGTGCTGTTAAAGAGCGCAATGGCTTCTGCAAACATCCTGATTTTATTTTGGATGTTAAATTATTTTACTGTAATTTTTTTCTTTTTCTTTTTTTTTTTGCCTGCTCTGAGATTTATTTATTTATTATCCAAACTGGAGCAATCAGAATTAAAGTCTGACGGCCAAGAAAAACAGCCAGCAGATTTATTTTCCCAAGTGGACCTTTTGCTATACTAGTACACTTGATTGTCATAGTTTATTAGCTTATTCGTTATTACAGGCAGAACGGACAGGACCGGGAGATGGGAAAGAGACTGAAGAAGGAAAAAGAAGTTGGGAAAAGAGTTAATTGAAGGAGATGGGAAAGATAAATAGAGGAAGAGTGACAGAGAGACAGAAGACACTGATAATCTGTTTTACCAACTGTTGAGAAAAACAAGCAAAAAGAATATGACACAGCAAGGAAACAAAAGCATCAACCAACATAAGCATAAATAACAATAAATAATACACGTTGAATGCCACTGAGTAGCATACAGTACTAATAATGCATGATATGCATTCATAACTGTAACTGTCTAATAGTGGGTGTGGGGAGCCCTGCCCCACCAGAACATGAAGCAGGCATGGAGGAGATCCAAGACATCCAGAGCCCCCCCCCCCCCCCCCCCCCCCCCAGAGTACGAGAGCCCAGTGAGGACCACCGCAGCCCATGGATTCTACATGTATGAGATGCTGAAGATTGTGCTGATCATTAATGTACTGTGTGGAAATTAATCTTTGGCCACCTACAGTTCCACTGATGTGATATGATCACTTCAGCAAACAGTAGATGGTCAGATATATCCCTCAGGTCCAGTGTCACGTCTGTTTTTTCCTATTTCATAAGCAAGACTTCCAGATACTCTTCTTCTACTGTTGGCAGTTTTTTTTTAGATCTGAAACATCTTTTGTCCTCTACTTGACTAAATCGCTCAGTTTTCTGAAAGACACACTACACACCATGGTGAGATATGACAATTTTCAGTTAATAGCTCTTTGGAAACCAACTTGTTGGTAGAAAAATACTTTTTATGCCTTAAAAAATTGTGTTATCTTTAGCGTTTTTTCCTATATTTTGGAAACTATTGCTCAAGACCACTTAAACAAATTACAAAAAAGTCGGCTCTCCCAGCTGTCATAGGTCGAAAGCCAGGTACACCCTGGACCGGTTGGCAGTCTGTCAAACAGCTAATCCAAAGAGACAGACAACGATTTACAACTATCGGCAATTTAGAATCAACAAATAGCCCAAACCCTCTAACTGAATATCTTTGATTGTGGGAGGAGTATGTGGAGAGATGGGGCACGACATGCAAAATGTTCTCCACACAAGAAGTCCCCGGCCAGAAGGTGGATTTGAACTGACTGTTGTGAGACAGCAGTGCTAACCAGCATGTAACCCAGCTAATCTTCTAATGTTTGCTAATTCTTGCTCATTTTAGCAATCAATTAACCTATAAGGCTTTTGCTTTCCTTTCTTTACCACACTGTTTATTTATGAATCCTTTTTTATTGCTGTAAATGTGATTTACATGATTTATCTTTGCTATGATTACCATCCATCCATCCATCCATCCATTTTCATCCGCTTTGTCCGGGGCCGGGTCGCGGGGGCAGCAGCCTAAGCAAAGAGGCCCAGACCTCCCTCTCCCCAGCCACCTCCTCCAGCTTATCCGGGGGAATACCAAGGCGTTCCCAGGCCAGCCGAGAGGTATAATCTCTCCAGCGTGTCCTGGGTCTGCCCCGGGGCCTCCTCCCGGTGGGACATGCCTGGAACACCTCACCCAGGAGGCGCCCAGGGGGCATCCTTGTCAGATGCCCGAACCACCTCAGCTGGCTCCTTTCGATGTGGAGCAGCAGCTGCTCTACTCTGAGCCCCTCCCGGATGGCCGAACTTCTCACCCTATCTCTAAGGGAGAGGCCAGCCACCCTTCGGAGGAAGCTCATTTCTGCCGCTTGTATCCGTGATCTCGTTCTTTCGGTCACTACCCACAGCTCGTGGCCATAGGTGAGGGTAGGGACGTAGATCGACCGGTAAATTGAGAGCTTCGCTTTTACACTCAGCTCCCTCTTCACCACGACGGACCGGTGCAGCGTCCGCATTACTGCAGCTGCAGCCCCAATCCGTCTGTCGATCTCCGGCTCCCTTCTCCCATCACTCGCGAACAAGACCCCGAGATACTTGAACTCCTCCACTTGGAACAGCATAGGTGAAAGCTACAGACAATGCACAGACCATATAGCTTCAGACAACAGACTGATTTTATAGTTAGATTGTTGTATCTCACTGCTGCATTTGACCAAATCTAGAACCCAATCTTACCACTTGGGGGCCATCTACAAAAGGATTCAGAGCACTTATTTGGATTAATGTGGAACACTATATATACATGAAACTGAATTTCAGTATTGAGAAAGTGAGCAGGCGTCCATATGGAACAGTAGGCTCTCCCTTTCTCTCTCTCCCTCTCCACTTTCTCCTGTCTATCAACACAATCTATGTCCAATAAACGCTAGAAAAATCTATTGCATTCTAATTTTAGATTGAATTAGAGTAGATTAATTTTTTTTTTTTTTAATTTTAGATGATATAACGAATAAGACTGGTTTCTGAGTTTTACAGCTGGGGTGGACAAGACTAAGCATAAGTCTGTTTGGGTCTTTGGTTGATTAATAGGCTGGTATGAAAAATTGCTGCCACACTGCCCCCTCAGCCAGTACTTCGAGGTTTCTGATAGTTAGAATGACTCGGGGGTGTTGATTCATTTAAACTAACATAATCATCTTGCTGCAACCAGGTTTCTGTAAGGCAGAGTACTGTACTTATATGATGTCTCATATTTTGTGCAATTATTTCTTGTTGTGCTATCATCCTTCATCTTTTTAATAAATATGTTTTCTGTTCTTAAGCAGGGGTGGTGTTAATTGTGAGCTGGGAAGTCTTGGTTGTAGCATCAACTGCCAATCACTTTTAAGAATCTGAGATCTGATGAGACATTTGGACTCGTTTACAAACTGAAACTGTGTGATTCTGGGCCTGAACATTGTAGTTGACCTGAGATTATAGATGATTAGTATACTGCCCAGGGTCAGCAGCCCAGATTCCCAACCATTAAAGCTTGGTGTAAGTACAGATGCGTTGCAATTATTTGGATGATTATATGTATTATATTTGAATTATAATGTTTTTGATGCAAATTCCCAGAAAAATAACTCATGGATTATCATTTAAAGTCAGTATGTTTATATACAAATGTTACATTCTCATCGAGTCACAAAAAAAATAATAATATAAATGTAACAATATCTTTACAAATTTCACAAATGTTTTAGTTCTGCAGATATTTTGGACTTTCATTCTGCAGTTTAGTCATTATATTCCCCTTTTGTCCGTCTCCTGTCAGATGTGAGTTTATTCCTGTGACTCAGTTCTTTTTCTCAGTAGCAAAAGCGATTGAACTACCTCATCAAGAATCACTGATCCTCCCACACTGCCACAGAGTTTGCTGGTCCCCATCCTCCAACTGCTCATCAAAGGGCCTGTGCCTCTCTGTGGCCCACAGTAGCCTGCTGTCACAGCCTGCACAGGGACTATGTGATAAAACCTTCTGTCACTCTAATTATACAGCCATTTACTCAATGACTGGAAACTAGGTCTCACAGTGAGTCTAGAGTTTACAGGTTTACAGTCAGAGAATTGCACAAAGAAGAAGAAAGAAATATGATGTAACGTCATAGAGGAAATAAAATCAGCATATTTAATCTGTTTAATATGCTGGTTTACACACACACTGCCTTTAAAAACATAATAGGATATTATCACATATTTCACTTTGAGTGATCTTTTTACTTTGTAACTATACCATGTTAGGTCACAACAAAGATAAGTAGCAATTGTTTATCTTTGCAAAGTTACAATTGACTCATAGGTAACAGCATTTATGTATATGTATTTTTATGTACGTGGTCCTTGTCTGAGCACCACCCAACCATAATAAATGTTAGTCAAATTTGAGTGGATGTACTAGTTTAACAGGTCTTGGTTATTGTGGATACACTTACACCAAATGTAATTTTATGTGTATTTTGTCCGTTTGTTGCCTTTGAAAACCAAATTTGTAACATTATTAATTTGCACAACACTGAGATTTGAATTGAACAGTAGCAATATTTTTGAATGGTTTAATGGTTTTGATCATCATCAGATCATCAACAAAAAAAATTATAAACGGTTCAGGGCGGCCGACCCACAGGCCGACAGCACAAACACAGTTCAGGAGGCCGCTGCATGCACTCTAAGAACTAAAACTGATAATTACTTAAATATTTTGGTGCAACACTTTTACACTCAAAAATAATGAGTAAATGCAAAAACAATCACATCTCTTAAATACACCTTATTGAGTAAATCCAACTAAAATGGAATAAGTTGTTATGAACAATTAAAGATGTTACAGTAACATACAAAATTGAGTAAATACAATTGAAAATGTAAGTTAAAACAACAGTAACCAAAAGTTCAAACTACATAAAATATTAATTAGGAAATGCTGAAATGCTTGGCACATTTAACCTACACCATTACAATTATTTGTTTTTAAATAATGGTTCAATTTACTTAATATTTTTAAGTTAACTTAAGCAAAAACGTTAATTACAATTAAGTGTTTATTATATACACACACACACACACACACACACACACACACACACACACGAAAAAAGAACCACGTCAGTTCAACATTGTTCACAATGATTTATTTTAAACAGCTTTTTTGTGAATCACACATTTTGCAGATTCCTTCTCTGAACACAGTGAGCTGAAATCTGTTCTACATTCAGTGGATAAAACTTGGATAAAATTTCAGTCACAACAGCCTTATATAATAAAATTGCATCCAAATTGGCATGCTTGATAAAACTCTGTAAAACTGGCATATTCATGCTAACAACACGAAAAATGTACCTGCCATACAAAGAATAAAAGTGGCTCAAGTGAACGCAGTGCTTTACCTTTTCAGAAAAGGTCAAATGACAAAAATAAAATTAAGATCCCAAAAAAACATAAATCCTGAAAAAAAAAACAAAAAAAAAAAACATTTGCACTGTGACATAGTTTTTGAACATCTTATTTTGATTCCAAAAAATTGGGAAGATTATAACTAAAGAGTGACCAAAAAACATCCAGAATTTAAATAAAAAGGTTTCAAAAAGGATTGCGCTTATAAAAAAATAAAAAAAAAATCATACAGAAGATACTCTCCCATTTACACCTTAATGTGAATCTGGAAAGTTAATACAAAAACACAGTTTATGGTACAAACATTATTTATGAACAGGAATGTCAACACAATGTAATGCCGCAACTGAACCTTTTGATGAGCATTACATGTCACTTAACAAGTCTAACACTTTAAGAACAGCCCTGTGAAATTTTGTCTACAATGAACAGAGGTCATTTTTCAGTCTTTGAACCTTGACAGAAAGGTTTCCTGGATCCAGCTCCATGAACACTTTGTGAAATGCTTCAAATGTGCATTTGAAATTCTTGGGGTATTTCAGATCCAGAGCATAGCACAGTCCCAAAAGATAGCAACAGGCTTTGCTCAGATTCCCAAGTTTGCCCAGAACAGTAACGCCTTCAATAACAATACCCACATCAGTAGGTTCGCCTGACCTGTCTTGATTCTGCAGCAGGTAAATCTTCATCACCTCCTCAGCCAAAGCCTCTTCAACAAAGACAGCATCAGCACCGTCCTTTAAAAAGAGAAACAACTGTTTTAAGCTCACATATTTCCAAACATTGAAACAAAAAGTTTCATTTGTATGACATCACCGGTACTCATAATATGTGGACACTGTGCTCCAAAATCTTTGAGCAAATGCTATTCTTTTGTATGCTTTGAAGTGTTTTTTTTTCTTTAGAACAGTATCTTAAAACTTTTCTATGATCTCACAAGCTAAAATAAACTACTAATATTCCTAAAACAGATTTAGTGCACCAACCTCAAAGGTTTTGATTAAGGCACTTGGATCCTCTCCCAGATGGTCAATGAGACATCTGATGATGACTTCTCGTTTTTTTCTCGATGGAATTTCCACTCTGTAAAACAGGAAGTCTCAACTGAGGCAAAATTTGCACATTTAAAACATGACTTACCATTTCTAGCTTAAACATAACTATTTTTTTTCTGTTGTTGACCTGTTTTCACACCCACCATCAAGGTAAGAACACCTGTGGAGCTAAAATATTGAACAGAAACCTAAGAAAAGCCGTTTTTAGTGGAAGGGCCTCTTCAATGCTGTGTTGGAACGTTTTTGTGGTTAGAAAATGCAATCTTCCTTACCTGAAGCAGAAGGTTTAACTGTGCCCTGTCGCGTTGTCCAGCAGCACCTTTCTTGGCTTGAAACAAGGACAGGAGTTTGGATGAATACAAGTCCAACGATGACATGAACTTTGGTTCAAGGTTCAGGGTCGTGATCCTATGAAACTCTGCACTGACCTGGATGGGAGAGGACAAAAAACCAAGGACAAAAAATCTGAAGGCCAAAATTCTGATTCAATCAAAAAAAAAAATCTTTAAGTGGAACTACCATTTTTTGCAACCTGGACCTTATTTTCTAACATGCAAAAGATTAATTTACTCATCCAGACATAAATCCATATAAGTGGAGTTGTTCAGTATGCAGACTAAAGCCTTAACATAAAGTATTATCTTCCACTAAGCTTCTAAATTTTATGTTATGAATTGCTTGCACTATTTCCCTGTGAGATTGTATAATCTTGGAGGGAAGAGGCGGAGCCAGGTTGCCCTCTGAACCATCGTCTGCCAGGCAGCGATGCGAGAGGAACACACCGCTGAAGTGGTGCACATTTTCAGAATCGCGTCAGCGGCTTTACAGAGAAAGCCTTTCAGCTCCTCTGGCAGCTCTGCTTCCTCCACCTTCCTGGAGATGACAAACGCTAGCGAGGCAGTGTTGTTAGTCACTGCAGCTGACAGAACAGTGCATTGATGTGCGTGATCAGTGAACCTTGCTATCAGCTGGTCAAGTTTGGCGGGATGGGCCGGTCGCTGTCCAACGACCTTGGTCATTTTGGTGCCGAAAACTGAAGCAAGGCTCGGCTCTAGAGGGGGAACAGGCGGAAAACTCCGGTCTGTGAAGCCCTCTGTGAAGCCCTAGGTAGAGACCGGCGCTCTAATCTTCGCTGGCTCTGCTGCTACCTCAGAGAGGTAGGTCATCACCGCCGGGAACTGAGGCCAGATGGGATCTGGGCAACGAGAGTGAGCAGAGCCATACCTTCCCTCCAGATCATCCGATGGGGGTGGAGCAGGCTGAGGGACGGGAAGTCCCTTCTCACCAGCTGCCTCCTGGATGATGCCAGGCAGATCCAGGAGCAGCGCACCAACAACTGGGAGCGGCGTCCTCGCCGACATGTGAAGGCCAGGGGTGGATGAGCGTCCGCTCATCCGCCTCCCTTCTGTCGCCAGGCTGCCCAGCTCGGAGGCAGTGGAGCTGCCACCACTGCCGTTTTCCTCACGGTGGGTGGAATCATCCAATTCCGGCCCACCATCGAAGAACTCGATGGCTTCTTCCAGCGAGTACCTCTCTCTTAGCGGGAACGCCTCCTCAGTATCAGCCTTGAAAAAGGCTGACCTCCGCTGCTTTTCCTCTGGCGGGAGGAGCTAACAGGAGCAGCAATAGGATTAAGGTGTGAGGGCGAGGTCCGCATGGTGAGGACCGAGGCAGCCCACGCAGACGGCATGTTGGTCATACGACATGATGTAGCAGGATGGACACAGACGGATGGTCTCGCTGGACATCTTCTGGCTGGCTGAAGAAAAACGGTAGAGCCGATTTCCTGGTCTCACCGTAACTTATACTAGGACCAGGGTGAGGCCCACACAGCAGGTGGGCGTGGACTAAAATACTTCAGTGCTGCGCTCACAAGGGGAATACCCACTTAAAGGGCTGCGCCTATACTCATAGAATCTGGGGTTACAATACGTAGCCAACGTTTCATAAAAATATTAAATTACTCTTCACTCTTTACTCTTCAGTAAAATCTAGTCTGTCGTTATGTGCTCCAGAGTTAGATAAGTGAGACAAAGGCACTTTGCAATCAGCCCAGTCATTCTTCAGTCAGGTTACATTAGCTTAGCCTAAAACAAGTTAAGTGAACGGAAATTACTAGCATTTATTGTTCCCTAGGCTTGGGAATGGTTTCGATTAGAACCATTCTGGTTTTGATTCAGATTCCTCATTTTGATTCAAACTCCTAGCGATTCTAGAGTCTTATGACAAATTAAAGCAACCTGGCTGCTGCAAGATCATCAAAATCACTAGGATGGTAGCAACATGTTTTTCCTCACTTATCTTATGATGGGGGATCTAACAGACCAAATTTTATTTACAAGTGGATATCCCTTTAAATGTTCACTTACTTGGGAGACGTCAAACAACGCCGGCCATCTGTCCTTGATGTCGCTGACACTCAGCTGTTGGCTGATAATATCATGTCTTCTATGTGCAAAGGTTTTGCACATTAAATCCTTGACGGCTGTGCTGTTTTTCTTCTTATACTCCTCAATCAGTTGTTGTCGCTCCAGCTCTTGCTGTTCTTTACCATCTTGTCCTGGATAGTGTGGCAGAAACAGCACTTCTCCTTTCCGCGCCTTCTTTATGTTCTTCGCTGGAGCCTTGTCATCAGGGTGCTTGTTCTTCAGTGAGTTGCAAGTAACCTCTGGAACTCCAAGACTTCGTAACTTTGACCTGTAATTTCCCATCTTGTATTTAAGACTATACATCCATCCCATCCAGCCATTACGACTGCCTGGCTCTGTCAGACATGGGTGCTTTTTGACCAGAGCCTCTGCCACTTCTCCAAACTGAAGGCCAGTAGGGTAGGCTGTGTAGCTGTACATATAATCAGCTAATTTTTCCATTATATCTGACTTGACTGAAGTATTGTTCAGCACAGTGCCATTTTGAACAAAGACTTCATTGGCATTTTTCAGTACAGTCTCTGTTGCCACAGAGAAAAGTGGAATGACAATTTCATCTGGCCATGTAGTCTTCAGAGGACTTTGAAGAGGGGAGAGTATGACAGTGTTGTCTGAAGACAGAGATGATCCATCTGTTTGGTCCTCTGTGGTTTTATAGGTTGAAGAGCTTGAACTTTCATTCAGTGAACTTACATCTGAGGGATTTTCACACTGAGGAATCAATGTAAGCACTACTGATGGAATGACCACAGCTTTGACTGTACCCCTATCTTTGATTTGGTTGGGAGAATGAAGTGTAAAGAAATCTCCAAATGAGTCATCATAATAGTGCAATGTGAAATCCTCAACTAGCCCAAATGTCTCTCTCACTGTCTCATGCAACTCCTCAACAGTCCTGGGTATTCCAGAAGAGAGCACAAGCTTCTCACTCTGTTGTCCAAAAATTACTTTCAAGGCAACGGAGTCCATCTGCAGAATAAAAACCACAAGAAAAAAGAAAAAGAAAGGGGGTATCTGAGTCTTTCCCCTTACACTAACAAACAATGTGACGTTTTATTGACACCATTTTCTTGCCTTCAACACGATATGGTGTTAAGGGCTAAGTGTCACCAAGTACTCTGGGATGTATTAGGTCATTTTCCCAGAAGGATCCAGGTAAAAAGAATCACAGATTTTACATCTAATAGTTGGAAGGACCTCACACTCTTCCGTTTCATGCGAACTGTGAGACCTAGGCAAGTGTGAGCCTAAGGCACCCCATGTCTTAAAAGAGCAAGGACAATTCAAATGAAGACAGGGTATGGAATAGCCATGACCAAATGTACCATGTTTCACTCGATAATGTTTGAGTAGTGACACTTTTGATGACTCCTCATGTTTGCAGAGTTTACACTGCCATCTCATCACCTGTGACCTAAAACATTGTGAGAAAATATGTCTCACAGTATGAAGATGACAGAATGGTGTATAACCATATTTACACAGTTTTTGTATGATTAACTGATTGAATAACCAATACTCACTACCAATTCAGGTGGAGGATACAACTTACAAATAAGTCAACATGGAACAAAGTACAATACTTAACCACATTGAAATAATCTGAATCACATCACCACGCTGTATAAATAAAAAGATAGTATGGTGACACTAGATGACAGACCATGAAATCATCAATATATTTACTGAACTGAAAAATTCTCAAAATTTAGATTTGGCATTTGTATGACCCACCACAAAACCAGTATAAATATTTAGGTGGTATCACCATCCACTACTCAGCTTGTATAAAACAATATCATATCATTCCAAAATTTAACACATCAAGTCCTCTGAGTAAAATTACCTGCTTTACTTTGTAGTTGATGCAGATTTTTTTCTCCTGGTGGTGAAGATGGTGCTGAAAAAATACAAATCAAAACTTTATCATTACAAAACATGTCACTGAGTAATCTGCCATAACATCAATCTCTTATAAGAAATTTTAACTTGGATTGAAATAAACATTTATTTATGTAAATTGGGAGTAACTATACTGGAAATGATGGTACTTTTGGCTTGACCCAAAGGACCAAAGCTTTTTTTTTTTTTTCATTATTTTCTGGGATCTGAAAGGAAGTAGGGCCCCGAGTCTAAATTTACTTAAGCCCCCATAGTACTTTGGACCGGCCCTGGATGAGGTAATCTGCTGACCCGGGCGGTCCTCTCAGTGTTCTCTCAAAAACTGGCCCTGTTCGGGACAAAGCTGAAAGCAGCGTCTTATATGCTCTGAAAGACCCCACATAGAACAAGAAAGCTAAGCAGCATGGTTGCTGCTATGAACTGTTCCGCGGGCAGATCTTCTTAGTTACCAAAGCCATTGATGACGTCTGTTCATCACCTGAACAACCTGACAGAGTGAGTCAGGCCGCATGACTACCGCAGCTCCCGCACCGCGACTCAACAGGGCCATTTTCTAGAAATGTCTGAGCACACCTGCTTTCACGTGGTTCCTAAAATGCCCCCGATTAAACGGTCAGGTCGCTGGTACCGGGAGATTCCGGTCAAATTACCCGGAACGCAGATAGCGACTCAGAACGTAAAAGGATAAAAGGGCGCGGTTTCCCGCCACCTTGACTGGAAGACGGGTTGAAAACTTAAATTAACGTGCACAAACACGCTGCGAAAAGTGAGCCACCATGACAAACGCTTTCTTCAGAACATGTTATAAAAGAACGGTGTGGATAAAGACAGCTAATGCAAGAATTGGTCACTTACCTGAAAACGTTACCAAGTCTGCAGTGGATGTGTGTCTGTCTCGTTCAACGGGCAGAAAATCTCCCATGAGGCCATGCTCCTCGCGCGCGGTACATGCCAAAGGTCATTAGTCTTACTCAAAGTTTTAAGTTAGTATTGGGGGACAAAATTATATTGATTTTGAACCATTAATAATTAAAGTTAAAGACAATGATAAGTATGAATACCAGTGTCTCAGTTATTTTGAGTACTTTCTATGAGATATATTGAGTAGATTTAAATAATGCACCCTGTGTTTCAAATACAGAATTTTTTCTTTTAACTAAACTTGAACAAAAGAGCTCAGTTCAACCAAAAACTGGTGTTGAAAATTTAAGCATTCTTTTCAGTATTTTCAACTCAAGATAACACTTTTGTGATTTTCAAAGATTTAATCAAGGTCATCTAACTTAGAATTATAATGATATTTACTAAGCCCCTGAATAATTTTTTAGGGTGTGGAAAGCACCAGTGCAGATATAGTTCTGGAGGCCGACTGCGGAGACAGCGGTGGCAACGGAGAAGTTCTGGAGGCCAGCCATGTGCAAAGCGGCAGTGGCGTGGGTGAAGCAAATCCAGAGGTTGACCGCGCAGAAAGCAGTGGTGGCGTAGAAACAGTTCAAGAAGCTACCCATGATGGCCAAGATCCTCAGCCAATGGCCTGGAAAGTGGCCGGCGATGGTGTGGTGCTGGACGTGGACATGGCCGTGAAAGCACAGGACCAGATGGCAGCATGACAGCTGCAGGAGAGGAGGTAGGACCAGACGAGGCAAGGCCAGACAAGGGCATGGACGCCGGCACCATGGCTGTTGCAGGTGGTGGAATTGACGGTGGCATGGCTGCCGCACACAGTTGATCCAAAGGTGGCGTGGCCGCCGCAAACAATTGATCTGACGGTTGAATAGCTGGTGGAGCTGATGTCTTTTTTTTTTCCTTTTTTTTTTTTTCTTTTTCCTTTCTTGCCTGTCCCGTTTGGCTCTTTTGCCATCAGAATTGTTGTCTAAAGGCAAAGAAAGATGCCCAACGGATTTACTTTACCAAATTGACCATCCCAGCCTTGCCGTAATGGTCCATTTGATTCACCTTTTATTGTTTATTTTATTTTCACTTACTGAATACGGGACAGACTTGACTGGGGGAAAGAAGGGGAGAAAGAAAGAGGGAAAGAAAAACAGCTGAGAAGAGGGACGGGGGAGAAGGGCAAAAAACAAAAACCAACAGAACGGGCAGAAAAAAAATAAAAAGAAAAAAATGCATATATCAATCACCTGGATCACCTGCTAAGAAAAAAGAAAACAAGCAGAAGAGAACAAGAGTAATAGAATAAACAACATCACAATGATATATGGGAATATGACGCGCTTGTTTTTTTTTTTTTAAAGGTTCCTTCATGTAATGATCTGCTAGAGGGTGTGGGGGGGGGCACAGCCCCGTCCTCCAGGGCATGAAGCAGGTATGGAGGAGATCAAAACTCCAGACATCCAGAGGCCCCCAGAACACAAGAGACCAAGGAAGACCAACAGAGGGGCAGCCGCGCCACTGTCCCAGAAAGAGCTGAGGAGAGTCCCAGATGAGGGCTCACTCAGCAGCCGCGGAGCAGAAGCCAGGGGGAGTTGCAGTGACGCGCCCGTGAGCTCCGCCGGCAGCCAGCCGTGCCTGAGTGACCGAGCCCCAGGCCGAGAGGCCGGGAGCACCCCACCTCCGAAGTGGCCCGAGCAAGCCCCAGGCTCCAGGCCCCGATAAGCGGCCGCCAAGGAGTGAGCCGGTGTGTACCTGGACGCCCATCCCCGGACACAAAGAACCACCAACGCACCGATGTCTGAGGGAGTCCGCCACTGGCAGGGGAAGTGGTGGTAGGGGGAGATAGGCCTCCAAACCTTGGAGGGCCTGAGATGTCCCCAGAGAGGTGGCGCCTCTCTGGGGACATATAACCTGACATATAGACACAGACATACAGGCACACACATATACAAACATCCATTCCCACCCTCATGCTCTCATATGCACTTACTCCACACTCAACCAACATGGAGACAGACATAAAGAGACGCTGTACATACGATCACACTCCCCAAGCGTACTCTACGAACCGGGTCTAGGTACCCTTGCCCCTGGAGGGGGGAACTGCACCCAGACCTAGGTGGTGTTACCCTTTTCCCTGCGGTGGGGGGAGGCAGACCGCCCCGACTCCGCAGCAGCAGGGAGGCCCCACACTCCAGACTGCAGTCGGACGGCCAACTCCTCCTCCTAGCCCCCCCGCTCCAGCAGGTCGCAGAGAATGGGGGTGAGAGGAGACTCCAAACCTCCCTCCACCCGCTCATTGTAGTGTTGATGTGTGTTCTAAGGTGCATCAGGTGGAGCTGATGTCTGGACAGACTCTCCAGAGTCTTCAGCAGAGACAGAAGACAGCATCGAAAACATGGACAGCTGGATTGACTCTCCAGAGCCACCAGCGTAAACAGATGGCTGCATGGAAGCCGCGGAGTGCCGGAGAAGCTCACCAAGGCCCCCAGTGGTAACAGACGGTAGGTGTGCAGATCCCTGGCTGAGGCGACACAGGACCAGCAGGTGCAGAGACCCCTGGCTGGACAGGTGGCTGAGCAGGTGACTGAGGCTGTAACAGAGCTGATGACTGAGCTAGTGACTGAAGTAGAGGTTGCAATGGTGGTTGTAGTGGTGGTTGAATTGGTGATTAAAGTGAGGGGAAACTGCTGAACAGGCTCACCTCCAACTGAGACAGGAACGGGTACAGGCACCTACCAGACACTAGCCGCTCCCACCCTAGGAGCAGGTATGCGTGCGGAGGTCAGCTGTGTCCTGGCTGGCCTCACCTCAGGGACTGGTGTGGGTTTTGGGGCAGACCGGACATCAGTCACTCCCACAGGTGCAGGAGAGAGCTACAGGTACAGGTGCAAGAGAGAGCTGGTTCACGGCCGCCCTGAACCAGCCGGGACAGGCAACAGCTAGGCAGCTGCTGTTCCCACCTGACGAGCTGGTACAGGTGCAGAGACTAGTAGAGCCTCAGCTGGCCTGAAAACCAGAGCAAGGACCAACCGAGCCCCAGGCCTCCTCACCCGGGAAACTGATAGGGGTGCAGGGGATGGCTGGACCACAGCCACCCTGGGAACAGGACCATGGAGAGGCAGAGGAGCAGGCTCAGAAAATCTGATTCATCAGAAATTGGCTTTCAACTTCTTTCACCACGGTGGGCACAGTGGCGTGTCTAGAAAATTTTTGTTGGGGGGCCAGGTAGGGGCACAGATTTGGAGAAGGGTGGCAGATGTAATTGGCAGATAATGTTTAAAAAAAATTCTACCAACCATTAACCATAATTCAATAATCCTGTAAACCTAATAACCGAATGCGCTTTTAACTCTTATTAGAATGAGATTTTAACCACTACGGTGCAAAGTTTTTAGATACTGCGTTGATAAAGTACAAGAGATACAATCAGTGCTTTGTCAGTGTTTACTCAGCATTCAAGGACAGCAATATTTGCATAGTATTTTTACTGACATATAGTGCACATATGTTTTGGGCAAAAACATTTTTTAATATTGAAATACGAACATTTGTAACAAACAATTGACAAATTAGCCAATGCAAAACTTTATCTGCCTGTTAAAAAAAGAAGATAATCTTTTCACAAACTGGTGTTTGATTTTGAAACAGGGAAAAAGTGGGGAAACAACTGAAAAGACTAATATTTGAATAAAACCTGAAAGCAAGTAAATACTTTCTATGCTGCCTTATGGTAAACTTTGGTAATATTGATCAAGAACAACACTGGCTGATGATGAAATACAGTCAGCTGGCATGGTGACACTGCCAGTATTAACCTGCAGGGCTGGACCGGGACAGAAAATCGGGCATTTTGACTAGAGACCGGCCCAACAGGTATTAAAGCCATAAAGCCTTTGAATGAAAACAAATGCTGTTGTGACAGTGATGTACACTGTCTTGTTGGTATATGTATGATTTCTATACATTTTACGTCAGATAAAATCTTTGGTTGTAAGATTTAGATAATTATTTAATAAAAGCGAGGTATTTTAAATGAGAATAAGAAAGAAAAGTATTTCTTTGTGCCCCCTTTCCCTGTTAATGCCCTACCTGGCCCCCTGGCAAAAATTTCCTAGATCCACCCCTGCACAGTTAACAGCTGTCAGCTGCTTAGAAAAGGATCCTGGTGTTATTTGTCTCTCAGAAACAGTTCATAACTTCCCTTCAACTCATTCATGTCACCTAAAAGGTAAACCTGTTTCTCCATCACCTGTTCAGCTCTGATGATTCAGTAAGGACATCTCCTGGTTTCATCTTCATGTTTCCCTCTCACCACATATCCAAACCGACATAATGACCAGCAGTTTTACAGCTGTGGCTCCAGCAAACATCAGCTGATACTAGAAATTAATATTAAATAAATTCTGACAACAGCTGATCAAGCTTAAACGTGCTGCTGTTGTTTAGCGCGACATCTGCTGGTTTCCTCTTTCTGGCGCAAAGTGGGCAATAAATAAATGAGAGAGAAAAGCTGATCAGCTGATCATTGATCAGTTTCATGATTGAAGTAGCAACAGGAGAGGCAGGGGGAGAGAATGAGAGAAGAAGAGGCAGCTGTGCAGCGTAACGACAGAATAAATCCAGCTTTGTGTCTTTTTCCATTATAGCTAAAGTCCGGGACAAACTGCATCTCTTCTCAGCTCAATACGAAACGTGTAATATTTTCACTGAATGAGGGACCATTCCATTTTTTTAAGGAGCCGTTGGCAACTCTACTAACCTTATGAATAAAATAAAGTTCACTATCAGTAACATCATAGAACCCACCCACCTAAAAACTCCATCAAGCTGGCTAGAACGCAGTACGAGTTATTGCAACTGACGGTAAAAAGTCAGCACAACGAAAATAAAATCCACCTAAACTTAGTTTATATCTGACCCAGATAGACTGCAGGTCATAACTTCTTACCTGAAGTTCAGTTCACCTGACACTCGGACTGGTGGCCGCCTCGGGGCTCTCCTCCTGCCTCCCCTTCCCTCATCCACCTGCTGGCCTCTGTGGAAGCCCCGCCATAGCCACCACCAAACAACTGAGTTATTTTTACACATCGACCTGCATCTGGCCAATCCACCACCTCTCATTGTTCATGCCGTTACAAAAAAAAAATAATAATAAGTCACCGGGCATATGCCCGGTATGCCCGATGGCCAGTCCAGCTATGTTAACCTGCAACCAAATCTGCAGCTCCATACAGCAATGTTACGACTTAGATTATATCTTATAACTCATAACTCTTATGTTAGCTGCCCTCAGTAGCATACTGTCTGAAATATTCGTCGGCTGAATTAATTCTTTAAGTGTTATTTTTTCCTTGGTATTCTAATTTCACCGAAGTTTACTAAACTCAACAAACTTAATATTACTTACCGGGACATTTATTCTGTCCTCATTTTCTTTCACCGAAAAATTGTTTCCTTCAGTGCCGTCTTTCGTGCTTGGCTCTCCTACCTTTGCTAACGATGCACATAGCGCAGAAGCCGATGCTGCATTCACTTACACTCGGATATCTGAGCTTCACCGTGAAAACATAATAATCGTACATTTGATATTTGATTGAATTTTATTGTTTTACCTTTGGGGTGGCACCTGGGGTGGCCAGTCTGGTTGGGGGGGTGGCCTGTGCCCCCCCAGGCCACCCCGCTGGACACGCCATTGGGTGGGCAGTCTTTGGAACTATCAGTCTTTGAATTGACAGAACCTGAACTCACAGTCTTTGACTCAGGAACATGGCTTACAGACTTTAATTTAACGGGTCTTTGAGTTTAAGTTAACAGTCTTTGAAAAATGATTGTGTTTTACCTTCTGGAGAGGAACAGAACAAAACAGTTCTCCCAGTCAAACTCTTCATCCAAGAAAGATATTTCAAAGGTTTCTGGATTGAGAGTATAGTTATTTGTGTGTGGGTTTGGGAGGTGTCTGGAAAAAAGAAAACAGTCATTGTCACCCACGGCCGTAGGTTGCTCAGCAGGGTTAGTATGACGGCGGTGTGAGCACCGCTTCCTGAAGCCAGCGGGGTGAACAGCTGAGCCTCTGGTGTGCAGAACGGCAACGCCGAGGCTGGTGCTTGTGCATCTGAAGAAATGCTGAGGATTCCCGCCTGAAGTGGCCGAGGCTTAGGTGCAGGCGGAGCAAATGGTGGGGGCTTTCGGCAGCTCCTGGGATCTCTGAGAGCCAGCCAAGTCCCGTGGAAAATGCGCTCATAGTCAGGGACGCGCCATGGCTTCCAGCGGAGCTCTTCCTCCAGCTGGGCTAAAGCTGCCTCCAGCCACTCAAACAGCTCGAAGTCTGCTGGGTCCATGTTGTGGCTGGATCATACTGTCACAGTTTGTGAGGTAAAGCGTGTGGAGATGATGGAGAGTGGACCCAAGTGCAGAAAAACAGAGGTGTAGATGGAGGTTAAACTGTAAGTGGGTGTTTATTTAAAGGAAGAACAAAAAACACTACAAAGCAACAACTAAGGGAGGAACTGAAAACACTAACAAAATCTAGTGTGGGAACAGGAGGGAGACACGGCTGTAGCTCAGGTGGTAGAGCAGGTCATCTACTGATCGGAAGGTTGGTGGTTCGATTCCCGGCTTCCCCTAGTCTGCATGCCAAATATCCTTGGGCAAGATACTAACCCGAAATTGCTCTCCGATGCATTCATCGGAGTATGAATGTGTGTCAATGTCAGTTGTGCTTGTGCGAATGGGTGTGAATGGGTGAATGCACAAGTTGTGTAAAGCGCTTTGAGTGCTCAGAAGAGTGGAAAAGCGCTATATAAGAACTAGTCCATTTACCATTAATCTGACATAATGAGACACAGGAAGTAAGGCAGACTGCACTGATAAAGGACCAGGACTATCAAAGTAAAACAGGAACGCATAGGCTGAACTCAAGACACATAAGCTTAACACAATGACTGAGGAGACACAGAGAACATAGAGACCTGAAACATGGGACAGGAAGTCACAGAGTACACACAACACAGAAACTAGGAGACTAGCAGTGATAAATCATGAACTCAAAAACTATGTAATAATTCAAAAATGCAAAGCAGTGTGTCACTGACCTCGGACCGTGACACTTGTACTATTTCTTCTAGACTAAACACAAATTTCATTGTGTAATGTTTCCTAAAAAGCACTTAGGTATAGAAATAACTGCATGAGTGAATGAGGCGTGTTATATGAAGAGCAGAGTAGAAGAGTGCTATTTAAGAACAAGTCCATTTCCCATATATGATAGAAATAAATAGTTATAAAACAAAATTTGGCTTCTCTAATTAATACATATAATCGACAACATTACACATAGGGCTGCTCGATTATGGCAAAAATGATAATCACGATTATTTTCACTGAAATTGAGATCTCGATTATTTGACGATATTTATTTAACCCTTTAAGACCTACCATAGAACCAAGTCCACCAGAGCTTATATTATTTTTTTACATGTTGTAGTGCCATTTGTGGGAGCATTTCAAGTTGCTATACATCAATACAACTGTTATAGGCCATATTTTAATAATATGTATGCATTATGTCCATAGTAACTACATTAATTGCAAAAAAGTGCAAAAAACTACAAAAAAATGTAAAATCGTTTTTGTTTTTTTTACATATATTTCTACTTGGAGAAATTTAAGAGGTTTATCCCTCAAAACTTTAAATACAAAAAAATTGTAAAAAATAGTTTACAACAACAGGAAATTTATTTTGAGTGTCTTGATAGTTTTATTTTGGAGATACAGCAATTTTTATATACTGCAGAAAAAACGAAAAACAATCCTGTGATGCAAATTTGCAAAGAAAACAGCAGGTGCATCAAAATAAACTATTTCCAGCAGTGCAATTGAAGTTCTAAGCATCCCAGAAACTATTCAGAAAAGTCAAACATGACCAGTATAGGCTTTTAAGGCCTACAAGTAAAAAACTACATTTTCTGCGAAAATGACGTCACTTCTGGTTTCGGGCAGGAAATGGCGGACATGCGATAGTTTGCGTTGACGTCTTTTTCAATGTGGGAAGTGTTACGAACAGCTGATAGGATCGGCAAAGCCTGTTTCTGGAATATTATGTTTTTGTTCCTGCAAGCGCTTTTTATGCAATATTTGCAAAGCTATATGTGGAAGGAAACCGTGACCTAGGACAAGCTGATGGCATAAGATTTAAGTACAACAACTCCGGTTTCATATGCAAAAAAAATTATTGCGCTAGCTTACGCGGTTCCGGTTCTACAAGGATTTAAAACTAGTTACGCAAAACGGAGCGTGCTGCTCTGACCGGCTTTAAAGGGTTAACAATAACAATGTATTGAATAATGACTTTAAAAAAATAATATAAAATAGTGTGCAAATACTGATAACAGTGCAAATGTTTGCAATATAAGAAATAAATGAAAAATGTAAACATCTATGTTTAGTGAACTTTGCAGTGTTGCTCTGTGGTGCAGCTACGACACCATAGCAAAGTTTACACACTGTGTCTACTTGATCCACATCTGACTCCGCGAACCCATAATGTTTCCACACCACTGAAGTTTTTTTTTACCTCTCTTTTCAACCAACGGCAGTCACTCTCCTCTCCAAATAACTTCTGCTTAGCTTTCCGAGCTTCCCTCGGGTCCTCTTAATTGTTGTGACACGTGTTCAAAATGCAGAGAGGTGCGCTCGATTTGCCACACGGAGCAGCGCGAGAGTAAAGCACGAGGGAGGTGCTAATAATCGGCTCAGTCATTTTTAATGATCGTTGAAAGCCCAGATCGTAATCGTGATTAAAATTCGATTAATTGAGCAGCCCTAATTACACATATAGAAGATGTTTGTGATTTTTCTCAAAGAACTGTTACATTTGACATGCAGAAGAAAGAAGAGCACACGCTGACCTAATATATGTTTGCCACAAAACATTTTACAAAAATTCACAAACAAGGGGTTTCAAGAGACTCCGGTGTGCCATCTCATTAACAGAGATTGGCAATGACAAGTTAGGTGGCAAATATGTGTGTTAGCCCTGTGACCTGTCCAGGGTTTACCCTACATCTCGCCCTGTGGTAACTGACCCACCCAACAACCTTGATATGGGTAAGTGGAAGAGAATGTACGGATGGTTCAAATTACTATTTAAAGTTGACTCAACATTAAGTGCCAGGGCTAGGCATGAGCAGGAGAGCAGGAAGGTAAGGAAACAGAGGCACAAGGGGATTAGCATTAACACAAGGAGTAACAAAGCATAAGCAAAACATGGAAGGCAATTTACTATTTAAAATTTAAATAGTAAATTGCCTTCAAAATTTATTTGAGGTAGCAGACAATCTGGGAGAGAGTGGAAGTCTGAGCTGGTGTTAAAAACTGGCTAATGATTGCTGCTGATGATTCACACGTGTGATGAGGCTAAATTAAGATTTTATATTAATGAGATGACAGTTCCTATCCACATCTCCAATATAGATCTGAACACACAAAAACATCTAATGCAATTAAATTTATTTCTCTGTGTTATTACTGTTCATGCAAGAGCTAAGCATGAAAACAAAGCTGTCGGTTTACCAGTCCAGTCCATTCAAGAGCAACTCAGAGTAGAGCTCCTGCTTGGGATGGTGCTAGGATGGTACTAGGATGCTTCTGGATGCCTCCTAGGTGTTGTATTCCAGCCATATCCTAACCAGAGGAGGCCCCAGGGCAGATCCAGGACCTTCTGGGGAGATTATATCTCTCAGCTGGTTTGGGAACGTCTCGGGCCCACCCTCCAATGACCTGAAGAAGGTGGCTAGGGGAGAGTACAAATCTTAGTCTGGTTCAGCAGAATGTTTTAAACTCTGATCCTATGTGTGTCACCCAGTAGGCAATGAGTTTAGATGGAGCCAATGTGGGTGAGGTGACTCGCCCTGCACTACCTACCGTGAAGACCGGATGTCTTGCCTGCTTCCACTGATAAGATGAGCAAAAACTTGAGTAGCCTTGCAGGTAAAATTCTCACCTGTTGACAGAAGCTCCCCCCTCGATTGGTGCACTTGTCAATTAACTGGATCATTTTAGGGGCCTGGACAGTAGGCCTCAAGGGCCTTTTATTTTTAAAGGGCTGGATCAACCTGTAGGAGCCATATACATTCATTAAGATTAATACTCAGATTTTTTCCTTCTCTATTTACTAAAGGTTCAAAAAAAGAATCCCACTATTTTAAACTTTAATTGTGATCATTTCTATGAAAGCAGTTTAGCAGGACCAAAACAAAAGCAAAATCAAATAATATTAGAAAACATCACCATATAATAATCTAATAACCTGAATTATACTTTCTCATTAGCCTACTCTGAGCTAATGCTCATTTTGCTCTGATCTGTTATAGAATAGAATAGCCTTTTATTCTCATTGTACATGTGCAACAAAATTGTGGGTGCTCCACAGCAACTGTGCAGGTATAAAATACAAATAAGACAGCAGGAATAAATAAGAAACATGAGAGCTATATACACACAGGAAGAAGGCAGAATAGAAAGGCATGCGTTAGAAGCACAGGTTGCAAAGTGCTTGGAAGTAAAATGGTAAATGGCCTGTATTTATATAGCGCTTTACTAGTCCCTAAGGACCCCAAAGCGCTTTACATATCCAGTCATCCACCCATTCACACACACTGGTGATGGCAAGCTACATTGTAGCCACAGCCACCCTGGGGCGCACTGACAGAGGCGAGGCTGCCGGACACTGGCGCCACCGGGCCCTCTGACCACCACCAGTAGGCAACGGGTGAAGTGTCTTGCCCAAGGACACAACGACCGAGACTGTCCAAGCCGGGGCTCGAACCGGCAACCTTCCGATTGCAAGGCAAACTCCAAACTCTTGAGCCACAATCGCCCAGTGCAATGGACTTGGTAAAGTCCATGTGTGAGTGGCCTGAGTGATGAGGGTTACTCACACATGGCTCAGATTGGTGGGCGGTAGTGTTTGTTAACAGTCCAGATAGCCCAGAGGAAGCTGTCTCTAATGGGCTTAGACACTACTGCTCAAAACACTTCATGACGGCAGACATGAAGGCTATAGGTCTGTGGTCCCTGAGGCTGTCTATTCCAGGCTTCTTGGAGTTGGGCGTGACAGTGGAGGCCTAGCAATGGTGGCATGAGTCAGGGAGAGGTCAAAGAACCTGGTGAACGCAGGCTTTGAGCACAGCGGGCTGGTCTCCAGGACCTGCTGTCAGATCAAAACAGTCCTGTAGGATCATTTGGCCATGTTTTAATGGCCCAGGTGCTTGGAGGAGTTTATTTCCCAAAGCAGGTATAGGCAGCGATGAGGAGCAGAGAGAGGTGGTTAGATTGTCCCAGGTGGGGGGGGGGCTGTTGCTTTGTAAGTCTGCTTGATTTTGCTGTAGATGTGGTCCTGTCCTCCCTGGTAGGACAGTTAACATGTTGGCTACAATTTGGGGAGTACAGATTTCAAACAGGGTGTTCTCTCTGCTGTTTGCTGATGATAATTGTAGAAAAGAGGTTGGAGAGACAATCAGCACAACCAGATCTGAAGATGCACTTATCCACGTGTTGCAAGTTGACACTAATCACTCAACAGGAAAACAGTATCCCCTGGGCATCCAGTGGAAGTATGATGTAAACTGAAATCTTTCTGAATCAACCATTTAATATGGCAGAAATAAGCAGCCAAAAAGCCAAAAATATACAAAACCAATTTGCAGGTTCACAGTTTTGGGCAAAGATTTGACCCTGCTCTGGCATCTCAATTTTTCAACTGTGACCTCTTTAGATTCAATCTTCAGAACTGTTCACCTCAGAAAACAAAAGAGAACAACCCTGTATCTCTTCTTCACCTTACTTTTAGATCTGTTGTGCCCCCCCCCCCCCCGTCTTACTGGATGTCATATCTTCTGAGTAGGGCTTTGCAGAGATGTTTGAAGGGGTGAGTGCTCAGAGTTTAAAAAAAAAAAAAAAAAAAAGGGCACAGGCTGAATAACAACAATCCACATTCATCAAGAGTCTAACATGGAATCGCATCATACTATATCACTGCCATCAGGTGGGGACAAAGCAAAGCAGACGTGGCCTGTTTTACCTGATGGTACAATGTTGCTGCTGATAGTGCTGGATGGCAGGGCTGTGTTCACCTGAGACTTACACATTAAAAGGTCCACAAGAGAGATGGTAGCTGATTAAACAAGTGCTATGGGATAATAATAAAATGCAAAGATTGGTGAGAACGCTTGGAACCATAAGGAAACAGATTTTTAAAAAACTGTGGGAAATAAACTGAAACTGAATTATTAGTAGAGCAAAAGAAAGGGCCGGGTAGGATAAGAATGTAACAAAAAATCTATACAGATGAAACACGCACACACAGTGTGTTTTTTTTATATCAACTACAATAATAATTATAGTTATGGATATGCATATCACATAGTTTTTAGTGAAATATAAGCCCTTCAGTAAGGCGGGGAAACACCTGTTACTTACTTTAAATATTTTCCCTAACCTAAGCAGACCGAGCTACAGACCCATGACAACGTTACCCAGACAGCTAGCAGCTATGACCTCCAAATTTACTCATATAAACATTGTGCAAAGTAAGAAAAATAGAACACTGGGCTGATTTAACTGCATTAAAACGTTTATTTTCATATAGAAAAAAGTACTTGATACTGCTCTGCTGAACAAGAAAACAAGTATACTGCCACTATTGTAGCTGGTGTTATTTCATAACATTTTTAAATATATGAAATAACGTTTTATGCTTTATTTTTGTACGATTTTTTAATAACCTTACAATAAAACAAGCCTATAAAACATCTTGCTTCACATTTAATATTCATCTTGAAATGAAGTTTTAAGTTTCCCATAATTTTGTAATGTATGATGTGAAATGTATTTATTATTCGTATATCTGGTGCTGAATCGCAAGAAGGAACAAAAACAGTTTGCATAACAGTAAACTGTCTACTTGCAAAATCAATGTGCCAAGTACAAGAATCACAATGATGCCAACAAAAACCACTTAAGTTGAAGAGTTGTGCATCAGCAGTAAGTGCTGGATGCAGATTTATCTGCACGAGAGGAGGAAACTATCCTCATCATTATATCCTTCTCCTAAGAAGAGTTTGCCTTTTGAATGTTTCTTTGTAAAGTCACACAGAAATAAAATAAAATGAATTGCAATTTCAGATGGATTTATTTAAAATATAGTATACTGTATATAGTATATATGTATCGTATATATATATAAAGTATGACCTAGGTTGCACACTCTCGATCTAGTTCTTCTCTTTTTTTCTAGAAACAAACAATAAAAAACAAACAAACAAAAAACCCAGAGAAAGTAAAAATTGATTAACTAAATACAAATCAGTAATTTTACTTATATTCATGTACACAGCTGTCATATACAACATTACATGCATATAAATAAAACATCTAATATAGTGAAGGAGAGACAGAACCACACAACCTCTAAGTTGTAGCTTTCTGAAGTAGAATAGAAAGTACATGCACTTAATTATATTCCACCACTGAAAAGTAACATTCAAAGTATAGGTTTCTGATTTAAACTAAGTCACATAAGTGAATACTGAATATGTTTAAATAATCACCACATTAGTATCTACAGATATGGACCTACAACACACACAGTCAGAGCAAACCCGTGCAGTGGGTTTGCTCTGACTTGTGTTGTGTTGTCTGCAGCACCCCTCCTCTGCAACGGAGCTGCAGACAACACTGCGCCACAACAGTGTCAATTAAAGGGTTCGAAAGCTCATTTCATGTTTTTACTGTTTTTAGGAAACAACTGCTATAAATCTGTATAATTTATTCAAATGAACTGACTGGAGAATCCATCTGTCTAAGCTGCATTTCAGAAGCATTTTCACTACTGAAATAGCAGCAGATGGAAAGTACTGGACACAAATGACTCTCAAACGCCCGACCAGTATCTAGACTGGTCTAGACCGTTCTGGTTAACTCAGTCGACTATTACAGACACTGTGTGGCAGAACTGACTGTAAAATCAGTGTGGTCTCACTGATACAGATGTAATCTTAGTTATGGTACATGTATTTATTTTGCTGGCCATGTTTAAATTATAGTATAAATTGATGTTGCATACTAGGTTTTGCTAAATTATTTCATGATTTTACACATTTGAGTTTATTATCTATTTAATTACTTTATTATCACTTATCTCTCTTTATAATTTTCTTTAAAACGTTTAAGTTATTTCTTATAACATTTTGTTGGGTAATTTGGGTTCCTACTCAGTGTTTATGGTGGGACTGTTTATGGTGTGACGTGCCCTGTGCCCTGTGCCCTGTGCGTGGAGGAGTCAATAAACTTTTAAGATAAACTTTAGCCCACATCACACCCACTGCCCAATGAGATTGGAGAACACTACCACAACCAGAAATCAGAGTTACGCAGACATTTACATTTCCACAATCCACAGTCCAGGTGAGTCCACGTTCTCCTGTGCCTGTGCCAGGGCGGAGCTGTCATCACCTCACCTGGAGCTAATCTGGAGCAATGTGCTGCAGATGTTTAAGACCAGCGTTGTCGTCTCTTCACCGCCAGTTCATCAGCTAAACTGCGTTGGTAACAGGCTCCCATGCTCCATGCTTTTGTCTCTAGTCTGTGTACTTACCTCGTTCTCATGTGCTTCAGTTCTCTGGTCATGTCACGGCTCAATTCCTCGGCTCAGCTCGCTATTCAGACACCCACCCACACTCACTGCTGTTCATGCTCCATCACCTGGAAGGTTTCCAATCTTACACCTGCCTGCCTTCTTGCAAGAAGGCCTGCACATGGCTGACCTGAACTCCGGGCAGCCATCATCTCTCCACTCGGCTCACCGGGAATATCGCCTTCTCCCCTCAAAGCATCGCTGACTCCACCTGCAAAGTAAGCTATACCCCTCTGTTGAACATATGTACACCTGGAGGAGTTCTCTTTTGGTCCCCTCTCCTCAGTGCAACCACTTGTTACAAGCCACGCCCTGTGCCTGTCTTAAACCTCCATACTAGTTTTCCTAGACATGAACCTCACAGCAAGCATACTTGTACTTCATGTTCACTCAACCATCTCCGCACTTGGCCCAACAGGTGAGCCTCTGGCCCTCTGTGACAACGGCTCTTCTTCGTTATGGTCATGGCCACAGTGCATGTGTCAAACTGGCTATGAAGTGACGCAGACAATACCTGAATGATTCACCACAGTAATCACTAACCAGATTCATTCTTCTATTTTGTTGCATCCAAAGATCAAGTTGGTTTACCTCTTCAGTTTCATTTAGCCATGGTGACATCAACTTTTTCAGGAGAGCTTGTCTTTGTGTGAAAACTGTAAAATTCGGTGTGTTCAGAGTAACATGACCCATCCAGGGAAAAAATATTAGAGCCATGCCTTTTAAATCTGAGGCCATATTTCAAAACCAGAGGAGTGCAGCATCTGTCGTGTTATTGTACTGGTGTGTTGTGACAGAGAGAAATAAACATGACCGTGAACCTGTCATTTTATTGGTTGATCTATGTTCATGTCCTTGCATGTGGCCCCAAGCTATCCGTGACCAAAGAATAAGATCTGAGTGGATAAAAAGAGCCGTCTCTGAAGGGTGTCTGGACTCAGCTGTTCCCACTGTGAGCCAACTGTGGTGATTCAGGCGTCTGACCAGAATGCCTCCTGGATGGCTGCCTGCTGAGGTGTTTGGGCATCTCTTACATAGATGAGACTCCAGCACGTGAGATTGTCTCTCAGATACTTGGGGCACGGTGGCCATGGTTCAGGGTGTGAATATAACAGCCATTTACCAACTGAGCCAAGTTACAGCAACCAGCTCCACAAAACTCAGTTCTTTAAATTGCAAAAGTAATATACAATTAATTGTAATTATATGGTTTAAGTAAATCTAGCTAAGTTGTAGGGCTGCAACTATTGATTATTTATGTCAATTATTCCATTGATTAATACTGTGAGTAATGCTTTTATCAAGTACAACTATTCAAAAGAGAAAAAACACAGTCTTTCAAAATGAACTATTCATTGGTTTTAATTTTAGCAAGTGCAATGTTTTGAAGTTTAATTCTGTACAACCTCTGTAACAATAAATAAACCCTTTAATTGTATTTACGTGCCTTATACAGACTCCTGCGCCACATTAAACTATGATGACATCATTGTCACTGCTGCTGTTCTGTTATCAGTCTTATGTTGAAAAACTGGGGCCTGTGTGAGTTCTCAAACCTTTTAATTCACACACTACTCATGTTTTTATTGCATGTGTGGGTTAAACAGTCACGTTTACATGATGACAATAAAGTAAGTAAAATTTATTTATACCGCGCTTTCACAGATAAGTCACAAAGTGCTTCACAATACAAGGAATAAAAATACAACATATAACAATGTAAAAGACTAAAATTCAACATGAAAACAACAAATTAGTTGAAAGCTTGTCTCTATAAAAATGTCTTTTTAAAAGAATCAGGGGAGTCAGCGTAAAAACAGTGGGAGAGAATTCCACAGCCAGAAAGGCCCGATCACCACCAGTTTTAAATCGAGTGTGTGGGGCCACCAGCACACTCTGACCTGATGATGATCTCAGAGCTTGGGAAGGTGAGGCACTACAAGGCATCAGAACAACAACATTGTGTTGAATCTGCTGACAACAGGTTCAGTTAAGTTGACATGATAAAGTTGCAAAACACAAATGTTCATTATTAATGTTGTGAGGTTATGTTCGTTGTGGGCTGTATCTTCTCTATTTAAATATTCACTCCAGTAATTAATTTGCCCAGCTCTATTAATCTCAGGTTTAAACAGTTATTCATGGTGCGTTACATTAACTGGGATGTTAAGAAACAGAGCTGTTACTGTACATGCTATGTTTACCGACTGAAATCCAAAAACTAAAACTTCCTAATGTGTCCTTTGATTAAAGTCCCACACTGAATCCCTTCAAACTAGTAAAACTGTGTTTTAAATAACTGGAAAGGTTTATGGTCATACCCTGCTACTCTAAATATGACAAAAGATTCTTCTGTCACACCCTCTGGTTCTTGTTTCTTACACCAACAAATGGTAGCCTTACATCAGTGATCTTATTGTTTTCTTATTAACAATAAGAATTAAAATCAGCTAACAGTAATGTGAACATACAACAGCAAAACAAACATGAAGATAGTTATAGTTGGCATTAACAAGGGAGCAGCAGAGGACAGTAACTCCTGTACCTGTTTATAGAGCCACAGGGGGAACAATTAGAAAAAGAGCATGTTAGCATTTACAGTTGGGACATCTTCAAAAGTGTGTCTCTTTTTTAAATTGCTTTTGTTCCCCAGAATTTTCAGAAAACTGTTTGTGGTAATAACCGTTCACAGGTGAAACTTGAAACAGCTCACTCATAACAGTTAACCTAAATCCTTGAGGTTACTGATTGTTTTGTCCAGATTCCAAACACAAAGTTTTTTACTCTGCCCGATTAAGATTTAACTTAAGCCCGACTCCAGGTCCATGTTGTCTGCTATAGATGACTTAACTCATGTAGTCTGTTGCTGAGGACGTGGACCTTAGTGGTGGACTTGTTTTGTCCAATCCAGTTATCTCTTTCAAATGTGTATCGCAGGTCTTTAGGACAAGTCAAACTTTTACTGTAGATCACAGGTGTCGAACTCCAGGCCTCGAGGGCCGGTATCCTGCAGGTTTTAGATGTGTCCTTGATCCATCACAGCTGATTTAAATGGCTAAATGACCTCCTCAACATGTCTTGAAGTTCTCCAGAGGCCTGGTAATGAACTAATCATTTGATTCAGGTGTGCTGACCCAGGGTGAGATCTAAAACCTGCTGGACACCGGCACTCGAGGCCTGGGGTTCGACGCCCCTGCTGTAGATCAAGCCACACAGGACTGCACACCCATTTGCCACCTCAGATTTTACAGTACTGTGCATCTTTCAGTGATGATGCCAACATCTCGAAAAGTCTTGAATTCTTGAAAATGTGATGGTCCATTATCAACATCGACAGTTAACAACAGCATGCCAATAACAGTTCCACCTTAGTCAAAAAGTTATGACATTTACAGGATGAACAATACAGATAAACAACATAATGTCTAAAGGAAAAAAATTCCTTTATCAGTTGGGCTGTAACAGTGCTGCAGCTTAGCAGGAACTTTTTAATAAGGCTGACAGCATCTTGATTTAAGTATACACGTAATGCTTTCAGTATGAATTCCTGTAGCAATAACCCTTTTTTAAACTCTATCCAATTATATGAAGAAGCACATTAAAAAAATTCTTCATCATCTCCAGTTACAAATGTGTCATTTTTCCAAATGTGATGGATAATTATTGTATAATTATAGGTCCCTGCTCTTCTTTCTTTAGTACTGCACATGTGTAAATGTGCTAAAGAAAGCACAACGTTAGTTAGTACCTCGGAAGTGAGATGTTTATATTAATTTGAATCTGGAGGATTTTGTAGCCTTACCATCTCATATGATCATTTAATAGGAAGAAACCTTATTATTTTGACCATAACAAATAAATTGTTGTTATAATTTTACCATAAAAATATGTAAATGGTGCACTGAATGCATGAAACAGCTCATGCTTTCCTTGTAAAGTGAGTGAATAATTTCATTTTTCTGGGTCTGTTTCGTTCATATGAATGTTAATGCATGTATGAATATCTACCTTAACATGAATTCAATTCAGCTTTGTTCAGTTTTATTTTTAAGGTGACAATTAATACTGTTTATCACCTCAAGACTTTTTACATAATAAGGTAAACCCAGTCATAATGACCACGAAATCCCCTATGAGCCAGCACTTCATGACAGTGAGAAGAACTCTCTGTTAACAGGAAACAATCAACAGCATGGTAAAAGCACTTCCTAACAACAACAGCCACACACTACCACAGCTGGAGAACAATGTCAAAACTTTTATGTAGAAACTGTTTCATGATCTAATGATCATTTTTGTGGCTCTTTGTGGGGTTTTTCTTGCTTTTCTGAAGTATGGAAAATGTTTCTTCTCTTTCTTGCATGACTTTCATTGGCTTTCATTATTCTTAACAAATACATGAGCAAAAAAATAATTTCATTTCATGAGCGTAATCAAGTTAATCAGCCCGAACACGTAGACGTCAGCAGCCGCGCACACAAAGAATCCACTGCACAAGCAAGAGTGTCTGCTTTGCACGCGCTGCTACAGTTTCGTGCTCTGGCGTGTAGCTCTCAGAGAAATCCTCCTACATATAAACGTACTTTTGACTGTCTGGAGGCGGAGCTCAAAGGAGGGTGTGTACTGTTGAATTTAGTAGTGAGGAATTCAGTTGCACCCATGAAATAAAATTATTTGCTTGGATTATGTTTTATGACATAAACATAATTCCATATGTTAGCTCAAACCTAACATCAGATGATTTTATATCGAGACTGTATTTTTTTAATTTGCAGTAAATAGCACTGCTTCCATTATAAGAACTGACAGGATTTAACAACAAAGTTAGTAGTGGCAAAAGAGACTTAAAAGTCAGTGATATATTTGGAGAATGTATTTTTAAATCAGAAGGTCAAAGATTGCTAAGCTGGAGAACATAATTATGTGAATACAACTCACTAACCTCCACATAAACTGGATCTTTGATTACTGAACGTTACCTGCCTTTCAGGCATGTTAGCAAAACCAACTACTGTTGAACAAGGCAAATTAGTATTTTTCATTTTATGATGGTGTAAATTATTTAAACAGTTTCTGAAGCTGACAGGCTATATTTCACATGGCTTGGTAGTATTCATCCACCTGGCAAGACAATACAAAGAGCTGCAATCATTCTGATGATTTCTGCTCCTGTGAATGTGTGTGGGCAGAAGCCACGGACTGTGGGTTGTGAAACTGGGTGTTGGCAGCATTCCAGGTGGATGGAGGCTGAGAGACGCCTCAACACGCTGAAATATTGATTCAAAAAGCTGAAGGCAACTGCAGGCCATGGGTTACATTTGGACAATACATGCAGCAGTGTGTAAAAGTTCAATCCATGCATCTGCTCAAAGTCTTACAGGGTTATATCATTTGAGTGAAAAAGGTTTCGCTGAGTGCCACCACAAGACTGCATTTACATAGATCCACTGATTTTACATATTGCAAACAGGTCAGGTCATATTTATCTATATATCTATGTGCACATAGAAATATATACATATAGAGAGCTACTGTCAGCCATTTTATATCCAGCTGGATGCCTATACTACTTTAAGTCATTATAAAAGCAATTGACAAGAACTTGGAGGTTCTTTTTTCATTCCACTACTATGTCATCTGTATCTTTAGCATTGTATTCACTTTCCCAGCCAGTTTCACAATAATTGACATGTGTATTTGTCTGATTTGAATAATGATAAATAAATAAACATACATTTTCCTGTCTCTTGGGTTGAAACTGAATCACATTTTCATTTAAATGACCTCAGGGTTATACTCAGCATAGATGTTTCTGTACACTATGCCGGCCACTTGGTTATGGCGTTCCATGTATGCCTTGCCTGCTAGCATCTTGCACCCTGCTGTTATGTGCTGGATTGTCTCAGGGGCATCTTTACACAGCCTGCACCTGGGGTCTTGCCTGGTGTTATAGACCCCAGCCTCTATGGATCTTGTACTCAGAGCTTGTTCCTGTGCTGCCATGATTAGTGCCTCTGCTATCACCTCTGCTATCTGCCGGTGGTACATACCGTGCAGGGGCCTGTCCTTCCATGATGGTTCCTCCTCTTCCTCCTCTCTCTTGGGTTTCTGCTGCCTGAGGTATTCACTGAGCACTCGGTCAGTTGGGGCCATCTTTGTGATGTATTCGTGGATGTTCATTGTCTCATCCTGGACTGTGGTGCTGACACTCACCAGTCCCCAGCCTCCTTCGTTCCACTTAGCATACAGCCTCAGGGTGCTGGATATGGGGTGAAACCCTCCATGCATGGTCAGGAGCTTCCTGGTCTTGATGTCAGTGGCTTCTATCTCCTCCTTTGGCCACCTTATTATCCCAGCAGGGTACCTGATCACGGGCAGGGCGTACGTGTTGATAGCCCAGATCTTGTTCTTACTGTTCAGCTGACTCCTTGTCTGACCCTCTGCAGGTACTTGGTGGTTGCAGTTTTCCTAGTGGCCTCTTCGTGGTTTCCATTTGCCTGTGGGATCCCCAGGTACTTGTAGCTGTCCTCTATGTCTGCAATGTTGCCTTCTGGTAGTTTGATCCCCTCCGTTCTGACTACCTTCCCTCTCTTTGTTATCATCCGACTACATATTCATCACTGATTGAAGAAAATAAGAACAACCCCAGGTTTCTCTTCAGCACTGTAGCCAGGCTGACAAAAAGTCAGAGCTCTTGTGAGCCAACAATCCCTTTAACGTTAACTAGTAATGACTTCATGAACTTCTTCACAAATAAAATTTTTATCATTAGAGAAAAAATTACCAGTAATCATCCTACAGATGTAATATTATCTACAGCTACTGTTAGTACCATTGATGTTAAGTTAGACTCTTTTTCTCCAATTGATCTTTCTGAGTTAACTTCAATAATTACTTCCTCCAAACCATCAACATGTCTTTTAGACCCCATTCCTACAAAACTGCTCAAAGAAGTCCTGCCATTAATTAATTCTTCGATCTTAAATATGATCAACCTATCTCTAATAATCGGCTATGTACCACAGGCCCTCACAGGCTGTAGTTAAACCTTTACTTAAAAAGCATCTCTAGACCCAGCAGTCTTAGCTAATTACAGGCCAATCTCCAACCTTCCTTTCATATCAAAAATCCTTGAAGTCCTCCAGTCTTCCTTATGGTGCCAAAAAACAAAACAAAAAGTACTGGCACACTTTAACCTCTGACACACATAGTTTTGCCTCGTTCCTCTCTTTTTGGATGTGACATCCACCAGTGATTAATACACAAACAGGACTGCCTTTCGTTTATTATTGTTTAGGCTAAAATCAGATTGATTGGAGGTTTAAAGTGACATAAATAAAATACCTCACCTCAAACGTGTTAAATGTTAAATTGAAAATGAAAGGAGTAGAAAGTAGAGATATTTGTTTAAAAATGTAGTAAGTAAAAAGCTGTCTAATATACTACCAGTCAAAAGTTTGTTTTTTCTTTATTTTGTACTACTTTCTAAATTGTAGATACAAACTGAAGACATCAGATGTATGAAGCAAGATATATGGAATTATTTAGCAAAGAAAAAAATAATAAATAACTCTAAATATTTTTTATATTTTTCCTCAGTATCTCCTCAAAGTAGCCACCCTTTTGCTTTTTTGACAGCGCTGCAAACCCTTGGCCTTCTCTCAATGAGCTTCATGATGTAGTCGCCTAGCATGAGAACCGCCCCAGAAAAGGAAGACCTCGAGTCCCCTCTGCTGCTGAGAATAAATTCGTCCGAGTCACCAGCCTCAGAAATCACAAGTTAACAGCAGCTCAGATTAGAGCCCAGATAAATGCCACACAGAGCTCCAGTAGCAGACACATCTCTACATGTTCAGAGGAGACTGTGTGAATCAGGCCTTTATGGTCAAACAGCTGCTAAGAAACCACGACTAAAGAAAAGCCAAAAAGTAGATTCTGTTCATCTGAATGTAGCGTTTTCACTCATCCAAGACAAAATGTTTCTCCCACTGAAAACACTACGTCCAGATGAACAGAATCACCTTTTGGGGATTTCCTTACCTGGATGATTGAGCATGCATCAATATATTAAGAAAAGCAACAAGCAGAAGAGATTTGTTTGGTCCAAGAAACACAAGGAATGGACATTAGACCAGTGGGAATCTGTGCTTTGGTCTGATAAGTTCAAATTTGAGCTCTTTAGTTCCACCTGCTGTGTCTTTGTGTGACACAGAAAAGGTGAGGGGATGGTCTCTACATGCATGGTTCCCACTGTGATGGTGTGGGGGGGGCTTTGCTGGTGACACAGTTGGGGATTTATTCCAAACTGAAGGCACACTGAACCAGCATGGCCATCCTGCAGCCACATGCCATCCCATCATTGATTTTACAAAAAGACAATAACCCCAAAGGGCTATTTGACCAAGAATGAGAGTGATGGAGTGCTGCACCAGATGGCCTGGCCTCCACAGTCACCCGACTTAAACCCAATGGAGATGGTTTGAGAGGAATGAATCGCTGTGGCAGCTTCATTGCATGAAGCATGCCAGCGCACGGTATCTGGTGTGATCTTATGGCAGTTTAGACATTTACTCTTGCTCTTGCATTTAGTTTTCAGCAAATTCCCTTGTTGGGCTGACTGTGACTTTACTGCAGTTTCCCTGCTATTAGCCACAGCTCTGCTCATATCTCCACATTCCTTGGTCCCAGTGTCATACTGTTTCTGATGCTCATCCAGTTTAGGGTCATAGGGAGGCTGGAGGCTATCTCTGCTGCTACAGGGCAAGAAGATAGGTGGTCAGTCTGTTGCAGAATATTCATGTTTTCAAATAAGAAGGCATAATTAGGTGATGGCAGGCAACTGTCAGACAGCCTCCCATGCCACTGTTCTTGAACCTGCTTATAATATTCAATGAATCAAGTATATTTTACTTGATTTGGCCAAGAACTAAATTTCATTATATTCTTTTTAATTCTCAAAAAGAAACCTTCTCCTCTTAACAGAAGGAGGCAGTATCTATTTTGTGCAGAAGAGTCAAATGATCCCAGGTTTAGGTTTTGTCAAACCAGCTAACACAAAGAAATCCCTGCTGTGTTGAACTTTCTTCATAGTATACCCCTCTGGTAGC
This sequence comes from Diplotaxodon limnothrissa, assembly GCF_057381915.1. NCBI lineage: Eukaryota > Metazoa > Chordata > Actinopteri > Cichliformes > Cichlidae > Diplotaxodon > Diplotaxodon limnothrissa. The sequence continues at coordinate 29,474,250 of NC_140615.1, read as the reverse complement.
TGCTTGTGTTCTGTTATGATAAGCTAGGCTAACTATATTCTGACTCGTGTAACTCAGCATCTTACATTTATCTTGACAATCATTAACATAATGTACAAATGCTGCATCATAATTTGTCTCATTCTGTGACATAAATATGCACCAAATTATGTTTGTTTGTTGAGGCTGTGTGGGGAACACATATATATTCAGACATAATATGTCCACTGTGGTGTCTCGCAGTTCACCAGACTCAGGGAGTCCAAACGTTCTAAATAGAAAATGCTTCAGAATCAGAATAAACCACACAGGACATGCCCACTCTGAAGGAACTGTGGGTCTCTCACTTATGATTCATTACTCCAACAGCTCAAAGTACTCAAGGATGTGTTCAAAGAGTTGTGCAGCTGAAGCTTTGTGGATACTGATTGGGGTGTGTCCTCAAAGAGCATGACTTAACCAACAGGGCGCCACCAGTAGTAGGCAGCTTTCATCAAAGCCCGTGTGGGCATCGTTTCATAAATACTATGTGCACCTGTGGGTGAGTCATGCATGCCCTGCTGCATGCCACAATTTCTCACCATGGTTAGTCAACTTATTAGGCTTGAGAAGCTAATGGCAGGGTTAGTATGAAGGATGACCATTGATACACAGCTGGTGTAGGCATCCAAATCAAGCCTGTAACAAAGAGACTTTAAAAAAAAAAGAAGCAACAACAAAGCACGTCACATGTGGGTACTTCAGGAGAGTTGTGAACAAGGGAAAGGCAAACAGCAAAAAACCTTTTCAAAAAGAGTAAAGCTTGATGCATATTTCCTGCAGAAAGGTTAGTCTCAGGAGAGGCTGGTTGAATCAGGGGCTCTACCAAGGCAACATGACTAGTACAACGCCCAGAAAGGCAAGGAAGGGGTTGGTGGTTGTGCTGGGCGCTACATCTCTTCCATTGTGTGCATAGTGGGAGCTGACAACAAGTTGAGGGAGGGGAGTCGATACCACTCTGATGAAGCTAAGCTGGTGTGCCCCCCAGCATCACTCTGCATGGCTTTGTTTCTTTCATTTGTACATTTAATACAATAATTTGGATTTGTGCATTTGTGTACATACAGAAACATTGAGGAGTGAATGCACTAAGACACAACACACTGTTGGCGTAGGCGTAAAACATGAGGGGAAGAAAAATAACTGAAGGATGGGGGGAAGGGTGATCAAAGAGGAAGTAGGGCGAGTGGAGAAAGATGAGCTGGTTCCCTCCCTTCCTCCCTCCTCCTCCTGTCTCTGCTTTTTCAATGGAGATTGAGAAATACAAGGTCAGTCTTCACAGCTTCCTCTCACCTGCAATTGAAGCCCCAGTGAATGCAGGCTCTTCTGTTCTGAGACATGTGAAGCTAGAGACACTGGCAACCATAGTCAATTGTCTTCCAGGGGCCAGAGCAGGTGACATTGAGGGAGATTTAAAACTGCTGGCTAAGGGTAAATGTAAATTCAGTAAAATTAATTCACATCGGCAGTAATGACACCCGGTTATGCCAATCGGAGGTCACTAAAATCAATATTGAATCAGTGTGCAACTTTGCCAAAACAATGTCAGCAAAGTCAGATTGCTGTCTGTCTGAGTGGTGTCCAAAAACGATGTGGGCTTCATAGATAATTGGGAAACTTTCTGGAGGAAAGCTGGTCTTGTTAGGAGAGACGGCATCCATCCCACTTTGGATGGAGCAGCTCTCATTTCTAGAAATATGGACAAATTATGACTATTCAGAGTTGGGACCAGGAATGAGAATCCTCCTGTTACCCCCCAAAACCGTGGCGGCCCACCCTCGAGTGGGCCACCACGTCACACCTGCATCTCATCTCAAGAGTTTTGGTGGAGGACTATTTAACCCCGCACAGACGGCTGCTCCACGCCAGTCCGTCACTCACTTCACAGTGGTAACTTGGCTCCCCGCTGAACCTTTATATGCTTAGTGTCGCATGAGCTGTGCTACTTTTACCTCTGTGTTCTCAGGTTCCTATCCGACGTGCTGTGTTAATCACTTGCCTGTCCTCCTGCCCACTTGTTCTCATCTCTGCCTCCTTGGACTTACCCTCCACGGACGTACTCCCCTCTCTGGGTTCCAAGGTCCGGCTCAGATTGTAAGCCAGATTCCCTTAGCCCTGCCTAATAGTGTCTTCCCATTCTCCTGCACTCTAGTAACCTTTTCCCCTTTCTGTTGCAACCTTCAACGGTCCCGATCATGGCTCCCGTGTGCTCCTTTGCTTTCCTGGTTTTCTTTGCTGTCCCGGGTCGCTTTTCGTTGTATGAATAAAACTCGAACTTGCCCACATTAAAGCGTATTGTCTGTACTTTTGGGTCTTGCTTGTGTGCAAACCACGATTCATGACAGGTAGTGTGGCAGCAATCTTCCAGACCAGCCTATTAATCAACCAAAGACCCAGACAGACGTTTAACTCATTTCAAAGCCTGATGCTTAGCCTTGTCCACCCCAAATGTGAAACTCAGAAACAGTGTTGGGTGCAACGCGTTACTAAGTAACTAAGTAACGCGTTACTGTAATTAAATTACTTTTCCACTGAAAAAGTAGAGTAACTGATTACTGTTCATTTTTAGGTATTTTAATTACAGTTACTTACAATGTACTTGCGTTACATTGTAAAAGAATTAAACTTGCTGAATATTATGATTTAATTTCAATAATTTATCTTCTAAAGGTAAAAGTAAACTCTGCCGCTTTAACATCGCTGTAGTGCAGGTGCGCGTCATTTCGCGCCACTTTGCTGCATAGCCGTATTCTAAAGCGGAAGATGTCGGACTCGGCTGAAGCGAGTGGCTGTTTTATGAAATGGACATATTTCCGTCTCTTCACTTTTCTGAAACAAGCAGACAAGAACATTACAGTACTGTGTAAGCTATGTCCTTGGGAGAAAAAACTATCGGTCGCTTTTAATAGCACGAGTAATCTACTGAAGCGCCTGACACGAGAGCATAGACGAACACTTCTGAGTGATCCTTGTTCATCATCCATGGATAACACCGCGGCAACTCCTGCTAAGCAGGCAAAACGTGATTTTACTTCAGCAGCACAGAAGGTGCTTAAAAAGGTGAGCTTAAAAAAACGATTGCAGGCTACATTGTGGAAGAGATGCTACTGCTGCGTACTGTAGAGTCTTCGTCTTTAAAAAAATATTTATTATTATCACGATCGGGCGGATTACACACAGTAATTCGGCGTGCCCGTGTGGCGTGCTGGCTAGACCCAAACGCGGCGAAGGCTAGCGGTGGGTTGGAACAGACACGCAGTTATTCTAGTAACGATCAGTGCACGAAGCGGGGCTTCGGAACTGGCGTTACAGACGGAGAGCGAGCGGAGCCGGGATGAGAAAAAGAGTCGAGAGGAAAAACACTCACAGTTGGTGAATCAGGCGGCGACTGACGTCGGCAAGGTTTCGCAGCTCCTGACATGAAGAGAACAATGTCTGAGCGGCGAACAGGTGGGTTAAACCCGGCCCCGTGATCAGCTGATCACCGGCTGACAGGACCCCCCCCCCCCCCCCGAAGACCGGCACCCGACGGTCCAGGACAGCGGCGACGAAAATCCGAGATGAGGGAGGGATCCAAGACGAAGCGGGATGGCACCCAGGAGCGCTCCTCAGGACCGTAGCCAGCCCAGTCCACCAAATACTGGACCCCGCGACCCCGGGGACGAGAGTCCAAGATCCGCCGGACAGTGTAGACAGGGCCCCCATCGACGAACCTGGGCGGGGGCGGGGCCGGGGAGGGGGGCGCCAGCGGAGAAGTAACGCGCCGTTTAAGCTGCGAGACGTGAAAAACCGGATGGACCTTCAAGGCGGGTGGAAGCCGGAGACGATAAGTCACGGGGTTGAGCCGGGCAGTGATCTCGTACGGGCCAACGAACCGGGAAGCGAGCTTCTTGGACTCCGTGCGGAGCCGCAGGTGCCTCGTGAAGAGCCAGACGCGATCCCCCGGCTGAAAAGGATGACCCGGGCGGTGGCGGCGACGATGCTGCTTGGTGCCTGACGACAGCGACGGACCATCCGTTCAGCAGCAGGATGAAAACCATGGCAGACCTCAAAGGGCGAGAGACCGGTGCCAGAAGAGACGTGAAGGTTATGGGACAGCTCAGCCCACAACAGGTAACGAGGCCAAAGCGACGGTTGGGCGGAGACAAAGCACCTCAGGAAGCGCCCCAGCTGTTGATTGGTCCGTTCAACCTGCCCGTTAGTCTGAGGGTGATAATTACTTACCCAACACTGCTCAGAAACCAGTCTTACTTGTTATCATCTATCGTCCACCTGGGCCTTACACTGAGTTTCTCTCTGTCAGACTTTTTATCTGATTTAGTGCTCAGCTCAGATAAAATAATTATTGTGGGTGATTTTTAGACTCAACTGGCTTCTGTCAAAATGTAAAAGAACCCACCCACCACTTTAATTGCCCCGCCGGAGATTTTCCACAACTCCAATGGAATTAAATTGTTTTGGTCTGTTACTCGCCGCCCTTGCAGGAACCCTGATGGGGCTGTTAACCCCCGGTCTCTAGTCTACCTTGGACTTGCTGTTCTGGTCTTACTCCCTTGAATCTTTCTGCTGCTGAAATCCCCATAACTGACCATTTCCTCCTTTCATTTAACCTCACTCTCTGTTTGGTTCTACCAAGCCAACCCATCTCATCTCGTTCCGCAACATCAAGTTCCGCATCATCTTGATCCTGTCCCTACAGGACTTGTGAAATCCTGCCTCTCTTCCTTACTCCCACTCATCTCTGCTATCATCCACTCTTCACTCACCACCGGTATCATTCCCTCCTTATTCAAGATTGCTTCAGTCACTCCTATACTGAAAAAACCTTCCTCAGATCCTAACAACTTTAACAACCTCCGTCCGATTTCTAATCTACCCTAGGTGTAGTGATGGATGCAGACCTAAACACATTAAGACAATAACAAAATCAGCTTACCCATATGGAAAAGAAATAGTAAAAACTTGCATGATTTACTCATGAAAGTGGCCACTTTCTCATTACTTTCATATATTTTTTTAGTAAGTATACAAAACATACAAGTTTCATTATATAATTTTTCAAGGGATCTTATATGTGTTTTCACTCTTGTATGCTTTTCATAGAAGTTTCATACAAGACAGATAAAAACTTTATAAGATTTATATATATCTTTTCCATATGGGTACTATCACCTCAAGTATATTTCAAGGATAAAAGATCTGATGTCTCAACAGGACCTGGAAAAACTAGTCCATGCATTCATCTTTAGTAGGCTTGACTACTGTAACAGCATCTTTACAGGTCTACCTAAAAAATCAGTCAGACAACTACAGCTCATTCAGAACTCTGCTGCTCGAGTCCTCACTAAGACCACATCAGACCAGCTCTGAGGTCTTTACACTGGCTGCCTGTCCGTCAGAGGATAGACTTTAAAATTCTGATGCTGGTCTATAAAGCTCTGAATGGTTTAGGACCAAAATACATCAGTGACCTCCTGACCCAGTATGAACCTTTCAGATCCCTCAGGTCATCTGGATCCTGTTTTTTTATCAGTTCCCAGAGTCAGAACCAGACATGGAGAAGCTGCATTCAGCTTTTATTCTCCATTTATCTGGAACAAACTGCCAGAAAGCCTCAGATCAGCTGAAACACTCAGTTTATTTACATCCAGGTTGAAGACTCCCACTCCCTTTCAACATGTAAATTAATCAGAATGGTTTTTTGTATGTAATTTGTATAGTATTTTTTTTCTCTCTTATTTCTTTTCTAAATGTACTTGTATATTGTTCACATGTTGAAATAAATTACCAACCAAACCAATCAAGACTCACCTGTTCTCAGCTGCATTTGAATAAAACACCAAATCCACACTTTTAAGCTTAAATTTCAAAACTTATATTTTAACTTCTGATTTTATCTACTGTTCTGATTTTATCTACTGTTTTTTTTATCAATTTTAAATCATGCTTTTTATTTGTTTTTGTTTTTTAGTGTCTTTGTAAAGCACTTTGAATCACCTTGTTGTTGAATTGTGCTATATGAATAAGCTTGCCTCGCCTTGCCTTTATTTCTAAAAGACTCGAAAAAGCAGTTGCAACTCAACTTCATTCACACCTGGTTAATAATAACATCTACGAGAGATTTCCGTCTGGTTTTTGTTCATGTCACAGTACAGAAACTGCTTTACTTAGAGTCACTAATGATCTTCTAATCCGAGCTGACTCTGGTCTACTCACCATCCTCGTCCTTTTGGATCTGAGCTCAGCCTTTGACACCATCTGTCACTCTGTCCTTCTAAGCAGACTTTCCTCTCTCGGCATCTCTGACACACCCCTAGCCTGGTTTCAATCATATCTCCTTGACCGCTCCCAGTTTATTCAACTGAAATCAAGCCACTTACGTCTTTTCCCGGTCACTTCTGGTGTACCCCTAGGTTTAGTCTTAGGCCCTGTCTTCATAACTTACATCCTCCAAAATATAAGCAAAAAATAAGAATCAGACCATTTACCATCTCAATTTATGGAGAATAAAGTGTGTGTATATTTTTATATTATATTTGCATACATTTCTAAATTTGAAAGGTAGGACTGCTACACGCATTATTAGTGATATTCCTGATTGTTTTTAGACCTCTACCTGAATGTTGAATTTTAGGCGTTTAATCTATTTATCATTAATAGGTACATTTCCAGCTGTTAGAACTACTATAGTTCAATTTTGTTTTTTACTGGATAAGACAAAGAGTATGAAGTTTTCCCCTATTCTGTGAATCAGATATGACTGTAAACAGAGGATCCGCCCTGACCGGGTATACCTTCCTTTTGTACAATTCATACCCACTCTCAATATAAAGTAGCACGTGGAGAGCAGCTCACTTTCACCAGTGAATTCAGGGCAACACAATAACTCACAAGACATTGTTTTTAATATGGATTTCAGAAATGATGAGAAACACAAGGATAGCATTATTTATAAACGTCTGACTTCATGGTTTATTCAGTTTGCCTTTCTTTGTTTTTTAAAAATAAAAAGTCTGATTTATCGATCACCCTGAGAACAAGCTTACTGCGTGTTTGCTGGAGGGAGGTTAGTGTTTTCACATCTTATCTTCTAAAGGTTTTTCTTAGTATTGTCGCTGGCTCATAACACCCCCGTTTTTGTGACAGCTGAATATGTGTCACAAAACAGATGTGTTTGGGTTTGTGCGTGTGTGTGTGTGTGTTAGCAGGTTCAGAGACTGAGAGTACTGCAAACCAAAGACCAAACCAAATCCACAATCAGAGATTACATATAGTATGTAATAATTATAATGGATTGCATTTATATAGCGCTTTTCAAGGCCCTCAAAGCACTCTACAATTCCACTATTCATTCACACACTGGTGGAGGCAAGCTACATTTGCAGCCACAGCTGCCCGGGGGAAGACTGACAGTAGGTGAAGTGTCTTGCCCAAGAACACAAAGACCAAGACAGAGAGAGCAGGGGATCGAACCAGTAACAAGATGAGCTTCCCAACCCGCTGAACCACAGTTGCCCCAAAAATGGACAACAATCATGGACGTTTATTTTAGCAATAATAAATATAAATATTATTACTTATTATTACTTGGTGCTACGCAGAAGGCTGATCCCCACGCCCCATTATGGCAGGACTTCCAGCGTGCCAGTGGCCCTGGGGCTCCTGCTACTTGACACGGTGACACTTTGTCATCCTCCTTCAGAGCTACTGCTACCTAGCAGACTGATGCCTCCGCCTCCGGCTCGGCCTTTGCATCTGGCAGGGCCTTGACCGGGGTTGCATGTGTATATGTACAATTGTAAATAGTTCGTTTGGAATACTTTCACTCTGGGCTTTCAGTTGCATTGTCTCCTGATGGGGTGTCTTAAAGAATTACCTGGTACATATGGAATATGTAATGGAGTAATGGAAGTTACACTGTAACCTTGTTTCTCTAAGTGAGAACCAAGGTTACACCTTCAGGCCGCTCGGAGACGCGTTCCGATCAAACCAGCACCGGTTTCACGTCTGCACAGCTGTTTTATATGTAAGTTGTGGGGCGTGGCCAGGTCATAAAGAATTATCCACATCACGACAAAGACTCAGAGAACCAAGGTTACAGTGTAACCATACAAAATGCTGTAGAGTTGGTGGAGTGAAGGATGTCTGTTTTTCTGGGAGTCATGACTACAGCTCATGTTAGAATGATGCTGTACAATTTCCTAGACAAACTGCAGCAATATGTAATATACACTGATACCGAATCCATCATAGTTACGTCATTAACACGTGAGTGGATTCCTCCTTTGGGACCCTTTATGGGCGATCAGTGAATTATATTGTGGAGAGGGAGAGGATTAGGTCACAGAATTTGTGTCGGGGGTCCAAAATGCTATCTGTATCACACAAAGCAGAGCAAAACTTATTTTGTAGTAAACCAGAAAACAGACACGCATGTGGTTGTTGTCTCTGATACTTTTAAGCACGATAAAAAAAAGTTTTCATCTAGAGAATGATTCAATTGTAAAAATAAAAGTTCAAGTGGTTTACAACAAATGTAGCGTGTTGCCTGATTATCTGCTCCACATCTACTCCTGCTGGCAGCCTTTATATAACCAGCATTTTCACATAAGAGATATAAAGAGTTTCCACTGCACAGACTGGGATGTATTCAAGGTGCAGGACACTGACAATCGTGTCGCATTGGACAGTTACACCTCCACTGTCTTGGACTACATCTGTTTCTGTGTGGACAATGTAACAACTTGGAAACGATTCCGTGTGTTCCCTAATAATCCACCCTGGATGACACACGGAGTTCAACAACTTATTCGAACAAGGAACAACGCTTTCAAATCCGGGGACCAGGAGGCATACAGTGCTGCCAGGGCCAACCTGAGAAGAGGCATCAAGACTGCCAAGCAGCAGCACAGGAGGCGTATCGAGGCCAGGTTTGAGAACAACACAAACCCAAGGCAGGTCTGGGAGGGCATCAGGGCTATCACGGACTACAAAAGAAGAACACCATCACCCTCAGCCGACAGTTCTACTCTGGCTGAGGATCTAAATCTCTTTTATGCCCGTTTTGACAGGGAGAACACCGACCCTGTCCTGTCCCCTCAACCGACCCTGCTCCGGTCCTGAGCACTCATGAGCTGAGGCGTGTGTTCCGGAGCATTAACACCAGGAAGGCGGCCGGGCCGGATGGAGTGCTGGGCCGGGTGCTAAAAGACTGTGCTGCGGACCTGGCGGACGTCTTCACCTCTATATATAACACCTCGTTGTCCTGTTCACTGGTACCATCCTGTTTCAAAGCAGCAACCATCGTTCCCATCCCAAAACAGTCAAATGTCACATGTCTGAACGATTTCAGACCTGTGGCACTCACCCCCATTCCCGCCAAATGCCTGGAGAGACTGGTCATTAAACACATCAGAGCTGCTTTTCCACCATCCCTGGACTCGCACCAGTTTGCATACAGGGAGAACCGGTCAACCGAGGATGCGATCGCCACAGTGCTGCACACATTACTGAAGCACTTGGAACACAGGAACACCTATGCACGGCTCCTCTTTGTAGACTACAGCTCGGCTTTTAATACCATCTGGCCATACAAACTCCGTCCCAAACTCCACCAACTGGGACTTAACTCTTCTCTGTGCAACTGGATTGTGGACTTCCTCACTAACCGTAGACAGAGTGTCAGAGTGGGTAAGAACACCTCTTCCACCCTTGTGGTCAACACCGGTGCCCCTCAGGGGTGTGTTCTGAGCCCTCTGCTATACACTCTCTTCACCCATGACTATATTTCCTCCTGCGCGTCCAATCTCATTGTTAAGTTTGCAGATGACACTACAGTGCTCGGACTTATATCCAACAATGATGAGACAAACTATAGGACAGAGGTGCAACAACTAGAGTCATGGTGCCACGACAATAACTTGGTCTTAAACACCAAAAAGACCAAGGAGATCATTGTAGATTTCCGGAAGAGGGGTCATAACAACCATCTGCCTCTCTTCATTGGCAGTGAGGCGGTGGAGAGGGTGAGCAGTTTTAAATTCTTGGGGGTAACTGTGACCGAGGACCTGTCCTGGGGCAACCATATCACCTCAGTTGTACGGAAGGCCCAACAGCGCCTCTACTACCTGAGGAGACTGCGGAGCGCACACATTCCCAGATCTCTGATGTTGAACTTCTACAACTGTGCCATCAGCAGCGTTCTGACGTATGGATTTCTAGTGTGGTTCCCCAGCTGCACCAAGGCCGATCAGCAAGCACTCCAGCGGGTGGTGAAAGAAGCTGGCAGAATTATTGGAACAAGTCTGCCAGAGATCAGTAATATCTTCCCCACTCGCTGTCTGAGGAGGGTGCACAGTATCCTGCGGGACCAACATCACCCTGCGCGCCACCTTTTCCATCTGCTGCCCTCAGGGAGAAGGTACAGGTCTATACAGGCCAGAACATCCAGACTGGCCAACAGCCTGTATCCACAGGCTGTGAGGCTCCTGAACTCTCTGCCCCCCTCTCACGGACAATAACCATATCCAACTTCTTAATAGCAATGAACTGGTCTGCATTGGTGCATCATATCTTTATTCTCTTCCCCCTCCTGCCCCCCCCCCCCCTCTTTCTTAAATAGATAACTATCATATCTGATATCATATCTCACAGTACAATAATATTGAATGGGTTGCATTGTTGTATTTTGTCATGTTTCTCAGGTCTTTGTCTGAATTTCTACGAACATTATTGCTAAGGATTGTCTTATTGCATTGGAGTCACACTGGGTTAAATATGTACACTTGGGTTTTAAGGGGTATTTATTATTTTCTTCTTTTTTTTGGGTTGTATGGAAGCCCCAAACGCAATTTCATTGTTCTTGACAATGACAATAAATAAATAAATACTAAATACTAAATAAACTTTGCAACAACATCCTTCCACCTCCAGACAAGAACAGTTATAATAATGTATAATAATAATAATGTAGAAGTACAAAATGTTTTCACCAAATATTAGGATTTGGTGAAGTAGGAATTTAAGTTGTATTTATTTAGTTTAAACTTGTTTAGAACGTTTTGGGAAAATCCAGTAGAGCGATTTCTGTGAACAATTTTGTTTAATAATCCCAGAGAAATCGCACAAATGTTTCCTGATAACACCAAATATTTTATAGAAGCATTTAACGATGCGGTAAGCACCCTTTATGTTCTTATACAAAATAAATCCAAGACACCTGACTATTTAAGACTCAGAACGAACCTGCTGTCAGACCAGCCACTTGTTAATATCACTAAAAAAGGGCGAAAGAAAAAAAGAAAGAGGTGAAAGGATGGAAACTGGCACTGTTGGATTTGATATACAAATCATCACCCTGTGTGAGGAGGATTATTATTGGTAATGCAAACATCGATTTTATTAATGCACTGTGTGCGATACAACAACAACCATTAGACCAGTAAAAAAAACCATCAACACAATATGGTGGATTTTTATTTCTGTTATAAGTTGCTGCTGTCCTTTTCATAGCCAGTATGACAGCAAACAGGTGCAACATACACACAAAAAATGTTTGTAGTCCCTCAGCACCAAAAACACCAAAATACAGAAACCAGCTCAAAATGAGCTGGACAAAGCTATGGTTGAGGTACTGCAAAGAAATGACAAAGATGTGTATGAAAAAGCTACAAAGTACTCCAGTATTCTTCAGAGATATCACTAACGCTGCCACGGGAATGTGATATTCACAGAGAAACCCCCCCACCGACATGACCTCTGTGGCACCGGGCAAACCTCCACCCGGCCCACTCTAAACAGGTGACAGTAGACTTAAGAGCCACAGGACTCAGTGCCGCTGAATCTTTGATTTTATTTATTTTTTGTTGTGTTTTACTTGCATCTATTTGAAAGGGTGAGTGTAAACACAAAACATTAAAAATGAAACCTAATAAAACAAGTTTTAGAAAGAGACTTTTTCATTTGATTCAATTTTATATTATGGGTTATGCAGAAATAATAGAATTGGGCTGAAAGGTCTGTTGCTTTTTTACATATTCAAGTTGTGTATGATGTTTTTAAAAAGTAACTAATTATTTTTGAAAATAAGTAATCAGTTAAGTAACGGGATTACTTTCTTGGAGAAGTAATCAGTAATTAGTAACTAATTATTGTTTTCAAGTAACTTGATCAACTGGTCAAATAAATACTGTCAGTAAATACTGACTCAAGAGATTGTGAAGGCATACCGTGTATGTTATTAACAGTTTTTTGGTGAGTTACTGAGATATTGTGTATTATTCTTGTGTTGTCCATGCATTTGCGTTTCATAAACATGTATCTTTCCATTTTTTTAAAACATGTATATGCTAAGGACATCCCAGTATGTGCCCTGTACCTATCTGTTTCATTTAAAAAATACTCAAAATGTACCTAATAAATTAAACACGACTCCTTGATTGACTGTACATTTTAAAATAGCAGGAAACAGGGGGGGCAGAATAAGAGTGAGAAAGCTGCAGAGATGCTCCAGAGACTAATGAGCTAACTGCGGGGTGTTCTTCCTCGTGTGACTGCTGTATTTGGGTCAGTCAATAGTCCCGTGTAGTGATAGCGCCGCTGGTTTAAAGGAGTTTAGAGCTGTCCGACAGCCAGGCCCACATCACTCTGAAGATATGGGCCACGGCAGAAGCAGCATCCAGAAAACTGCCTCCAAGCAGCCTAATGTCTCACTGTACAGAGAGGGAGGAGTCTGAGGCTTGTGTGAGCTATGTGGAGTATTTGGGTTTTGCTCTAAGAACTATTTAGTTTTTGAGTTTTCAGGTCAGTAATTTGTCATTATTCATAAAGACTGAATGCTAAATGCTTCAGTTGAAGCTAATAAATGTTCCTGATTGACAACAAGCTTCCTCATATAGAAATCTGCTTACAGGATGCTATTTCTTTTGCTCAAGGTTGGCATCCTTTGGTTGTGCATAACAACAGGATGATATCTAAATTGTGTTTTTTCACAAAAAAGCTCCTTGAAAAGTTTTTCAGTGACAAAAAGAACGTATTCTCTCTCAACATCAAACAGGTAAACAGCGAAGCACAATATCTGCTTTTATTAAAGTCTAAATGGCATTATTGATGGAAACAAAATACTGAGCTGCTCTATTTCTTCATGTGTAAAAGACTTTTGTCAGTTAATCACACAACCTTGGGAACTTGGGGCGACCGTGGCTCAGGGGATTGGGAATCGCATCGGCAACCGGAGGGTTGCCGGTTCAATCCCTGGGCTCTCTGTCATAATCATGGGTGATAATCTGAGTTACTTGAAAAAAGTAATTAGTAACTAATTACTGATAACTTCTCCAAGAAAGTAATCCCATTACTTAACTTATTTTCAAAAATAATTAGTTACTTTTTAAAAACATCATACACAACTTGAATATGTAAAAAAGCAACAGACCTTTCAGCCCAATTCTACTTTTTCTACATAACCCATCATATGAAATTGAATCAATTAAAAAAGTCTCTTTTTTTAAAATTGTTTTATTCAATTTAATCTTTTAACTTTATGCATCAAGCAAAAATTTAATTATATGCAACAGTCTTTGACTTGAAGAAATGTGTTTAATATTTAAACCTATTTCCTGCATATTCAGCATATAAAATAAAATCAAGTTTTGTGTTTACCCTCTTTCAAATAGATGCAAGTAAAACACAGCAGAAAATAAATAAAATCAAAGAATCAGATAATTCCATTAACAATGTTCTACAACACACACACACCCTCACACACACACACACACACAGAGAGAGAGAGAGAGAGAGATCCAGTTTAGTGAATGCAGTAAGCAGTGGAGTGGAGGTGAGACCAAGCAGCAGGCTCTCAGCCACAGCTGCCTGCATCAGTGCGCCTGTTAGACTCAACCACAGGAGGGCAGAGCAGCCAGAAAATGTACTCAAGTACCACTACCTCAACATAGTTTTACTCAAGTAAAAGTAAAAAGTATTTAGTAAAAAAGGCTGCTTGAGTACTGAGTAACTGATCATAACATCTGATTTAATGTTTCAAAATGAGAAAATCAGATGGACAAAAATATAAAGTTTAGTGCAAATTTTGGTATTTGAAAGACTGAAAAGCAAAAAGGATACTAAATATAAATAACACTTTTCCAAATCAGTTTTCACACACACACACACACACACATATATATATATACATATATAAAAAACACCCAGCACGCGTCTGCTCGGGTCCTCTACCAGAGGCCTGGGAGCTTGAGGGTCCTGCGCAGTATCTTAGCTGTTCCCAGGACTGCGCTCTTCTGGACAGAGATCTCCGATGTTGTTCCCGGGATCTGCTGGAGCCACTCGCCTAGTTTGGGAGTCACCGCACCTAGTGCTCCGATTACCACGGGGACCACCGTTACCTTCACCCTCGCATTCTCTCGAGCTCTTCTCTGAGCCCTTGGTATTTCTCCAGCTTCTCGTGTTCCATATATATATATATATATATATATATATATATATATATATATATATATATATATATACACAGTGGGGCAAAAAAGTATTTAGTCAGCCACCGATTGTGCAAGTTCCCCCACTTAAAATGATGACAGAGGTCAGTAATTTGCACCAGAGGTACACTTCAACTGTGAGAGACAGAATGTGAAAAAAAAATCCATGAATCCACATGGTAGGATTTGTAAAGAATTTATTCGTAAATTAGGGTGGAAAATAAGTATTTGGTCACCTCAAACAAGGAAAATCTCTGGCTCTCACAAACCTGTAACGTCGTCTGTAAAAAGCTTTTCTGTCCCCCACTCGTTACCTGTATGAATGGCACCTGTTTGAACTCATCATCTGTATAAAAGACACCTGTCCACAGCCTCAAACAGTCAGACTCCAAACTCCGCCATGGCCAAGACCAAAGAGCTTTGGAAGGACACCAGGAAAAGTATTGTAGACCTGCACCAGACTGGGAAGAGTGAATCTACAATAGGCAAGCAGCTTGGTGTGAAAAAATCAACTGTGGGAGCAATCATCAGAAAATGGAAGACATACAAGACCACTGATAATCTCCCTCGATCTGGGGCTCCACGCAAGATCTCATCCCGTGGGGTCAAAATGATCATGAGAACGGTGAGCAAAGATCCCAGAACCACACGGGGGGACCTGGTGAATGACCTGCAGAGAGCTGGGACCAAAGTAACAAAGGTCACCATCAGTAACACACTACAACGGCAGGGAATCAAATCCCGCAGTGCCAGACGTGTTCCGCTGCTGAAGCCAGTGCATGTCCAGGCCCGTCTGAAGTTTGCCAGAGAGCACATGGATGATACAGCAGAGGATTGGGAGAATGTCATGTGGTCAGATGAAACCAAAGTAGAACTTTTTGGTATAAACTCAACTCGTCGTGTTTGGAGGAAGAAGAATACTGAGTTGCATCCCAAGAACACCATACCTACTGTGAAGCATGGGGGTGGAAACATCATGCTATGGGGCTGTTTTTCTGCCAAGGGGACAGGACGACTGATCCGTGTTAAGGACAGAATGAATGGGGCCATGTATCGTGAGATTTTGAGCCAAAACCTCCTTCCATCAGTGAGAACTTTGAAGATGAAACGAGGCTGGGTCTTCCAACATGACAATGATCCAAAACACACCGCCCGGGCAACAAAGGAGTGGCTCCGTAAGAAGCATTTGAAAGTCCTGGAGTGGCCTAGCCAGTCTCCAGACCTCAACCCCATAGACAATCTGTGGCGGGAGTTGAAAGTCCGTGTTGCTCGGCGACAGCCCCAAAACATCACTGCTCTCGAGAAGATCTGCATGGAGGAATGGGCCAAAATACCAGCTACTGTGTGTGCAAACCTGGTAAAGACCTATAGTAAACGTTTGACCTCTGTTATTGCCAACAAAGGTTATGTTACAAAGTATTGAGTTGTATTTTTATTATTGACCAAATACTTATTTTCCACCCTGATTTACGAATAAATTCTTTACAAATCCTACCATGTGGATTCATGGATTTTTTTTTTTCACATTCTGTCTCTCACAGTTGAAGTGTACCTCTGGTGCAAATTACTGACCTCTGTCATCATTTTAGGTGGGGGAACTTGCACAATCGGTGGCTGACTAAATACTTTTTTGCCCCACTATATATATATATATATATATATAGGCCTATGCAGAACAGCAGTGGGGACAGAGCATCTCCTTGGTAGATCCCGCACTTGATGGTGACTTGTGCTATGGGCTTGGAGTTGGCCTCTAGTGTTGTACGCCACATCCCCATTGAGTTCCTGATGAAGGCTCTTAGGGTCCCATTGATCTTGTACAATTCTAGGCATTCCAGTATCCAGCTGTGGGGCATTGAGTCATAGGCCTTCTTGTAATCAATCCAGGCAGTGCACAGGTTGGTCAGTCTGGTCTTGCAGTCTCGGCTGATTGTTCTGTCTACCAGTAGCTGGTGTTTTGCGCCTCTGGTATTCTTGCCAATTCCTTTCTGTGTCCCGCTCATGTATTGACCCATGTGCCTGTTCATCTTAGCCGATATGATGCCTGACAGGAGCTTCCATGTAGTACTGAGGCAGGTTATTGGTCGGTAGTTGGAGGGGACCGGTCCCTTCTTGGGGTCCTTGGGGATCAGGACCGTCCGGCCTTCAGTTAGCCATTCCGGGTGTCTCTCGTTAACTAGCAGCTGGTTCATTTGTGCTGCCAGACGCTCGTGGAGTGCAGTCAGCTTCTTCAGCCAGTAGGCGTGAACCATGTCGGGCCCTGGTGCTGTCCAACTCTTCATACTGGAGACCCTTTCTTGGATATCTGCCACTGTGATGGTTACTGGACCCTGTTCAGGGAGGTCGCTGTGGTCTGCCCTCAGATCCACTAGCCACTGAGCATTGCCGTTATGGGTTGCGTCCTTCTCCCATATGCTCTTCCAGTATTGCTCCGTCTCCAGCCTTGGTGGTGCTGTTCTCTTATTGTTCCCTTGCCACTGAGAGTACACCTTTGCTGGTTCTGTGGAGAACAGCTGGTTTATTCTCCTGCCTTCTATCTCTCTGGTGTACCTCCTCAAGCGGCTGGCCAAGGCTGTGAGTCTTTGCTTGGCAGTTTCCAAGGCCTCAGGTATGGACAGCTTGCTGTATTTCTTAGGCACCTTATTTGTCGCACCTTTCTGCAACTCCGTTAGTTGGCTAACCTCCCTCCGTGCTACTTTGATCTTGCCCTCTAGCCTCCTTCTCCATGGAGGGTACTGCCCCTTGTCGCTGTTCAACTTGTAGCCAAGCATCTCACTGATCACTGTTGCCGTATTGTAGATCAGCTTGTTAGTGTCGGTAATCGTGGTTGTAGGTATTGCCCGTAGTGCTGCATTAACATCATCTAGCAGACCTTCTGAGGGAACTTCACGTAATCTTGGTAACCGGCTACGCGGGATCCAGGTTTCAAGCTTGGCCATGATCCTATTTTTCAGGTCAGTTCCTCTCGCACTCAACGATCCTTCTCCTATCGCACTTGGGGCTATGTACCCAATCTCGGGTGGGGGTGATGATATCTCCCCCCTGACCTGGCGTCCTGACTCCTCCTTGCCGTAGCATTTGTGTTGTACCTCGTCAATCTCTAGCTGTGAGAGCAGTCCCTTCTTTCGAATGTTGGAACACTGAGCTACTAGTTGTTTCGCCGCTACTAGTTGTTTCGCCGTCATTGTGGATGTTGGGTATCGAAGAATCCATAGGTCCCTCATCCTATTCATGTAGCCCCTTCCGCCGGGGTTAGTAGCATTCCAACAACGCCCTGTTTTCGTCTCTTGCCCACCGATGCCTTCTTGTTCCAGTAGCCCACTTTTCGTCAGGGTGCCCTGGTTCCTCAACACCTGACGCGGACCTTGTTGATCCGGGCGACGTCCGAGCCGGCATGCCTTCATATTTATCTGTCTCGCTCATGTCTGCGGTAGGCTTGCTTAGCATAGGGGGTCTAGCCTTAGGACCCTTACTGGATACAGACGCCCCAGGCAGGAATCGAACTTGCGATCCTCTGTTCCAAAGGCGTGTAGTCTAACCACTACGCTATCCAACTGAGGGGATTGAACTACCAGAAGGCAACATTGCAGACATAGAGGACAGTTACAAGTACTTGGGGATCCCACAGGCGAATGGGAACCATGAAGAGGCCGCTAGAAAAGCTGCAACCACCAAGTACCTGCAGAGGGTCAGGCAAGTCCTGAGGAGTCAGCTGAATGGTAAGAACAAGATCCGGGCCATCAACACGTACGCCCTGCCCGTGATCAGGTACCCTGCTGGGGTAATAGGCTGGCCAAAGGAGGAGATAGAAGCCACTGACATAAAGACAAGAAAGCTCCTTACCATGCATGGAGGGTTTCACCCCAAATCCAGCACCCTGAGGCTGTACGCTAAGCGGAAGGAAGGGGGCCGGGGACTGGTGAGTGTCAGCACCACAGTCCAGGATGAGACAACGAACATCCAAGAATACATTAGGAAGATGGCCCCAACTGACCGAGTGCTCAGTGAATACCTCAGGCAGCAGAAACCCAAGAAAGAGGAGGGAGACGAGGAACCATCATGGAAGGACAGGCCCCTGCACGGTATGTACCACCGGCAGATAGAGGAGGTGGCTGATATCCAGAAATCCTACCAGTGGCTGGACAAAGCTGGACTGAAAGACAGCACAGAGGCACTAATCATGGCAGCACAAGAACAAGCTCTGAGCACAAGATCCATAGAGGCTGGGGTCTATCACACCAGGCAAGACCCCAGGTGCAGGCTGTGTAAAGATGCCCCAGAGACAATCCAGCACATAACAGCAGGGTGCAAGATGCTAGCAGGCAAGGCATACATGGAACGCCATAACCAAGTGGCCGGCATAGTGTACAGGAACATCTGTGCCGAGTATAACCTGGAAGTCCCGAGGTCAAAATGGGAGATGCCCCCAAGGGTGGTGGAGAATGACCGAGCTAAGATCCTGTGGGACTTCCAGATACAGACGGACAAAATGGTGGTGGCTAACCAACCGGACATAGTGGTGGTAGACAAACAGAAGAAGATGGCCGTAGTGATCGATGTAGCGGTTCCGAATGACAGCAATATCAGGAAGAAGGAACACGAGAAGCTGGAGAAATACCAAGGGCTCAGAGAAGAGCTCGAGAGGATGTGGAGGGTGAAGGTAACGGTGGTCCCCGTGGTAATCGGAGCACTAGGTGCGGTGACTCCCAAGCTAGGCGAGTGGCTCCAGCAGATCCCAGGAACAACATCGGAGATCTCTGTCCAGAAGAGCGCAGTCCTGGGAACAGCTAAGATACTGCGCAGGACCCTCAAGCTCCCAGGCCTCTGGTAGAGGACCCGAGCTTGAAGGATAAACCGCCCGCAGGGGCGTGCTGGGTGTTTTTTTTTTTTATATATATATATATTGGTATCTATAGTATCTCTGGGGCCACAGAGTACCAGATCTGGTAGGTCCAACATTGGCACCCTGTGCCTTTCACAGATGATTCACCCTGAGCTCGTGTGACAGACACTAAAGGGCCCGTATCAGAAATCAGCAGTGACATGTTGACGTAGTGTAGCCTGGGTTAATGTTAGACCCCGTCAGACACAGGAAGCACAAATCAATGAGCACCAGAGGCTCCCCGAGGCACAGCATGGGAGGGGTGAGGGGGTTACTGTAAATCAATTGTTGGCCAATTCATTTTCCATCGATAGCATCAGAATAATGCCGTGCTTTAATAATCAGGGCCTGGACAGTCAGCTGCTGGGACACAGGGCAGTGGCCCACATTTCCTCTTCTCTATTGCATTGCTGAACACGTGTGCACCTATTCATGTGTGCACAGGGGCATTAGCATGAATTATTCAATACAATGTGTCATTTGTTTTTATTATGGCTGGATAAGAGTGTGCGTTGTGTGTCCTTGGCTGGTGTGTAGCTTGCAGAGCTGCAGCTATCAATTAATCAGGCAAGTAGTTAGAAATGTGTTTGCTATTAATGGGCAAAGAGAACAGACTGATCATTGGTTTCCATTTAGGAAAGTGTTTTCCTTCTGTCAGTGGAAGTTACACTGCTTCTGTATTTTAACATGTTGCAGTTTGTTGAACAGGTGGTTTCAGTGAGTTTTTTCCCAGTACAGGTTTCTGTGTTTCCTCTCTGCTTTACACATCAGGTCACATTTTGGTTGCACACATGGGTGAAATGCTAACGAGGTAATAACTGGGCACTACAGAGTTTCAATGAAGCGTTGAAGCTAAAATCTTTCCTGGAGGAGTTTTTCTTTAAGAATAGTCACTGGAGTTACTCGATGAATAGTTGTAGCGTATACAGTGGGGCAAAAAAGTATTTAGTCAGCCACCGATTGTGCAAGTTCCCCCACTTAAAATGATGACAGAGGTCAGTAATTTGCACCAGAGGTACACTTCAACTGTGAGAGACAGAATGTGAAAAAAAAAATCCATGAATCCACATGGTAGGATTTGTAAAGCATTTATTCGTAAATTAGGGTGGAAAATAAGTATTTGGTCACCTCAAACAAGGAAAATCTCTGGCTCTCACAGACCTGTAACGTCTTCTGTAAGAAGCTTTTCTGTCCCCCACTCGTTACCTGTATGAATGGCACCTGTTTGAACTCATCATCTGTATAAAAGACACCTGTCCACAGCCTCAAACAGTCAGACTCCAAACTCCGCCATGGCCAAGACCAAAGAGCTTTCGAAGGACACCAGGAAAAGTATTGTAGACCTGCACCAGACTGGGAAGAGTGAATCTACAATAGGCAAGCAGCTTGGTGTGAAGAAATCAACTGTGGGAGCAATCATCAGAAAATGGAAGACATACAAGACCACTGATAATCTCCCACGATCTGGGGCTCCACGCAAGATCTCATCCCGTGGGGTCAAAATGATCATGAGAACGGTGAGCAAAGATCAGTCAGTCAGCCCCACAATCTTTTTTTTTTATATATATATATATATATAAAAACACCCAGCACGCCCCTGCGGGCGGTTTATCCTTCAAGCTCGGGTCCTCTACCAGAGGCCTGGGAGCTTGAGGGTCCTGCGCAGTATCTTAGCTGTTCCCAGGACTGCACTCTTCTGGACAGAGATCTCCGATGTTGTTCCTGGGATCTGCTGGAGCCACTCGCCTAGCTTGGGAGTCACCGCACCTAGTGCTCCGATTACCACGGGGACCACCGTTACCTTCACCCTCCACATCCTCTCGAGCTCTTCTCTGAGCCCTTGGTATTTCTCCAGCTTCTCGTGTTCCTTCTTCCTGATATTGCTGTCATTCGGAACCGCTACATCGATCACTACGGCCATCTTCTTCTGTTTGTCTACCACCACTATGTCCGGTTGGTTAGCCACCACCATTTTGTCCGTCTGTATCTGGAAGTCCCACAGGATCTTAGCTCGGTCATTCTCCACCACCCTTGAGGGCATCTCCCATTTTGACCTCAGGACTTCCAGGTTATACTCGGCACAGATGTTCCTGTACACTATGCCGGCCACTTGGTTATGGCGTTCCATGTATGCCTTGCCTGCTAGCATCTTGCACCCTGCTGTTATGTGCTGGATTGTCTCTGGGGCATCTTTACACAGCCTGCACCTGGGGTCTTGCCTGGTGTGATAGACCCCAGCCTCTATGGATCTTGTGCTCAGAGCTTGTTCTTGTGCTGCCATGATTAGTGCCTCTGTGCTGTCTTTCAGTCCAGCTTTGTCCAGCCACTGGTAGGATTTCTGGATATCAGCCACCTCCTCTATCTGCCGGTGGTACATACCGTGCAGGGGCCTGTCCTTCCATGATGGTTCCTCGTCTCCCTCCTCTTTCTTGGGTTTCTGCTGCCTGAGGTATTCACTGAGCACTCGGTCAGTTGGGGCCATCTTCCTAATGTATTCTTGGATGTTCGTTGTCTCATCCTGGACTGTGGTGCTGACACTCACCAGTCCCCGGCCCCCTTCCTTCCGCTTAGCGTACAGCCTCAGGGTGCTGGATTTGGGGTGAAACCCTCCATGCATGGTAAGGAGCTTTCTTGTCTTTATGTCAGTGGCTTCTATCTCCTCCTTTGGCCAGCCTATTACCCCAGCAGGGTACCTGATCACGGGCAGGGCGTACGTGTTGATGGCCCGGATCTTGTTCTTACCATTCAGCTGACTCCTCAGGACTTGCCTGACCCTCTGCAGGTACTTGGTGGTTGCAGCTTTTCTAGCGGCCTCTTCATGGTTCCCATTCGCCTGTGGGATCCCCAAGTACTTGTAACTGTCCTCTATGTCTGCAATGTTGCCTTCTGGTAGTTCAATCCCCTCAGTTCTGACTACCTTCCCTCTCTTTGTTACCATCCGACTACACTTCTCCAGTCCGAACGACATTCCAATGTCATTGCTGTATAGCCTGGTAGTGTGGATCAGTGAATCGATGTCTCGTTCACTCTTGGCATACAGCTTGATGTCATCCATGTACAGGAGGTGGCTGACAACTGCTCCGTTCCGTAGTCGGTATCCGTAGCCAGTCTTGTTAATGATCTCACTGAGGGGGTTCAGGCCTATGCAGAACAGCAGTGGGGACAGAGCATCTCCTTGGTAGATCCCGCACTTGATGGTGACTTGTGCTATGGGCTTGGAGTTGGCCTCTAGTGTTGTACGCCACATCCCCATTGAGTTCCTGATGAAGGCTCTTAGGGTCCCATTGATCTTGTACAATTCTAGGCATTCCAGTATCCAGCTGTGGGGCATTGAGTCATAGGCCTTCTTGTAATCAATCCAGGCAGTGCACAGGTTGGTCAGTCTGGTCTTGCAGTCTCGGCTGATTGTTCTGTCTACCAGTAGCTGGTGTTTTGCGCCTCTGGTATTCTTGCCAATTCCTTTCTGTGTCCCGCTCATGTATTGACCCATGTGCCTGTTCATCTTAGCCGATATGATGCCTGACAGGAGCTTCCATGTAGTACTGAGGCAGGTTATTGGTCGGTAGTTGGAGGGGACCGGTCCCTTCTTGGGGTCCTTGGGGATCAGGACCGTCCGGCCTTCAGTTAGCCATTCCGGGTGTCTCTCGTTAACTAGCAGCTGGTTCATTTGTGCTGCCAGACGCTCGTGGAGTGCAGTCAGCTTCTTCAGCCAGTAGGCGTGAACCATGTCGGGCCCTGGTGCTGTCCAACTCTTCATACTGGAGACCCTTTCTTGGATATCTGCCACTGTGATGGTTACTGGACCCTGTTCAGGGAGGTCGCTGTGGTCAGCCCTCAGATCCTCTAGCCACTGAGCATTGCCGTTATGGGTTGCATCCTTCTCCCATATGCTCTTCCAGTATTGCTCCGTCTCCAGCCTTGGTGGTGCTGTTCTCTTATTGTTCCCTTGCCACTGAGAGTACACCTTTGCTGGTTCTGTGGAGAACAGCTGGTTTATTCTCCTGCCTTCTATCTCTCTGGTGTACCTCCTCAAGCGGCTGGCCAAGGCTGTGAGTCTTTGCTTGGCAGTTTCCAAGGCCTCAGGTATGGACAGCTTGCTGTATTTCTTAGGCACCTTATTTGTCGCACCTTTCTGCAACTCCGTTAGTTGGCTAACCTCCCTCCGTGCTACTTTGATCTTGCCCTCTAGCCTCCTTCTCCATGGAGGGCACTGCCCCTTGTCGCTGTTCAACTTGTAGCCAAGCATCTCACTGATCACTGTTGCCGTATTGTAGATCAGCTTGTTAGTGTCGGTAATCGTGGTTGTAGGTATTGCCCGTAGTGCTGCATTAACATCATAGGATGAGGGACCTATGGATATATATATATATATATATGGATATATATATATATCCATATATATATATATATATATATATGGATATATATATATATCCATATATATATATATATATATATATATATATATATATATATATATATATATATATATATATGTGTGTGTGTGTGTGTATGAAAGATTGTGGGGCTGACTGACTGATTTTTGCCCCCTGCCCCAAGTGGTCATTAGAAATACTGCGGGCCAACGTGGAGTTTGATGAAGTACAGCAGCCTTGTTTGGAAGTAGCAGACGACTTCAGTTTCATCACTGCTTTGCTTGAGTCTGTGTTTGCGTCTATTGTCTTGATTTTGCCACAGAATGAAGTTAAAAGCAACATTTGAAGGTTGAATATGTCGTAAACCTCATCAAACCTCCACTGAGCAGAGAGAGAGGAGTCTGCGGCTAACATATACTGTATACACACATCTGTGTAACGCCGCTGTGTGCACACACTAATGAATGTTTACATCAAATGCTGTAAGACTGAGTGGGCGTTAAGTGCACATTCCTGTGTAGTTCAGTGCTTGTAGCTCATCTTTTCCTTTTTAAGGTTTTCATAGTAATTACGGAGGCATCTCCAAAGCTGCCCTGAAACCACATCAGCACACACAAAGAAATCAGAAGGTGAAACTAGAAGAACGCCGTGTTTCAGTGATGCTGAAAGCGTCCTCTGCACTGGAAGAGCTCAGCTTTGTTTTACCTGACAGAAGCTCTGTGTATATTATTTGTTTCATCATCATTATGGCCACGGTACACTTTTAATTAACTTGTTCTGGTTGGAGCGCGCTGAGCTGCTTCTTTTGCTCATTTGATTCTGTCAATCCTGTAATTAGAGATTAGAAGGATAAAACCAACGAGTCTCACGTTTGTTTATTTTGTCTTTCCAGCACATAAACAGCAGAAGCTTCTAGTTTCACATCCAACTCTTACTCATATCTTCAAAATAACTCGAGTCATACTGAAAGCGAGGGACATGCCAGATGACGCTTTGTTGTAGTGATCAATCCCCAGCTGTGGACTACTTTCTTTATTTGCTTTATCTAGAGGTTTTGGATAGCACGGGGGCAAAGGAAGGGCAACAGGGAAGTAGGGTGGCACATCCTACTTCAGTGAAGATCCCCAATATGTAAATTCAGCAAACTAAATATCCACTTTAACACTATTTATTGTATCAGTATCTCCAATAATTAGTATTTTAAGGACATAAAAGTTGGGGGCAGCCGAGGCACAGGGAACGGGTGGATCTACAGCAAGGGGTTGCCCCCCCATAGCTCCGCCCCACCAAAAGTCCAGGTTTCTAGGTGGAGTCTTTTACAGTAGCTTTAAATTCACAGATAAAAATAATTCTTATGTATCTTTATATTAAATGGCTTTTATAAAGTGTTGCGCAGTCCCACTGACCTCCTACACGACAGGCCACATTTGGACTGTTTAGTGGTTCAGAAGCACTTTATCCTTGAATGTTTAAACCAGCTTCACAATCATCAATTCAAATTTCATTAGAGAATCCACACAAACATGCAGACGACAGGGTGAAGCACGTCTCTGAAGAATACAAAGCAGAGGTCTTATGGAGCGTCACGGTTTGAAACTACAGCTCAGTTGGCGGTGCCAAACAACACGGTAGAAGCACACATGTAAGATTGTTGTAGTCTGCATTGAGGACATTTAATGGTAAAGACATGGACAGCCACGTTATTAAGCAGCCCATCTTAACTGCAGTTTGATTCTCCACAGTCTCTTTTTCCTTCACAACTTTCTTTGATGGTAAAAGGACACTTTATTTTTCTTCTCTACTGGAACACACAGATAGTAGGAACTATCAACACATGAATCCAGACATATGTGTATTTCCACTTTACAACACCAAGGTTTAGACCGAGGTATTCTTGCAGTCTCCTTGTGAACTGCACTGAATCCATCGGTCAGAATTGAAAACAAAAAAGGCACTGAGTGCAAATAATAGCTGTTTGCTAACAAGGCACCAAAAACAGGAAGCAAGGTCGTTCTATCTGGACAAACAACTTTATTTGTGGTAATGCATCTATACACTGTACATTCAGTCACTGTAGTATATAAGCATAGCTATTTTCAAACATAATCTCATAAAGTCCTTTCCTTTACAATATATCTGTATCGTTAGAGAAGGGAACAGTGGCGCTGGAAGAGAAAGGCATGAAGAATCAAGAAAATAAAGGAAATAGATGAATAAGCCAAGCCTCTTTTCATACTGTATGTGTGGCATTAATACATGGGAGCGCTCGCCTCTTACATAAAAATATTTCTAGTACTGTATATAGTATTAGCAGCAGCACAGGGCTAAAAAGATACATGAGGATGAAGGGAAAAGAATCAGCACGGTGATATAGTAGGTGTAGCTGTGTGCGACCTGTACTGCAGGTCAGCTGATCCCAAACACACTGTTAAAAATTCATGAGTGGTGAAAAA
This sequence comes from Diplotaxodon limnothrissa, assembly GCF_057381915.1. Classification (NCBI taxonomy): domain Eukaryota; kingdom Metazoa; phylum Chordata; class Actinopteri; order Cichliformes; family Cichlidae; genus Diplotaxodon; species Diplotaxodon limnothrissa. Next base: position 29,448,035 of record NC_140615.1, on the reverse strand, counting down.
AGTCATGTCATATAAAGACTACAGTAAAAAAAAAAAAAAAAAAAAAAGAAGATTAAATTCTCTTATGCATGAACTGTTTTTGAAACATCTCAGTTAAAACACAAAGTTAAAAAAAACAAACTCCCCACCAGCTATTGTAAGAAAAGAGTTTTTGAAAAAGGAAACACCATGTACATATATTATTACAATATCGTAAATGAAAAAATATTTACATTTGTAAATTCTTATTCAACTCTTCACACTGGCTAGTATACTAATGTGGACTGTTATTGCTGCTTTGCTGCCGTCGTTTAGCAAAATGGTTCTTTAGAAAATAAAATGTGTTTTTAAACGTCAGGAGGACAAAAAGCCAAATGTCATTGTCTCCTTCTTTTGTAGAAAACCACAAGCACTGTAAGGCCATTAGCTATTTCGTAAAAACAACTACAAAATGTACCAATTTCAGCTCTGCCAAACCCAGAGTAACAATTTGCCAAAGCAGGTGGCTTTTTTGCCACAGCGTGCACATAATTGATTTCAAGTACGGGGCGAGGAAAGCAATCGTTCAGAAAAACGCCCAAAGCTTTTTAGGATTGTGAAGTTTGTTCGTTGCGCTGAAAGGGAAACATGAGTAAACTGGTGGATTCTCAGAATACTGATATAAAGAGCTGCAGAGCGAGGGCGGGGCTTGATGTGACACCCCTCCCTCTGACAGCTTCAGCATCACCTGTCCTGCTCTGGAAACCTTTGGCCCTCCTTCAGGCACTTTAGGTTTTCCAGCATTGATTAGTTTTTTTCTTTGTGTGAAGTTTGATTTTCTCTTAAGAACAACATACACGTGTTGCTTTTTTTTAATAACATTTCTAAATAAGACAAATTGTTTGATATTGCATAACACAATAAAACCCTTACATGTACAGTATCAATGCCCAATAACTGACTATAAGTATGGCAAACGCTGTCAAATTTCATGCATAAAGAAAATTAGTTTTCTATTAAAAATGTGAACAGAACTGTTAGTTTGAAGTATTCTTCTTTAGAAAGTAAAAACTTCAACACAACAGACAAATAATAAAATATTTTCACATTTAAAACAACATCAATAATTAAAGGAAAACTAGCATCAACACAATGTACATTCTGATTGTATTGCATCCACAGTGTGGCGGCTGATTCACAGCCTCCGGCTTCTGAATACAACGTTTGTTCGTGCTCCTGTTGTCAGACTGGAGAGTGTGCTGCTGCCCAACGCCGGCTTCCTGCTTATTTACAATACTTTCCTAATGAAAACAGAGCAGCAATATTCTTTTGAAAATGCATATAATCAACAAAATGCTATATGGTAGGAGTCGCGTATAAGATGATGCTTTCAAAGAAAGATTGCTGAAAATAGTGGGAGTACGATGGGGGAGGGGCTGTTTTCACCTCATGACAAAGTGCGATTCATTATTGTAAAGTTTAAAAAAAGAAAGGTATATTTATATGTACATACTTTAATTCAAATGAACACTTTGTGGTTACGGACAAGACCAACCACCCAGCCCACTGCGACGGCACGAAAACATCTGGAGTGTGTTACAGACTTCAGGACTCAAACACTCAAATAAAATGCGACTTGTATGTGAGTGTATGCAGAGCATCCAATAAAAGAGCTCGTTTAAAAACTCGTCACCAAGTGACTGGTAGGGATCATCTTTGAGGCTTCATTTGAAATGGAAAATGTGCCTGTTGAACACAAAGCCAAACCTAATCTTTCATGTTAAAATCATTTGCCATGTTTTCATATCCTATCGTGTTTGGGGAGTCGCCCCAATGGGCTGCGATGGCTCCCTGACAAACCCCCGCAGCACATTGGGAAGTCCATTTGTTCATTTTTCCCTCCAATAGCACAGAAAAACAGAAAAACGCTCTTTGTGTACTCTACATATCGCTATGTAATCTCTTAAATAGCTTATAATGTCTTCAGACTCCTATGGTTCATCGTGGCAGGAGGCGCTGGTGGAGGCCTTCCCTCCTGGCCACGTCATTGTAACACCTCCCAGCAGGTGCACACGTTGATGTTATATTGTTATGAGTTTATATCACAGTCCTACAGCCTCTCCTTGTGTCCTTGTGAAGGAAAATCCAGGCACAGCCGCACTCAGCACTACAGAGCCGTTCACTGTGCTCCAGTTTTCAGTTCTACGAGTTCAGAGGTGCAAAAGTCAGTGCTTCAGAAAATGCATGCTTCCAGTCATTCCTCTACGGTACCACTAGACTTTTCATGCACAAGGACAACGCTCCTCCATTCTTCTCTGTGTCTCCATTTGAAGTCTTACGTTTTGTGTTCAGTAAACTGAGGGGCAAGCACAGGAACAGTGGTGTGATGCGGGTGACCTGTGGGACTCGTGGGGTGGCGATCATGGTGGCAAATGGAAAAGGTTCAGCTGTAAGGCTGGCTGCTTGGTTAGTTGTCACCAGTGGGAATGTCCTTGGGTGTCCCGTCTCTTTTACTGTTTGATTTGCTGCTGTAGCTCCTTCACCATCCTCTCCAGGTGCTCCCGAGCTTCTCGCTCGTGCAGCAAGTCGGCTCGAAGCTGCTCACGGTCGGCCTCGGCATGCTGCAGCTTCATCTGGAGGTCCTCGATCTGCAAAACGCAAGGGCACAAATCAGCTGGGACTGTACAGCAGAGGAGAGCAGAACGGTCTGGAGTCAAAAGCACCGACCTCACTCTACACAACTCAGACTAACTGGGCTCATGTACTCAAAAAAACTATAAGAATACACTGTAAAAATGTTGTTTCAGGGCTAAAGAATGAACGACCTGGAAGTTTCCTGCGTTTCCTCAAACAGCCACTTGGCAGTGGCTCCAAGTGGGAGTCAATGTTAAAACGAGCGAGGCTTACAGCCAATGCTTTAACAAGTTTGTTCAAACTGTAACAAAGCTAAAAGTGATGCAGAATAAAGGGCGGCTTAATTTTGACACAGGTGTGTAGCGTTGGTACTCAAAGACACCCAAAGGAGTCAGTTGGTTTGAATCTTGCTTTTCACAAGCAGAGCTGACGTCGCCTCCCTGGAATATTGATCCTATATTCAGGAAGTGAGAAGTTTCTCTCAGCAGGTTACATCCTGTCACCAGGTGCTTGCTCATAGAATACGAATGCAGTGAACTGCCAATCTCTGAAAGCTGAACTGAAACAACAACAGTGGCTGTCCCTCTTTTATCTGTGCTCTTTAAAGCAAACATCCTGATCTTTTGGCTCACAGGGATTACACACGGGATTTGAAAGCTGAATCATCACCTGTGCAGAATACTTTGCACGGAGTCGCCCAGCCTCACAGCCTTTATCACAGACCCTCAGCTGTCGGGCTTGCTCTAGCTCCCGCTTCAGGCGGATCCTTGACTCGTTGGCTTCCTTCATCTTCTTCTCACTCTCAGCTCGCAGACGCTCAATTTCCTTCCTGAGGTTGCGCTTTGCCTCAGTCGCCTCCCGCAGCTTTTCCTTCTTGGCCACCCGCAAGAACTCCAACTCCTTCAAAGTAGAGAACACAACAGCCGGGGGTTAGCAGCCTCTTACCATTCACGCTCAAACTCAGAGTTACGGCTGGTCCTGGGTCTGCTTAGCATTCTGTCCTAAAGCAGAATATGTTGTCTTTGAATGTCTCAAATGTTACAGTCTTTCTGTTTGTCTTCCAAACAGGCACGTTTTTCAATAAAAGGAATGAACTAAACTATGTCCGTAGACATGGATGCGTCACTGAGAGAAACTCGGAGTGCCCACAGAGCTTAAACAACATCTTAAATGAGCATCGTAGGAACGTGACCCGCCCCGCTGCCTGTCACAGTCCTGTCTCTGAACTGCTCACACTTCAGTGTCAGTGTTTACACTAAGCCAGTTCAGCTGACAGAGTCTGGGTTTACTTCCTCTAAATCTCTAAGAGAGAGTCAGTCTGTGCCGTGGCAACACGCCCATCGCCTTCTCATGGGAAACGAGCAGCTGGGACTAACTTATCTGTCAAGCTTTGTTGGTTCCTACAGTGACAACTAAAAGTCCATCCCCATCACAGCCTGTATTTCACAGAGACTTGAAATGAAAACAAAGCTATGAGGATGAACTGAGCTAAACACAGGAGGAAGGAGAGCAGAGGCTCTGCTGCTGGTTTAGCTTGTGGGGGACATGGATATGCACTAAGCTCTAATGGAAAGTGAAAGTAGACTGGCGTCTGGCTGCTTTTCTTTCTCTGCATGCATCTTGTGTTGCTCAAAAATAAAAATGGAAGTTTGGCCTTTCCCTTTGCAGCAACATCCGCTGCCACTGTTATCATTTGCCAACTCATGCTAAGCTTTGTGGGGAACGACAGTGACTTCTACTAAAGCTCAGTGAATCTCCTGTGTGTGCACACTCTGTGGAGTGTAGAGCTTTTGTTAAGGACGGCTAAAACAAGCCAAAACACAAGTCATAGTGATAAATTTAAATCTACGGCCCCTGTAGGGTAGTCCACTTCATGTCACACAATGCAAATGTGTTAGTTCCCATTTACCTATGCTTCCACTCTTTACCTTGGCACTTTGTATTTAATGCAAATACACAAAAGTTAGGATAATACTCATGTTGCCTTCCAACAAGGATTACCTGCTGAAGGCTTCGTTTCGCCTGCAGGGCCGATCCCAACTTCTCCTCCTGCTTCACCCTCATCTTAACTATTTCGTGCAGAAACCTCTCCTTCGACTCCTTGGAATCCAGCCCACTGTCCAGCGCCTGCCTCAGGCTCTCCAGCTCTGACTCCAGGCCCGACTCTGAAGAGGTGACAGGGGCTGGTGCTGCCACCGATGTGGCTGCCGGTGCCGTGCTTTCGGCTGACGCGATAGTGCAGATGGGACCTTGGACACCGGGCGAGCTCAAGTCTTTGGCTGAGCTGCTGGATGAGGTAAAAGATGGCGACGACAGGGAGGACATGGACGAAACAGCTGTTGGAAAAGGCCATGGAGATGAGAGAGGATGAAACGATCACCTGACCGGGGCTACATGTATTTAGCCAAACAATGAAACAACCTTTACACATCTGATTATCGTTAAAGCGTTCGTTTCTTACCTTCGTCGCGGTTCTCCACCTCGATCTCCACCTCAGAGTCCTTGTCATCCTGAGGCAGCGGAGGTTTGCAGGCTGCTGAGGAAGCAGGCCGAGGGATTTCATGTGCTGTGGACTGGAGCTCCTCGGTAGCTCTCCTCTTGCGAGGCCTGGTGTTGGGGTGTGCGCCCTCACCTGGAGGTTCGCTTCCACTTGGGTAGGAAGTGCTGGGTATCGATGGGGACAGAGGCCCTACCTTGCCTAGTGGTAGCGGAGTGAGGGCGACGTTGGGGGCCACTGCATTCTCTAGGGTCTTGTAATTGTAGAAGCTAAAACGAAACCAGACCAGCATGACGCGTGTTGCTTTACATACAATAACCTAAATCCAGGTTACGCGATTATCAAGACAGAGATCCAATAGTACGGATTGTTACTGCTGTGTTACACAGTCCAATCTGAACAGCCTCAGCAGCCAAACGCGTTGGGAAACAGTCAAAGCGCCCGCAGCTCTTTCCTCCCACTTCAGGAGAAACTGGGCCAGATCATCTGTGATATTTTGCAGACTGCGCTGGCAGCACTGTGCCAAGTGGGTGCCCACGGCATGAGTGTGTCAAATGTGTGTGAATGGTAGAGTGTGGGAAGCTGTGGAACAGTCAGACTTGACCCCTGTGACACCAGCCCACCCAGACAAGTGAGAGAGCACTCCTCTGGGTGGGAGCTCCACATACCCAGCTAAGTGAAGCAACTGCCATCCTCATGAGCAGCAGCTTCCCTTAGACCGCACATCTACTGAACTCAGGTTTATAATGGACTTGGTGCTGTTCTCACCTGTCTCTCAGCAGAGCCAGCGGGTTACTGGAGGGCTCCTTATCACCCGCAGAGATGTGGGGGGACCAGGGTCTGAAAGCTGAGGGCCTCTGCCTGGACTGAATGCAGTTCAGCCCCTGGAGAACAAAAGTGATTCAAGTTAGTGAGGAAATTACACCGAGCCACAGAGTTTAGGGTTAACAAGGACAGAGATGGCTAATCAGATTACCTTTTTCAAGTAATAAGTAAAGTAAGGGATTACTATTGCAAAAACGGTAATTAGATTACCGTTACTTTCCCGTAGGAACGCTGCGTTACTGCGTTACTAAAACCGTGATTTTTTGCGAGAGTGTCTCATGACAGTGACGTAAGCGAGTGCGACGTTCGTGACAACAGCTGTGTGCAGATCAACAGTGGATCACATATCGATTGTGGGAGAGAGTATGAGCGTGCAGCGTTTAAAGCGTGGAAGTACTGACCTTACTTTGACTTTGATTCCATAAAAAGTGACAAAAACATTAGCGTCCGTTGTGCGTGGGAAGAAAACTTCTTTTTACAGCGAAAAAACCCCTAAACTTCCAAGCAAGCACCGAGTGCGCAACGACGTAATGGGAAATTCACAGAGAAACTCGAGGATTCTTCCACTGACCGCTGCGGCACACCTGCACCAGGGCAAACCTCCGCCTACCCTGCTCCTGCTTTACAGGTGAAAATAGAGCAACAGGACCGCTGAGTCTTTGATTTTATTTATTTTCTGCTGTGTTTTACTTGCATCTATTTGAAAGACTGAGTGTAAACAGAAAAAATATTTTATTTTATGTGCTGGAATGTGCAGAAAATAGGTTTAAATGTTAAACTAATTTCTTCCAGTCAGAGAATGTTGCATGTAATTAAATTTTTTAAAAGATTAAAACTAATAAAACAAGTTTTAAAAAGAGACTTTTCCATTTGATTACATTTTGCATGATGGATTATGCAGAAAAAGTAGAATTGGGCTGAAAGATCTATCGCTTTATCACCTATTCAGGTTGTAAATCGTGTTTTTAAAAAGTAACTAAGTAACTAAGTAATTAATACTTTTGAAAATAAGTAATCAGTAAAGTAACAAGATTACTTTTGGGGGGAAGTAATCAGTAATTACTTGACCAACACTGAACAAGGACATTCCCATTGGTCACAACTACTAACCATTAAAAAACTACATAAAATGTATTCATTTTTACTATCAGCTCACAGGAAAAGTCGATAAGCGTGTGAATATTAACATAAACATCTTTATAACTTGGCCATAACAACAATATGCAGTGAAGAAACTGTTCCCTGTTGTGATCATGTAAACTCCTGCTCACAGTCCCAGGTCCACTGCTACAACAAGAACAGGAGCCCACTTACACTATGAACCTTCTCTGGCTGTGGGTGAGGATGACGGCTTTTTGTTTCTACTTCATGGTATTTAATATGATTTTTTCTTACTAGTATTGGTTTACTATAATAATGGACTCTGATATGTTGGAGAAGAGAAAGAAAAGATAAACACACAAAGAAAAATCGGTCGCAGTGTTGACAGGTTTGTGTCGCAGCGATCTCTGCTCTCTGAGAATCTCCATGAACCTCGAACACTGTAGAAACTCCTCTGAGGTCAAACCTCCAAACTGGGAGGTGAAATTACACCAGTGGACTGTTCAGCAGTCGTGACAGCAGTTTGGCACTCATCAGTTAATGAGATTTTATTTACTTCTGAAAAATCATAACTTTATTAGGACTTATTAACTTTACCATGTTACAGCTGCAAGTTACTGTAAATGTTTTAGGATGTTCAAAGAAAAAGAACAAATATTTGTTTGCACAAGGTTAATATTCCCAAAATTTCATTTTGACATAATGTAAATATGAAACATGGATATTAGACAGGTGTCACTGGTATCAGAACATTTCCCTCCTGTTCTTATGGTGAAAGCTGCCGTTTATTCTGGGTACAAAGAGTAGAATGAGTCACTTCAGTTGTTGGTGTAAATGTGTTACTGTGTTCGACACACTGGACATGGGTCAGTACAACCAAGCGTCACTCAGCACGTGGCCACCATTAGCACTGCATGCCAAATCTAAAGATAGTGCTGTGTGTCCTGATTTCACATGTTTTTGCATATTTGTCAGTTACGTGTTTCACATCGTCACACAAATGTCAGTAGTAGAAAAAGACGACTGAGGTGAATACAACATTTTGACTTTTGATTTGATTCATTAAGAGAAAAACGGCTATCCAACCCTGAACTCTCAGTTCTTTCTTTAGATTGTGACACAAAGTCATTTCTGAGGCTCCACAGCGAGAGCCTGCATCCACACATGTGGAAAACTTGGAAGAGTACTGGACCTTCCGAGGAGAGGAAAGAGCACATCATCGACTCAGAAAAGAAAGGGGAACAACATCTGAACAAGTGCAGGCCTAATTTGCCTCAGGCTGCATTCATGATTCAACAATGAGAAAGAGACCTGTGGAAAACTGTCACCAGTGGGAGCGCTGTGAGGCAAAGCCATGCCTGAATAAAAAGAAGAAAAAGGCCAGTTTCAGGTGAACCTCAAGCACACTGAAGTCATGCAGCAGGTCAATACTCCACAAGACACCAGCAGGTCGAGGCTCCCAAAATGAAGTGTGGATCTGAAGTCAAAGAGCACACTTCACTCTGAATTTAAACTTCATACTCGAAAACTGTCCGATGTGGCTGACTTAAAGCACTTCTGCACAGTTACTGCAAACATTTGAGGTTTCGTCATATAGACCAGGAAGTTTGGAGAGCAGAATGAAAACTGGACTTTTTCTCCACTCTGGTTATGTGTCTGATATAAAAATGAGCTTGATGATCTGAAACAGATAAATGACAAATCTGCGAAAGAAAGCAAACCGTTCATCTTCACATGACATCACGTGTCATGTCGTGCATCATGATCACCAACATGTTCTCCTGATTTGACACTGACCTTGTTGGGAGTTGGCAAGGACTGCAGCCAGTCGTGCTGCTTCGCTCTGTCGGCCAGCGGAGTTTGTGATGAGAGGTCGTCATGTTTAGACCTTTTCATCGGGATGGGATCGGACACCTGAGAACAGAAGAAGGTGTGTTTAAAGGATCAATCAGACCATGCCGATGTCTGCATCACTCCAGTGTCAGTGAACTGAGCAGCCTGTACTGGGGAGTGCCAGCAGGGGTCTCCGATGGCTGAAGTTAAATGTAGGTGTGCCGCTTACTCTTCGTGTGTCGTTCTATTTCTGGCAAAGGTCACACACACACCTCACAGTCCGCTTTATGGCAATGTGTCACAGAGTAACCAATGTGAGGGCATGTGCTCAGAGGCAGCCAAGAGAGAGAGAGTGTGTGTGTGTGTGTGTGTGTGTGTGTGTGTGTGTGTGTGTGTGTGCGCGCCATCCATATACACACACGCATGTGTGTATTTATATCCTTGTGGGGACATCTCATTGACATAATGCTTTCCCTAGCTGCTTACCCCAACCATCAAAAATGGAGGCCTAACCCTGACCCTAACCTAATTGTAACCCTGACACTAAAACCACATTTTGAGTCTCAAAAATGCCTTCAAACTCATGGAGACGGGATTTTGGTCCCCACAAGGGCTGTTTGTCCCCACAAGTATAGCAAACTACCAATTTTTGGTCTCCATGAAGATGTTAATACCCTCCCACTCACACATTCGTTGGTATGAGTGTGTGTGTGTGCCATCGATATACCCGTACAGACAGACAAGCAGGGGTTTGTTTCTTTTCCTCCCCGTTATGCTGACTTTGTGGCTATGACCTCAGCCTCTCTAGGCTGTGACTGTCACTAGTACACACACACACACACACACACACACCCCGAGTGATTACAGTGACTGAACAGATTGCATTCAGCTAGACTTTAAATATGATAAAGACTGTTTTAATTGTAGAGTATTTACTCAGTAGCAGCCACAGCTCCAGGAGCCACAGACTGCCCGGCCCTGTGGCCCTGTGGCCCTGTGGCCTCGAGGTTCCTGACACTGAGGTTGGTGAAACCGTTTTCATGACTGACCTACTGTCACACTAAGCAGGCTTAAAGTAGGGGTCACAGACAGTGTGCTCCACTTCATGGCTCTGCACAGGACATGGAGGAAGCCTATTTTATTCTTAGTGACTGCTGAACTTAGTCCTGGACTTTGTTGAGGTCACGGCTTGGACTGGAGGTCACATGTAGCCAGGTTTGCCTCGGCTCCGTCAAACCATTAACATTTATGCATAGCTTAAATGTTTTGGCAGGCACCTAAAATAAAATGTATGGATCTCAAAATCCTTATCATCGGAGATAGATGCACTCTCTCACTGTGGTTTTCTCTGTGAGGACTTCTCTTGAGAATCAGCGATGTGAGCAGGAGTAGCACTATCTTTACACCATCACACAGAGCAGCCCTGCGTGATGTCAACAGGTGGTCATTTGTAATGGGCTGGACGCTGCTTCTGTCGACTGTTGGCAGTGTGTCACGTCTGCCACATGTCTGTGTAATCAGAGCTGCTCTCGTAGGAAAGTGGCCAGACGATCAAATACCACTGAGGTCTGCCGATGCTGGCCTCGATCTGCCTGACGTAAGACTTCGTGACTTTCCATAGCAGCGTCACAGCATTGAAGCAGCCTTCATTATCTGGTCTGCTGGTGTAAGGGAACTGTTATCTGGAGGCTCGGGTCTCAGAGGAACACAGTTGTGGTTCCTTTAAATGAGAAACCACGCTCAGCGCTCAGCTTGTTTAAAGACGTCTTTTCTATAAGTGTCTCAAAGGTACAGCAAGCACCAACGTACAGTCAGGTTTTGTATTCCTATTGTTTGCTAAGCTCTTTGATAGAGAACCTTAAACTATCTAACAGAGAGTGATTCATGGCATCATTACACTGACTGTTAATATATCAACTGCAAATTTAAGCATTTTTAATTAAAAAAATGGGTCCAAATAGCTTTTTTTTTTTAAACTAGGCTTTGCTCTGGTGTAAAAAACAAATATATTCACACACATTTATCACCTTTTTACCGCCTTAGCACTTCAATCAGCACAACTATAGCTTCAATTTTTCCATTAATTCTAACTAATATTTTTATCTGCTGTCATTTTGCTGTCAGTTGTAAACCTGTCCTTCCATGTGCTTCTATGGAGAGCATCGAGTAGGAGCCCAGAACAGAGCTCCATGAGAACAAACACAGAACGAGGAGGAGATACAAGAACCTGTGGCCAGGTGAGGGTAGTTAAAGTAGCAGAGATGAGCAAGTGTAGGCTGGGACTGATGTCATTAAATATGGCACGACTCAGCAAACATGTGGGTAAGCACCCTGAACCAGCTCTGACACTTTGTGTCCACTCATATATTTAATACTATGTTACCTTTCAAACAGGCTTCCACAGTATACTGGAGTCCCACACTCACACAATAATAAGGACATTACCATTTTTCATAGAAGGTAAACAAACACAAAAACCCCTATAATAGCGCACAAGAGTCTTGGTCGCTATGATTGTGGGTTATCAAGAGATCAAGACGTGTCCTAGATTTGACTGCAGCCGAGCAGCCAGAGGCAAGCGGCTAGAGCCTGCAGCTGAGAGGGAGAGGGGGAGAGGGGGGTGGCAGACAGCTCTGGCTCTGGGCAAAGTCTCCGTGCCACGTGCCAGTCCTTGTCTCGTGGATTAACAGTTGCCAACACCGCGGTCTCCATACGGTCCTGGTAATCACGGGCACACGGGAGGAACAGGGTCAACAAAGCCGGCAGCTGAGCCTGCGTGCTTCAGCGATGCAGAAATCTGAATGTCTCGTTGATTGAACAACGGGAGGCAAAGAGTCAGGAAATTCCTGTTTGAGGCATGTCAGTGGGACTGGTTCTCAGCCCAAAAGTGAGCACCGGTGTAATCTTTACTACTGTGTCTGACGTCACGGTGTGTGTCATTGTCTTGCTTTCTTCATGAGGAATAAGTCTCTAAACCAGCGATGCCTGTCGAAGCGCAGACCCAACAACTACACCAACCCTACCCCCCTAACCCTATTATAGTTTGATTTCTGACATCATCTTTATACGTGAGAGTAAACGTTATCGAAACGCTTGTGTGGGATGAATGACGAGTCTTCGAGCAAACACCGAGACCTTGACCGAGATGTGAGCAACACACATCTTGTTTATTGGAAACTTCAGTCCTCTCCAGATAAGACGCTGTGCTCAACAGGGTGCTGTAAGAGTTCAAAGACGTGCCAAAGTATGCAAGCGTGCACACACACTTGTGCACCTTGCAGCAAACCCACTCCCTTTATGATCCGGCGTGGATTCCACAGCAGACAGGATGTCACACTTCTAAGATAAGACTTTGTGATTAAGCAGGGCGTGTTAGACGTGTCGAAAGTGCACCGTCTATGTACTGCCTTCCAGTGCTTGTATTATCTAGGCACAGGCCTTACTGCGATATCGAGAGGGTGGCAGTGGCTCTTATTGAAAGTCAGATATGATTTTATTAGGAGAGCTGCAGAGTGGTGTACAGGCCGGGATCTGTCAGATGTGCCTCGCACGGGAATCGCACAAAGGATCGAGTCACGGAGCAGCATATGTTGAAAAGGTCTGTCCGTAGCATGTGTCTGGCAGAGCCGTGGTGGGTGTGTATCTCTGTTAGGAGTGTTTGCGGCAGAGACAGGAAGGGTGGAGTGAGAGCAGTCCTCTCAGTTTAAGTCTGTCTGAAAATCCTCAGTTTCACTTCCTGTGTCTGCAGGCCATCGCCGTTTGTCTCTATGAATAGAATCTTTTTGTCAGACTTTTGTGTGTAAACCATTTTTACACATATATGGAGAAGAAAATCCTGAAAAGAGCATGACCACGAGGTTACCACCGAATCCCCCGCACCACGAGCGCTGTGCAAAGACATTCAGTTCTTTAAAAACGTACATAAGTCTTGCAAAGACAAACGGGGAAGTGAAACTTTTAACAAGACTGACACTGCTACACTCTCACTGCACTGACCTTTAAACGGTTAAATAACATATATACACTTGTGAAGCTGGGCACAATCTGAGATGGAAAAGGAACGCTAGAGCAAGATCCCAGTGTTGATGAAAGCTGTGCTTTCTTATTGTGTTGTACTCACAAACACAGAATCAGTCTGACTACAGAAACATGTTCAGTTTGTTTTAATCATTCCCTGCATGCTCCGATACACCGACAAGACGAGCAACACTAGCCGATCCTGTCTGCTGACGTCTGCTGAAAACCATGACTGAACACGGCGGACGCACACGCTCTTTCTTGACAGCCCACTGTCACCACCACATTGTTTCCTTTGCTGCCACTCCCTCCTCTTGCTCGTCTTCCCCTGAACCTCCACCCACCTACCCAGCTCTTTTCGTCTATCTGTCTGAGAGCGTTTCCTGTGTCATAGATTACAGGATGTCCTCTACAAACAAGTTAGATTCCAGCTGCAGAGAAAAGCGAGCAAAACAGAGCCTCGCAGAAACATACTTGCAGCACAGCCTCACAGAACCTGACAGCTGGCTTCAACTAAACGGTTACATTAAAAAGAAAACGTCACTGAGTGGTTTTTTTTGACTCATACACAAACATTAGTGCAGGCATTAAACTGTGCTGAATGTTGTGCGTTTCCTTGGAAAATCAATTTCCTTTTGTGATTTCTGTTTTGACTGTGTATCAGGTGGTCAGACCGCAGATGAATCAGAGGCAAACAGCTTGCACGAGTAAGGAACCAAAACAGGTCACCTAACCCAAAATCCACCACATGCCAGGCTGACATGAAAGGGGCAAATAACTCTGCTTCTCCTTCGCTCAGGAGCCGCACCCTGCCTGTGACCTGACTTTGGCCTCACTGCATGTCTTGCTAAGGGGCCCGCTGCAGTGGAAAGGGAGGGGCTCTTCCTGAAGACAAAGCGGGAGCTTAGCTGCCTTTGTACATGAGAAGCCACAAAACCCAACATATGCTGGGGAAACAAACAGGTGTGAGACAACATGCTCCATTTTTGATGCAAATAAAAAGGACGGACCCTGATGCTCTGGGATCAGTTCATTGGCTCTGGATGAACAAACAATCTCACTAAGTGGCTTTTATTCAAGAGATATGTGAAGGTGAACTCCTCTGTGTGCAGACTGTGTGTGTGTGTGTGTGTGTGTGTGTGTGTGTGTGTGTGTGTGTGTGTGTGTGTGTGTGTGCGTGTGTTTCAGTGTGCGTGTGCTTCAGTGTGCGTGTGTTTCAGTGTGCGTGTGTTTCAGTGTGCGTGTGTGCGCACACGCTGAGCTTCAGTTTTGGTTGGTAGTTCGACCCACCATCACCTCCTTGGCCGACAGGTCACAGAGAACAATCGTGCCTCTGTCCTCTATGGAGTAAACAGAAACACACTTTACATAATTACAGCACTGCATCAGATCACTTTTATTATTCAAGACTTCCCAGTGTGCTGGGGTGCAGTTTTCAACATGAACTGGTTTGCTGACTCCACTTGAAATGGCCTCATCTAATATTCACTTTGATGTGGTGCAAAGTCATTTCTCCTGCACTCAGCACATAAGTAACTGAGTTTTTCTTTTTTTGGGAAGTTTTGAGTTAGAAGGAACAAGTAATAAGTTGTTGAGTTCACTGGGTAACAGACAACTACCAGCTGTATACAGAGAGGAGGCCCATGCACGCTGGATATAAACACAGACTAGGACAACTGACACCGACGGCCAAGGACTCCCTCCTATTATCCTTCTATGAAGTCTGCTCGAGCCTACCATCATGTGCAGTTGCTCCAATGTAAACTGGCAACAGTGCAGTCAAACCAGGCTAAACAGGACATCGGTGCAGATGGAGATTATAAAGTCTAATCCCCCCCTCCATCCATTCTCTTCCAATCATCAGGGTTGCCTATCCCAGCTACCATGGAGCAGCACCCTGGACAGGTCACCAGTCTGCCCCAGGGAGTGACCAATTAACCTGACCCCACTAACTGCATGCATTTGGACTGTGGGAAGAAGAACCCATGCAGATGCCTTGTTGCTGTGAGGCAACATTGTGCGACGTGTTGCCCTAATCCCCATCTGAGACATCATTTACCCCATCAGCTGTGAAATTTCTACACTGCCAGTTACCCCTTCTTCCTGGAACTTTGACCCAATGTTAGATCTGACGATTCTGTTTATTTGAAATGGACATGTTTTTCCCAGGAAAGATGTGGCAGCAGGTCTGTAGTTGTTTTTAGGCCTTTTCCAGGAAGACTCCTGAGAGGCTAGTAGACAAAACAGAGGGCCAACTTCCCAGAGACGGTCTAAAGTTCAAACACTTGTAGCAACTAACCAATACAACCCCTGTACAACACTAACAGGCCAAATATAATGGTTAAATTACATACTTACATCCTCCTAGTTCATGTCCTTTGTAGACATGAACTATACTATTTCAGGAGTCTCAAAATCACCTGACCCTCTAAAGGGAACGCGGCGCCTCCGTCTCAAACACACATCAGTAAAATTAAAACCACCAAGTCTTTTTAATAGGTCATAAAAACCTATAAACTGACAGATTTGTGACACCTCATGGAGGGCAAGCTTTCATTTAGAGCACCAAAACTGTCAGTTTCACATGACAAGACTGATAACTGTGAGAGGAAGCACAACGAGAGGGAGGACAACACACGTATTGTGTTGTATGCAGGCCTTTCCCACTGGCGCCCTGGAGGCCGTGCAGATCCACACACACACACACACACACACACACACACACACTCTTACACTCTTTAGGAAGGGAGAGGGGTCTCCATTTCCTGTCGCCAAATTTGCTTTGGCAACTCTCTCCGTGGGAATGGTGAGAGACCAGCTCCGCTGAGCCACAGAGTGCTGCAGATTAGCTTTCCATCCTCTCAGTGGGGCCAAACCCCCCAAAACACAGAGAGAGAAAGAAAAACTAAGATGGAGATAGAAGAGAAAAGGTGGGGGTCAGGGTAAGCACAGACATATGGGTATTTCCATAGCTGTGCTTTATTATTCTCTCCTTAGTTTTGCAGTTCAGAGGGAACTGCTACTGCTAACGTTAGCAGATGCATTGATGCTGCATGTTGGATTTGAAGGACTGACAGTGAACTGTTGTATAATACAAAAGTGTTTTATCTCTTTCTTTTCTTGAGCGTGCACATGAATTCCTTTGTGTGTGACGGTGCCACATCGAGCTCTTTCAGAATAAAGAAACCAAAAAATGCCTAAAATATCGTTGTGATGCAGAGAGGCAGAACCACAAATTATGGACATTATGTGCTAGCAAGCACAAAGACTTGTGGAACTACTTATACATTTCTCCCCATACTCTAAATGTATTTAAAGTATGGTCCATTGCTATGCTACATTTGCCTTTAGCAGCGTGTCCATCACAGCCTACATTATGTATGTATATGTATGCTTAGCCAGTCCATCCATTTATTAATGTCACAAAATGTGAATCAAAAGATGCAAAATTAATTCAAGTCATTTTTTATACAACAGTGACTCTGACTGGCATTTAGTAACTTATCAAGGCTCCTGTTAACAAAGTGAGAAAAGAACCCTACAGCAGGGCTACATGATGTCACACAGTGGGCGTTTCCTCGGTTGTGTGAGTGTTTGCATGTATGCACTTCATGTTTCACACAAAGACGTCTAAATGATTATTATGCTATGATATTAGGTGACAAATTTAAACCTGTACAAGCTGCAGACTGTTCAGCTGGAGGATGTTTCAGGTAAAGTATCAGCTGTTCTCATATCTCAGCTTGATTGTCAAAGGCGATGATGAGCCAGACTTGTGTTTGGAGAACTGTGGGATAGCACGGAAGAGAAGGTTGAAGAGCGAGGAGGAATGTGCTGATGAAACAGCTGTCCCATTTTAAAGATGGCCAGATGTGAATTATGGGTAATGAGGGCAGGAGTGTGTCTGTCATAAGTAGCACTGTGTGTGTGTGTGTGTGTGTGTGTGTGTGTGTGTGTGTGTGTGTGTGTGTGTGTGTGTGTGTGTGTGAAGGAACAACTTCTTGCACACCAGTCCAGTTAGCAGCAGTATACACACACACACACACACACACACACACACACACACACACACACAGAATAATTTGCACACTCCTAAATACACACAGTGTGCACAGGTTTATGAATAAGTAAAAACACGCCCACTCTCAAGCATCAGAGCTGGCAGCTCTGTTGTAATAATGTGAGAGTCACCGTGAATCTCTGCAGCACTGAACATGGCAGCATGCAGCTGACTGAAAACACACTTATGTCACACTCTGTGGAACGGCTTCTCCACAGACCAGAGATGATATCGTGGACCTTTTTGGGGTCCATAGTTTAAAAAAAAACGTCCAGCTTTGACACTGGCCTGGCACATCTGGTCCCCACTCATTGATTCCATTACTTAGTTGGGGGTGGTCAGCTGCAGTCACCCTCTGGTCCTTGCAGGTGGCTGGGGTGGTCTCTGGGGCTATGGCAGTCTGGTGCCTTCCTGGGGGCTGGAGAGCTGCCGTTTTGGGGCATCTGTGCGTCTGCCTCGGCTGGTGGTGGTTGGTGGCTGGGGTGGGTGCTGCCTTGCAGTCTTGGGATGTGGGGCCTGGGGGGCTTGTGGTAGCAGGTGCTGGCACAGGGCCAGGTGGCTGGCCTCCTCTATGCGGGTGCAGGCGCAGGGCAAGGGGCCCTGGTGCCCGAGGTTACCTGATTTTCTGGCTGTGCGGGAGCGATCTGCAACCTTTGGCTGCTCGGGGAACAGTCGGAGAGGGAGCCGTTGAGATGGCGGTTTGGGGAAGTGGCTTGTCTTGGACTGGGGCCAGTCTGCCTTTTTGGTCTTCAGTGTTGGTTGAATCGGTTACTGGTGTTGGGGCTCTGCGTCCGGTGGAGTCCCCAGAACTGGGGCCTGTCTGCATCAACTACACTACCCATTGCAGTGGGAGCGATGGGTTCAGGTGATCCGGGGTGTTGACACAGGTCTCCACAATTTTAATAGGACAGTTATTGTTTACACCTCATAGAGGTCACCTTCAACACTGAGAAGCAGGGAGAGGAGCAGGCAGGTCTTTCCACAGTATTTAGTTTGCTGTAGTGTTGACAGCAGAGCAGCAACAGAGGGACTCACTACTCAAAGAAAGAACCTGGCCCCCACTGTACCTGTCAGTCTCTACTTGGCTAACAGATGGACTGTGCCTATGGAGCGCTTATCGTATGAGAGGGAATGCCAAGAATTTCATGGAGGCTGAATATGACCGCCTCACCTCCTTTTCTGAGAAATAATGTTAAAAATCATTAATAATGGGGGGAAAGGAGCTTGCAGCAGCAGAGTGAAGCTGCAGAGACAAGTCATACTGATAAATCATAACCAACATCTAAAACAAAGCCTCTGGTCTTCTAAAGGGAGATCCAAGACGAACAACCAGAACAAACCTGGTGCTCCCAAACTCTGCACCACATTGTTCCTGCAGGACGTTTTCCCTCATCTGAAGGACTTGGCAAAGCTTTGTGTTGTCTGGATCTATGTCACGTTAAAATTCGACATCACTGAGTCCAGCATGTATCCTTGAGCTGGCAGTTTGCTGTCTGTGGATCCTCCAGTCAGAGAGGAGCATGGGTGGGGGCTCGCAGTTAGTCTCCCATCATCTTGCAGGCATCATAAGGCCTGATAAAGTCTTTGTCCCTGGTGCATTGCACTACCAGGACCAGGACAGATGCCAATTACAGTCTTAACCTTTCTCTTGCACTTCCTGTCTCTACTTCACTGACTCCTCTAGCTGCAGGGAGGCGGGGCCGATACAGATGCCACCTCACTGGAGACACTGAAAGCTGCCATCACTGCACACATGTA
Source organism: Diplotaxodon limnothrissa (assembly GCF_057381915.1). Classification (NCBI taxonomy): domain Eukaryota; kingdom Metazoa; phylum Chordata; class Actinopteri; order Cichliformes; family Cichlidae; genus Diplotaxodon; species Diplotaxodon limnothrissa. Next base: position 29,429,352 of record NC_140615.1, on the reverse strand, counting down.
ACACGCAGTGCTTCTGCTACATGGACACAGCCATCAATGGGCCGCCTTCACAGGTTCACTGTATCTACAATGCATAATTTTCATTTGACATGTTCAACCTGTCAGAAATGACACATGTGCTGTTATAACAGACGGTAACCAAGAGGAAAAACAACCTTCTTTTAGTGAACTGCAGAACTGGTCGTGCCTCGGTCACATGTTGGACAGAGGACCAGATCTCTTCATCAAAACTGTGAGACTGTGCTGTGAGGCCTGAAATGAACCCTAATAAAGTTACATCAAAAACGTTCAGGCCAGATTCATTATTAAACATGATGTAATAGTTAACAAGAGTTACAATGTTCACAAATGTGCTTGTTTCTGGTTCTAGTTCACTTTTAATTGCAACAAGGAGGGTATGGAAGAAATAGCAATGTCTGATCACATATAAAGCAAATGCTGAATGAGCTGAATAACCAACAGCTACACAGGCTGAACTGGTGAACCTGGTGTGTAGTCGGCTCGATGCTTACACTGCACAGCTCTAATATAAATAAAACGTCTCACGGGGAGATAATTTGCAGATGGAGTGGTCTGCTGTGACTCAGTAGCTGTAAATGAATTGTTGATCACATAAACAAGCCTCTGGCACTTGAGACAGCAAAGCTGATATGCTGAGTTGGAGGATAATGAAAGGTGTGAATGTAACGATGTGTGAGCCGTAACCACACTCAGGTCGGAGAGCCGGAGGAAACTCAGCAGCTTTGAAGAAATGACAAGAAATGTATGTGTGATGATGACACAGACTATGGGTGCATGTTATACTGCAATCATGTTTCTCATTCAACAGCAGTGACGAGCTGCAGTAACAAACGACACAAAGATCCAGCCCTCGTCACGGACGGGCTGACCTTTCCCTTAAGAGTGACCTGGTGAGAGTCAGACGTGGCGATGTGATTAGGAGTGTGTGAGGGGTGGACATCAGATGAGGTCAGCAGTGAGTCCAGTGCTAGTCAAACATCGGATTACAAAAAGCTGCCACAGAGACGAGGTTCAAACGAATGAGCGAGAAACAAAGTAATCTAGCCTCAACGTTTACATCACTGAGAGGATGTGGATGTGACTCCAACTTAACTTTACAGTTATCCCCATCTCATCGAGTATCAGCAGGATGGGCTCAAACAAAGCCACAGTCCACAGCACACATGCCCTGTGTCAGATGATCTTTGCCGCCTCACAATATCATTCAGGTTGTTATGGTGCAGCTATGACACAGTTTGCATGTCCATCAGTCATCTATAGCAGCTACAGCTTGCTTACAACATTATCATAACTAGTAGAATATTTAGAATACAATAAATCGAAACGGGTTGAAATTCAGATATCAAAGACTGTGTCCATAGAAGAACCTTGTAATGCTCTCACACAGTCTGAGAGCAACTAATAATTCATGTTGAAGTGTAATGAATGTGTCATATTTGCCTTTTGACCCTTCAGCGGTTCTTTGTGCTAATCCAAATATTAAGGGTCCAGGCTGCGAGGGACCCGGGTCGCCGCTCTAAATAGTCTGACCCAAAAGTATCAGAACTGATTGCATCAGTCACAGATGAACACAAGCAAAGCTCGCCAAATCCCCTTTAGCCATGCTGGTTCTTGGATAATCTTGCTGTTTGCCCACTGACTGAACCCTTGTGTTACTCAAAAATCAGATGGGCAGAAGCTACATTCGTTCCTTCGCTTCCTGTGTGCGTGGTAGGATGATGCACACCCTCCAGTTTCAGACACCGCGACTAGCCGCTCTCCTAACCAGGCTGCTGTCTGAGAGGCCCTGATTTTTAGACAAACCGCCCTCACAGGCAGACAGCAGCTCACTGTGCGCTGCATAAAAAGGCGGCTATATTTATTGATGGCAGTGTTTGTTGTAGTTGGGCATTAAGTGGGCCCGAGTACAGTCGCACTAATGGATCTGCAGACATACTGGGTCAATACGAGCGCTACACTGAGCCAATCATCTGATGTGGAGAAACAAGCTTTTACACATGCTGGCTGCTGAAATGCAAGCTGTGGTCCTCAAGTGTCATTATGTAGAGAGACAGAGCACAGTCAGGGTGTGGTAGGGTTAAGTGAATGAAGTGTGCTGTGTAAAATGCAAGTGCCTACATGCACAATATAAATATGAAGCTATACAGGCTGCAGAAAATGTTTGCCAGGAACTTTAGAGACTAATTACTTTGTGTGGTATACACACAGTCCTCACTGCTGCTCTCATGCATTATTTCCAACCCGACCCTCCCTCCATAGGCACAAACAAATCTCCACACAGCAATGTAACGTGTCAAGATTACACCAGGAACATGCTCCATCCCACGCACGAGACGCAGAGGACAGACAATGTCTTTCCTCTCTGAGACGCAGACGATGCTTCTCCTCTCTGAGACGCAGAGGACAGACGATGCTTCTCCTCTCTGAGACGCAGAGGACAGACGATGTCTCTCCTCTCTGAGACACAGAGGACAGACACTGTCTCTCCCAGCACACCTCTATTGCTGGTCCACGGTGAAGACAGCCCTCCTGCTTCTATTCCCACCACAGTGCAGTCATGTACCTGTGACAGCAGACAGTGCTTAACCACTGATCTCCTGTGACAGTTGGCCATCACACAGTAAATGCTGCAGCACAGCACTCTTCTCCATACATTTCAGTTTGGTTTATATAGCACCAAATAAAAACAGCTGTCCCACTGTGCTCTACACTGTAAGACCTTACAGTAACACACAGTTTGCATTAATACATCAGTTCCATGAGTTACAAACTTACAAACCGCGAAAAGGGCAGAGGCGATGAACCGGGCCAAAGAGACATCTATGTAAGCGGAAGTGTGCCAGACTAGAAGTTCGCAGTTGCAAGGTGAGAAACGAGAAGTGTTTCAGCGAGAGACATTAGGTCACGTCCTCCTAGAGCGAAGTGAGTGTCTCGGGGGCAGGAGAGACAGCCGCCATGTTCCTGCAGTGCTACAGCAGGAAACGGTGCCTGTTACACATTATGAGCTGAGTTCAAGCCAAGATTTATGTCCAGATTCATCCTACAGTGTGAAAGACTTCCATCTGCAGCTGTAACAGTAGTTTGGTTTTAAAGAGTCAAACTCTGACAGTTATAGCATGGCTATGGTCACAGACTCTCCAATGAGCCTCTTTGACTCAGCTGAGAGGAAATGTGTGCAGCTGGACGTGTGCTTAATATGCCAACATCACACCTCAGTGCGAGGCCCGGTGACTGCTGGCCCAGTCAGGGACTGCAGGCGTAATGGTCCGGCTTGTTAGCGAGCACTCCAGTTGTGCAACGTGATGGCAACGCTCGCGACAGCACACTCATCACTAATGACGTTGTGCCTGTGGGAGCAAACTGGGAGCTTTCTTTTTCCTCTTCCTAATCAGCGAGTCCAACCGTCGTACCTGCAGCTAACTCCACTCCACTGCACTGCTGTAGGCACTGTTAAAGTTTTACTGTCCAGTAGAGCTGGGCGATATGAGATTTTTTCATATCACGATATTTTTTTTCATTTCAGGCGATAACGATATCTATCACGATATAAGCCAAATAACTATATTTGTAAGATTTAAATGTGCCGTTGCTCACAAGTAAAATGTGAAATAATCAGCAGCTTGTTTTTATTTAAATATTTATTTCCCATAATAAGTTCAACAGGGTAGATGTACTTAAGGAACATGAGACTTTTTCAGATAAATAAAGACAAATATTGCAAACTACACAAAAGGCAGCCGCTAAAGCGTTTAAGTTTCAAAATAGAACAAACAAAACAGGCTAAATTGTCAGTTCCACTTAGAAACAAGATATTGATTCTAAAAATAAATCTTAGTTTGTTTTACAGAAGAACAGACAAAACTGACTAACTTTTGTCAATATCAAATAAACTGAGAACTAAAAGGAAATTCTCAATCTCTCCTTGTTGTATAGCTGAGCTTTTCAAACAGTTTTAACAGTTACTTTAGTCTGACAAAAGCCAAATGACGAATTAGCGCTTCCAGTCAGAGACTGAGGCTACGTCCACACGTGCACGGGTATTTTTGAAAACTGAGATTTTCTGTTTTCGTTTTAAAAAATAATCCCGTCCACACATAAAGGCAGAACTGAAGGAAAACGCTGCTATGAACATGCCAAAGCAGCAGGTGGCGCTAGATTCCTAACCGTGCCGAAATGTTGGCCAATCAGAAGTCTAGAAGCCTCGGTGGGAAAAAGTAAACAAAGCTGGGGCATAGAAGCAGAACCGAGTCGTATGTGTGGACGGACAGTAACTGTGTGTATATGTAAGCATTTAAACACTGCAGAGAGTAGAATTAACAGTAACAGTATTGTAGAAATTCATTTCACCGAAACAATAATGTGGCGCACAGTGTGACGCATGCACCAGTTTATTGTATTTCCAGACTTGCTTTCGGCACAATTTACAGTGCACGCTACTCTATTTTTTGTCAGACTTGAAATAGCCGAAATACCTTCACACTACGGAACTTCTATGGCTCTTCCGTTTGACAATCTCTCCGGCATTGGAACCATCATCTGTTTTCTCTTCGGTCACGCTCGGTTGATTTTTCTAGTCGGCACACTCATTTCCTCCATTACACGCTGGCTCCATTACCCGCTGGCTGCTTCCCAAACAAACACACGTGCGGCTTGGCACTTGTGCTGTACGTAACAAGTCACGCGACGTGACGCTGCGGCTGTGATTGGTTTGGCTCTGCGCTACTTAATTTGGATTGGCTGACCTTTTTTTTTTTTTTTTTTTTTTGAGGACAAGAGCGGCGAGGTCTATCGCGATAGCTTAATTTCTCTATCGAGTAAAAGTTATATCGCGATACATATCGTTATCGTTCTATCGCCCAGCTCTACTGTCCAGCCATGTTTAGTTTAAAGTTAAAACAGACAAATGACAAAATAATTATGTTTGTATATTTACAGATCAAAGTGGTCTCTGATGAACAAGAATGAAATGAAATCTTTAGACAGGTATAGTTTGGTAAGGCAACACTGAGGACTAACAATGTTGTTGGTATCTAATTCTCTAATTGTTTAAATGAGAAGAGCCACAGTGGAGCTACGTCCTGTCGGAGGAGCACCACCCTCCTCCGTAGGCTAATATCTATGCAAACAGACAGAACCTCTGGACCACAGAGCAGGAATGACTTCCCCCCTTGTTTTCTTTCATTCCTATCACAAAGAGACACCGGTGCTTCCATCCAACCAACACAGTGGAAAACGTAGCGACGCTTAAACAGCTGGTCTACTCTTCCCTACAAGGGCTCTATGAGCAGGTAGTGTTTGAATTAGCTGACATCCAGTTCACAGTTCAAGATGCTCACTCGAACGAGTCAAACACTTCTTAATAAGCATCAAGTCAGCAAAACGTCTGTGATATTGATGTGATCATTAAGGGAGCAGAGGGCCTGATTATCAGTTTGAGCTGCTTTGTGATTAATGAACAGGTGAGCAACAACAACACAATCACCAAAGCAATAATGGATTCACAGACATTTTCTGTCTTTTCTGTTTTTCACTAGTTTTACACTTGGCTAAGGCCAATGTCACTACTGGTAAAATGAATACTAGGTTTAAACTGGTAGTCCAACTCCTACAGAGCAGCACATTCGAAAGTCTGCTGTGTCTCAGGAGTATGGAGGCGACTCCAGGAGACATTCATTTAGTGTAGGAGAGCCAGACAGAGCAACACATTGGTATCTATAGTATCTCTGGGGCCACAGAGTACCAGATCTGGTAGGTCCAACATTGGCACCCTGTGCCTTTCACAGATGATTCACCCTGAGCTCGTGTGACAGACACTAAAGGGCCCGTATCAGAAATCAGCAGTGACATGTTGACGTAGTGTAGCCTGGGTTAATGTTAGACCCCGTCAGACACAGGAAGCACAAATCAATGAGCACCAGAGGCTCCCCGAGGCACAGCATGGGAGGGGTGAGGGGGTTACTGTAAATCAATTGTTGGCCAATTCATTTTCCATCGATAGCATCAGAATAATGCCGTGCTTTAATAATCAGGGCCTGGACAGTCAGCTGCTGGGACACAGGGCAGTGGCCCACATTTCCTCTTCTCTATTGCATTGCTGAACACGTGTGCACCTATTCATGTGTGCACAGGGGCATTAGCATGAATTATTCAATACAATGTGTCATTTGTTTTTATTATGGCTGGATAAGAGTGTGCGTTGTGTGTCCTTGGCTGGTGTGTAGCTTGCAGAGCTGCAGCTATCAATTAATCAGGCAAGTAGTTAGAAATGTGTTTGCTATTAATGGGCAAAGAGAACAGACTGATCATTGGTTTCCATTTAGGAAAGTGTTTTCCTTCTGTCAGTGGAAGTTACACTGCTTCTGTATTTTTAACATGTTGCAGTTTGTTGAACAGGTGGTTTCAGTGAGTTTTTTCCCAGTACAGGTTTCTGTGTTTCCTCTCTGCTTTACACATCAGGTCACATTTTGGTTGCACACATGGGTGAAATGCTAACGAGGTAATAACTGGGCACTACAGAGTTTCAATGAAGCGTTGAAGCTAAAATCTTTCCTGGAGGAGTTTTTCTTTAAGAATAGTCACTGGAGTTACTCGATGAATAGTTGTAGCGTATACAGTGATTTACGAATAAATTCTTTACAAATCCTACCATGTGGATTCATGGATTTTTTTTTCACATTCTGTCTCTCACAGTTGAAGTGTACCTCTGGTGCAAATTACTGACCTCTGTCATCATTTTAGGTGGGGGAACTTGCACAATCGGTGGCTGACTAAATACTTTTTTGCCCCACTGTATGTTGCCTCATGTGCTGCACTGCATCCAGTTTAGTCCCAGAGACGAGCGACAGATGGGCTGTGATCACATTCAAAGCTAAGCTCAAACCTCATGCTGATCCAAACAGACAGAAAACTGAGACAAATACTGTCACATCTATAATATATGAGTGTAAGGAGAAAAGAAGACAAAAGATTACTTGGCTCAACAGAAATCAGAGTTACCCTAAACTGGCTTCAATCGATGAGTGAGGGAAACGATGCTCAGGTCAAACCAATGAGCTGGGTGTTATAAGAAGAGAGGGACCACAGGAGCAGAACGTCAGTGTCAAGGCAGAAACTGAGGATAAAGTTAGTGACCATGGCTGTGACGATACCACTAGACAATTTAATTTTTGACAGCACAGAGAACATTTTCACCCCAACCTGCAAAAATAATGACCAACAGGTCATTTCTATAAAAAGTCAAGTTAACTTTATTTTAAAAAGTAACAATTTTAGATGAAGTTTAGAGGTTTTATTCAGTTTACAGATGATGATCGTTAAAGTAAAACACATCTGCGAACCTACGAATGAACCAAGGTTACAACAAACAATTCCTCACATGTAAATAAAATTAATTTAATGAACTATTAAGTGTGAATTATGTGTGCCATTAGTTATGTTGAATTAAAGGACGTATTAAAGAAACAGTGCTCCTGCTGCTGAGTAGCAGAGATGTTAGCTACTTGATCTTTTAGTGAGGGGAGAAGCTGTGTGTCTGCAGCACTGCCTTCTGAAGTGTTTCCAATGATGATAACCATTCAATATTAATCTTAGTATTTACTAATATCTGTGTACTGATGGTTTTTGACATCCCTACTAGTGACTGTTGTACTGCAGGACCAGCCCAAGCTTTAAATAACAGGGCCGGTATTTCAGCAGAGAGTCTGGAAACCACAGAGTTCAAATGTGAGCTCTATGTGACGTCATGTTTGTGTCCTATTGGGTGGGTGAGTAAAGTTTTTGGTGCAGGACCAGTAAAAAAAATACATGTACAGGTTAATTTGCTGAAACACGCACTCCTACTCCTAAAAGGAAATCTGACTTCGACCTGCACTGGCAGTAAAAGCTGAGTAAAACCAAAGAACAGGACCGAACGCAGTTTTGTCTCCTTATTTTGTCAGGGAACATTGTGTGTTGGTGAGAACACTAACTGCCACTCTGCTGTTAGCCTCAGTGCCCCACTTCCACCCGTAACACACATTCACACAATGAATGTGCCAGCCTCAACAGAGCCAGCGCCACAACCTTGGAAGTAATTTCAGGGTGCTAACACTAAACGATGGCCATCCCTGGTGTTTGAATCAAGCTCCAGTGTGGACCATCAAACACACACTCAGCAGACAACATGTATTTATACACGACTCTGTCTAAATACAGTGTTTGACAAGAGCAGCAGGAAAAAGGAACAAAGGTAAGAAAAGCAAATATGGCTGTGATTACTCACAGGTCTCAGGAAATCGCCATGGTTACTGGACTTCCACATACTGTACTGAACCACAGGGAACAGAGGCAGTGTCTCTCTAAACGCTGGACAGAAGCGTGAAGACACTGAAGTCGTCCACAGGGCAGAGTGGACAGGGTGAAGTTGGGGTCATGTTGTTCTGTGCTCCAACGAGAGGGAAGAGTGGTGTCTGTTGGTGGAGTTCACCGAGAGGTGAGCAAACAGACCCGCGTCATAAACAAGTCTGAAGTTTATAGCCACTATTTGGGTTTGTTGTTCTGCCACATTCTGGGGGGTTGGGGATGGCAAAGACACAACAAGAGACGGGCCGAGCAGGGACGCCGTAAAAAACAAAGGGACGTTTGGAAATAAAACCAAATGGCTCACAGCGAGGCCAACTGGCCACTAAATGTTGGGGTCATTCAGAGAGCAGCTTCTCCAGGTCAACCTGCCATCCCAGGTTTGGCTCTCGTTCTGACTCCAGGTCAGTGCTTCAGCCACATACGTCTCCACAGCAGGAAACAACGTGCAAGCTTCCAGAAATAAACAAGAGAAATAACTGACAGGATGTAATCGTTGTGTGTGTGGGCAACGGCGTATCTTCTTCCCTCACTGGAATCTGTCTCCATTAAATGGTTTAGCATCAAGTGTGAGAGTCTGGGGGAGTCACTATAAACGTGGCCGTGCAGCCGTGCTTGGAGTTTCGAACACTCACTTAAAGAAGAGCTCAGCGAGGAGACTGGCTGAAGCAGGAGTTCTCTCTGGATCCTACAAACCCACACATGCTTTTGGGATTTGTCTCTACAACCTTGAAGAAGCCTGTTTATATCCAGGTGTGAGGCTGTGCCAGCAGGTGATGAAAGTTAAATGAAGTGCATTAGCAAACCTGGAAACAACTAGCTGCACGCTGCTGTTGCCACAGCAAACAGGAAACCCCAGTGTGGACGCACACACACCAGGAACGTCAGACTGGCTGCTGTCTCACCAGTTTGTTTAGTGGGATGTGTTAACTGCCATGCTTTCAGATGCTCCACACTTGCACGTGGATTAGGGCCATGCCCTTATGACTAGCAAACAGGTCTGAAGTCACAGGAGTTTTAGATCTGGAAATACCACACGACTAACCATCTGGCTGGTGTGCTGAATGACAGCAGGGCTGCAGCTAAGAAATGAATCGACTTCAGGGTTAGGTTCACGTCAGTGAGGCCTGCTGCTCCCACTGGGCACAAGGATTTTTTAGTTTATTTTATTCAGCGCGTTACCTGCCACCAGGTTGGCTACTGTGTCTCACTGACCTACCTTTGCTGCCATCCAACATACCTAAAAAAAGCTTGAAGAGGGTGAAGAAGTAGCTCAGTACTGCTGTAACATCCATCCAGAGATTAGGCCACAATAACAGGATGGTGTAAGAGTAGTTCTTAAGCTCACAGGTAGTATTCCCCCAAACGTGTCCCAGTGAGGGGGACCTGCCAACAACGTTAACAGTATAAATAGATCCATCATTATCAATGTGGGTTACCAGAGTCAAGCACAGTTCACTGTTTACTGGCAGTGAGCGATGGAGGAAGCTAATCAGGCAGCAGAGGACCAGAGCCGTCACCATGGCAACCAGCAAACCCACGGCTTTGCCAGAGAAGCGTAGACTAAACTGTTAATACTGAGCCAAAGCAGATCCTGATGTGAACGACCTCAGAGAGCGGACACACAGACACACTGCCCACAGCAGGAAGCACAGGGGGCGGGGCCACCTCAGCCCTGGATTAAAGTGTGTCTACACACCAACCATGTGTGAGCACTGGCACGTTTGGTGTGTGGGAGTGCTTTTACTGCAGGTGAGCTGCATACCACAAGCTCCACTGGCAATGGATGAACTGATAACAGACAGAGACATGACGTGCACACACACACACACACACAGAAACACACACACACACACACACACACACACACACAGACACCAAGGAATCAGCAGAGCTGTATCCGCAGCCAGACGCTCACAGCTGACCTTTAACTCACTTCCCTCTAATTAATAAAAAGCACCCCATCAATCCAGCTTTGACACAGCAAACCTCAGCTCTGTTTCTGTCTCTCACACACACAAACACACGCACACACACTTATTCACTCACTATCAATCTCATGTCAGCACGCACTAATGCGCCTCATCATTCATTCATGGAGGGGAAATGGCATACACAAGCAGCAGCTTTGTTCAGAGCAAACAGTGGGATTAGTGCTGTTGGACTCAAGTGAAGCTCAAACTGGATCGAAAGGGACTCACAACAGTTTACACTGAGTGGAAGTGTCTTGCATGATGTTTATATTTTCTTCTGTTATATCAAAGTGACCGGTCGACCCATTGTTGTTAGTCTGAGCACAGATGGTTCTTCTCTGTGGAAGGCAGCAGAGATTGCTGCTATACAGGAGACTGAAACTACAACACACAGGAGGTCGTGAGCACTGACCACTCCCCTTCCTGCTCAGGCTCACCTTTCAATCATCCAGCATTTGATACAGGTCATGTTAGCCCATTGGGGCATATTGGCAAGCCACTGAACATGGTGCTTCAGATTACCTCACTTACCCCATCTTTAAAAGTTAAAATATAGTCAACAGTTAACAGTAAAAAACCCCGCCCAGTTAAGTGGAGACAGGGGTGTGTGGGAGGCTTGGGATTTATACAACACTTTCACATACACTCCATGCACTGTAAGTGCTTCAGGCGTGACGCAACAACGCCTGAGTGCGTGAGCACGGCAGAGAGCAGCAGAGTCAGGAGAACACGTTTTACATGCTGTCCATGGCTCGTTGATACACGCTGTCAGTGCACTGCAATCAATTTGTAAGGTTATGTTAAGTTTACGTGTTGACTTCCTGACCCGCCACGAGGCTGAGCTCTCTTATTTTGAAAAGAAATCAAAGCCACCAACTTTTTCCCTTCATCGATTTGCACAAAACAGGCAAATGATTATAGAAATCCTCCAGACAGTGATTGTATTCATTGACAGCTCATTATACACGCTTGCTTCTTGCATGGCTGCTCAGCTTCAGTGAGGGCAGACATATGAACCTGATTCGCCATCTTTATTGGTGGAATAACGCACGACGTACAGCCGACAGCTTCAGTTTGTTGACAGCGTTCAGAAGTCTTGGTTTGCTGCGGTGGTTCAAAGAAGGAGCAACTGAAACACTGGCTTTGTGCAACAGCAGAGCAGCTTCTTTTCTGCTGCAAATACAGTGGGGCAAAAAAGTATTTAGTCAGCCACCGATTGTGCAAGTTCCCCCACTTAAAATGATGACAGAGGTCAGTAATTTGCACCAGAGGTACACTTCAACTGTGAGAGACAGAATGTGAAAAAAAAATCCATGAATCCACATGGTAGGATTTGTAAAGAATTTATTCGTAAATTAGGGTGGAAAATAAGTATTTGGTCACCTCAAACAAGGAAAATCTCTGGCTCTCACAGACCTGTAACGTCTTCTGTAAGAAGCTTTTCTGTCCCCCACTCGTTACCTGTATGAATGGCACCTGTTTGAACTCATCATCTGTATAAAAGACACCTGTCCACAGCCTCAAACAGTCAGACTCCAAACTCCGCCATGGCCAAGACCAAAGAGCTTTCGAAGGACACCAGGAAAAGTATTGTAGACCTGCACCAGACTGGGAAGAGTGAATCTACAATAGGCAAGCAGCTTGGTGTGAAAAAATCAACTGTGGGAGCAATCATCAGAAAATGGAAGACATACAAGACCACTGATAATCTCCCTCGATCTGGGGCTCCACGCAAGATCTCATCCCGTGGGGTCAAAATGATCATGAGAACGGTGAGCAAAGATCCCAGAACCACACGGGGGGACCTGGTGAATGACCTGCAGAGAGCTGGGACCAAAGTAACAAAGGTCACCATCAGTAACACACTACAACGGCAGGGAATCAAATCCCGCAGTGCCAGACGTGTTCCGCTGCTGAAGCCAGTGCATGTCCAGGCCCGTCTGAAGTTTGCCAGAGAGCACATGGATGATACAGCAGAGGATTGGGAGAATGTCATGTGGTCAGATGAAACCAAAGTAGAACTTTTTGGTATAAACTCAACTCGTCGTGTTTGGAGGAAGAAGAATACTGAGTTGCATCCCAAGAACACCATACCTACTGTGAAGCATGGGGGTGGAAACATCATGCTATGGGGCTGTTTTTCTGCCAAGGGGACAGGACGACTGATCCGTGTTAAGGACAGAATGAATGGGGCCATGTATCGTGAGATTTTGAGCCAAAACCTCCTTCCATCAGTGAGAACTTTGAAGATGAAACGAGGCTGGGTCTTCCAACATGACAATGATCCAAAACACACCGCCCGGGCAACAAAGGAGTGGCTCCGTAAGAAGCATTTGAAAGTCCTGGAGTGGCCTAGCCAGTCTCCAGACCTCAACCCCATAGAAAATCTGTGGCGGGAGTTGAAAGTCCGTGTTGCTCGGCGACAGCCCCAAAACATCACTGCTCTCGAGAAGATCTGCATGGAGGAATGGGCCAAAATACCAGCTACTGTGTGTGCAAACCTGGTAAAGACCTATAGTAAACGTTTGACCTCTGTTATTGCCAACAAAGGTTATGTTACAAAGTATTGAGTTGTATTTTTGTTATTGACCAAATACTTATTTTCCACCCTTACGAATAAATTCTTTACAAATCCTACCATGTGGATTCATGGATTTTTTTTTCACATTCTGTCTCTCACAGTTGAAGTGTACCTCTGGTGCAAATTACTGACCTCTGTCATCATTTTAGGTGGGGGAACTTGCACAATCGGTGGCTGACTAAATACTTTTTTGCCCCACTGTATACTTTCTATCTGTCGTGTCATCCTCGCCATGAATCCACACCCTCTGAATTCTTGGACTCAAATTTCCCTCGCCCCCCCGCCCGCCCGTCCTTGCACATGCTTTTCTCCCTTTTTTTCACTCCTTGTACTGCTCAGAGTCTGGCATGGCCTGTGTTTTTCACCATAGAAACCGACATAACACACCAGCACAGCCAAGCCTGGGCTCAACAAACAGACCAAATAAAATCAATCATTCAGTCGGTGTGTGCAAAAGCCTTTTCTCTTCACTTCACAGCACTTCCAACAGGACGAGGAGGGTCAGGGCCAGGCTGCGCACATTTTTGACATCATTCTGGTGTTGAAGCCAGACGCAGTTTGACATAAAACAAAAGCAGTCACATACATCTGCCCCAAACATTTCTGCAGATGGAGACTTTATATTTGTATTTAATATGACTTGTTCTGACTGTCCCAGGCCCATCCACATAACCTGCTGAGATAGGACACTATTATGTCTATGACGTAATCTGATGATTCGACGAATCAAAACGCGCTGCTATGAGATCAATCTGTTCTTTTAACAACAATCTTGTTCTAAAAACACAGTCTGGCACCTTCTTGGCACCGAGGCAAAACTAAAATCTAACCAATTTGCTCCCATTCCTATGATGTAATCCCCGAAAATGTCAGATATTTGTTTTAGTTATGTAAGCCTTCCTCAGCCCTCTCCAAACCCTCCACTGTGTCTGCCAGATGGAACAAATGACGAATCTCAAGACGTTCAGCGTTTCCTGGCCAGAGCAGTGCAAGTGTGTGTTTGTGTGCGTGTGCATGTGTGTGTGTGTGTGCGCGTGCATTTACTGACTATGAAACCTAGATCTAGTAGATCTAGAAAATAGAAATTTGGGGGAATAAAATGCAGAATGACACTATTTTTATAGCTAATGGGTCCTTGTTCAGCTTCTTTATGTTTCTTTCTAACAGTGTAGTCTGTCTCCTTCTGCATACACATTTATGTGAACTACCAGATCTTTTCTGTTGTCCTTTCCACCCTTCTTATTTCCCCAACGTCTGCAGCCATGATAGTTACATAATTGCTTTGGTAAACTGTGTGACCCCCCCTCCTCCTCCAATCTCACATCACACTGATCTGTTATGTCTGAGGCCGAGGAGACCAGATTCCCAGACACACATATCACAGTGGGTGTTTTTAGGGCAACAGTTACTTTCATGTGTCGCTTTGAAGAACAAAAATAGAAACTAATTCCTTCAAATCAAAGATTGAATGTTGCAGGGCTGTCGTTTCTATGGTGAGAAACTCAGTGAGATAAAGTCTCCTGGGCTGTAATCTCCATTCTATCAGGTAAACACAATGCACCGCAGCTCCTCAGTGCGCCCTCCCCTCAGTGAGCTCATTGTGTTTGGCTGTGTGGGCTTTACTGGTACTGGTGGACCCAGCTGTCTTTCTCATGCTCACACTGGTTCCACAATGTAAGGCCTGACCAACAGCTCTGGATCGCCATAAAATATTGTGTCCATAGTTACCTTTATGGTAAGGTAGGCTGGTGATTGGTTTGTAGGATGATCACTTTAACCTGTAAAAGCATGAACTCTTTCATGTCATCGATTTTTAATTTGGGACCTGATGAATGTAAAAACAAAGAACTACCAGATTTTTTTTTTACCTGATTTTTGTTTCTGAGAGAAATGAGATCCAGATATGAGGACATATTTCGATAGAGCAGTGGCAGCATAATGTCCTCGTAAGTGGATATCAGGCCTTTGTGGAGCAAAATTTTGTATTTTGGTCAAAACAACCCCAAATGTGATGTCCACATATGTGGACGCCAGGTCCTAGGAGGTTAAAAATCTCCCCCTGACATCAATCAGCTCTGCTTTGAGATTTCCAATTAAACAAAGAGTAAACTGGATTTTTTTAATATCCTGGTAAAACAGGGAAAACATGAAATTTAAGACAACCTTCCACCTTCTGTGGACACTGAGGGAGCTGCTAGCCTTTGTCCTTTTTAAATGAGTCATTAGAACAAACTGTTACAAATGTAAGGTTGGCGGCTTCTTCTCATCCTGCCAGAAGGTCTAATGCACCAACTATATGTTGTTTGGTACAAACAATGTGACACATGGGGGATTTAGGGACTTTTCAATACAGACACTTCCTGCTTGTCATTTATTAAACTTCTAATGCAAATAGTCCTTTTTACCACATTTGTTCAGTTTGACACGAGGCCTGGTGGCTGCAGCACTGGCTCCAAAAATCCAAACTCATTTTCCCACTGGGAGACTGCGAAAGGTCACGAGCAGAGGGGAAAAGCCTAAGCTAAAGAGTAAAAAGATGGAACATCTGTCTTTCTCTTAAAGGACAAAGGAAATAAATGTGTTGTGTCCAGAGTGTACCAGCTGGAACTGGTGGACATTTTCCACTCACTGTGCTTCCCCAGAGGTGTCTCTCTTTCCTCTCTCAGGCTCTCTCCTGAACTCTCTTTTACTTATCATTGTACAGTCTGCTAATTTTATCTTCACAAATACAACACAGAGCGATAAGCCCCCTACATATGAACACCAAACAAAGCCGAGTGTGTGTGTGTGTGTGTGTGTGTGTGTGTGGGGGGGGGGATAAAGTTAGTGTGGTCGGGGGGAAGGGGAAAGGGAAAGGGGGCAAAAGCAAACAGTCCTTTCCTCCACTTCTTCATTCCTTCCTCCCAACATGAGGGAGTGAGATTGCAGCTGCAGAGCACACATGCAGCCAACAGCAGCTCGTTCATCACAAACACGGTGCTGTGAAAAAGTTTTTGTCTCCTTCTTCATTTCTTGGTTTTTGTCTAATCGTCAAACTTTAATGTGTCAGACAACCAAACACACTGACTGAGATGCTTTAAATAAGCTGTTTCTGCTCCAAACACGAGTCTGAAAAGAGGAGTGGGCCAAAATTCATTAGCAGTTATGCTTGATTGCAACACTCGCTGCCAAGGGTGGTGCAAGCAGTTATTAGGTTTAGTAATGACTTCTTCACAGAGGGACAGGTGATCCTCAATAAATGAAATCATCTTTGACAAACTGCATTCTGTACTTTGTACGTAATATAACATTAAAACTGGTCTGAAACATTGTGTGACACATTTTTTAAAAAAAAAAGCTCTAATAACATTATAAAGTCAACCTACATTAAACTATTTAAACTATAATCTGTCCCACAAGTATTGAAATATTATTACATGCTGCCTACAGGAGCGTGCAGATTCACAGCACACTGTCCACAGTGCTGCAAGCACAGAGATCAGGACAGTGCATCTGTGGCTCAGCATTAGAAAAACAGAAACAAATATGCTGTTAAGTTAAAACCGCACATGAGTCTTCAGACGAGATGTAACTGCAGGGGCAGAGTTTACAAGCAGGAAGCAGGATGGACTCAGATAGCTGTGGTCAGTTTAAAGGAAGCTGAGGTGTTAATGGACCCAGACTGATAAGAGTGCTTAAGCCAATTAAGGGAGGAGTACAACCATCATTGCTTATCTGGCTTCATGTGTCTTTTTATGCAGTCGCCTACAAAGCCAACAGTTCTGTGTTATTTAACTGCATTAGTCATGTGAAATGACTTGCAGCACTGGAACGTGTGGGCCTGTGTTGCACTGATAAATAACAAACAGGTGCCGGGATGTTTCACAGGTTTATCGTTGCAGCCGCAGCTCGCAGCTATCGGGGCCGAAAATTGACCGAACGTACGCATTTTTACAGCCACAGCTGCATGTGAGCCCCACCTAAGCACCGGGGAGGGATCAAGCAGGCAGCACAGCACTGGCAGGTCTGCACTGGCTGCACTAAGCAGTGACGCTGATCGATTTCATTGTGCAGATTAGATTTGGGGAATGCAATGGGATGGAGCTGATGGTGCTCTGAGTGGAGGTGGGTGGGTTCATCATCATCATCAGGCGCCAAGTTGGTCTACTGAAGCCTTCCAAAGCCAACACACACACACACACAGGGGGGGGGAGGTGGATCGGTGGGTGGGGCCATATCACGACTGGCTGGGGGGTGCAGTTAGGCAGCTGTGAGCATTTCAGAAAAGATTAGCACCAGGTTCAACTGTAAACAATGAGCTCATTCTCTCTGCTAGAGCACCGCAGAACACACCACATCTGTTTTTGAACAAGCAGGCTCATTCAAGGCCCACACTGAGGTAATCAACACCCACACTTGTAAAAATTAAACTGGGGAAAACGCTGGAGACTTAAAGTCATGCATTGTCCTGCAGCTACGGGAAAAAATATGCACGACTAGTGTTCATTAAAAGGAATATTAATGAAGACTATAGCAGGGAAAGGCTTGGTGCGAGGGGGAAGGACGGTGGAAGGTTTCTCAAATGTCCCTCGCTTCTTAAAAATACCAGTGTGGTGAGCACTATCGGTTTCTGTCTGAATCCTCCAAGCTGTTTTTCTGACTATTGCAGAGCCCCTGGCAATATTGTTTCATCTATTAAAATGGTACAGGACTCTAAAAGCCATTGTGCACAGCACGCTTTAAAATGGATTGAGATTATTTCATTACACTGTAAAAAAAATCAGCTTTCCCAGATGTGACTTGCTGCAGATGCAGAAATCTTCAACACAAGCCTGCATCAGTAGGTCCTGCAGGAGCTTAGACCTGGATCACACAGAGCATTCGATGGTTAGCTTTACAAAAGGATCATTATGAGGAAACTTTTGATAAATGAAGTGGAGTATGGAACAACTGTGTCCAGGATTAACAGAGGTCCAGTTAAATGTCCTTACTACAGAGGGTGGAAACAGTAGACTGGCATGCTTTGACTCCACCGCTGGCCCCATCCCGTCCCTAAAAACAAAAGTATCATATGGCCAAGGAGGATTGTGAACCATTCAGCTCAGTTCAGCTCTAATTATATAGTGCCAGTTCACAACAGCAGTCACTGCACGGTTTCTTTACATCGTATACTTTACTGTATACAAGCCACACTGCAGCCCTGCAACTCCTTTGTCGTCTTTGACATGCTGGAGCTGTTTTGTGCAGAGATATGATGAAGATGACGAGCTTGAAGGAAACAAGCATTCACTGCTGTGATAATAAAGCTGTGCAGTGAGACTCAGAGACAAAACACACACGTACAGCCAGCTCACGTGCACAAATCTTTCAGTTAGGAGAGACGTTTTCAGAGCTGTATGCAGCACAGATCGGAAACGTGTGCGTGACTGAACTCTTTTCTGACAGACTTAACTTTTCATTAAAAAACAAAAGGCTAACACAAAGAAGGCATGAAAATAGAAAATGAGAGTTTTTCATTACGTGGGTTTGTGTGTGGCAGGCACGAGGGTCAAGCAGACACCAGGAGCAGGTGGCACCGGGGTAGGTGCTGCTGGGCTGACGGGTGCTGATTGGTGAGCGCTGCCCTTTCACGATCCACGTGCCATCTGCCTCGGCCGGCAGTGACTGCATCCCCAGTGACAAACAGGCAACAGAGGGACGGAGGCTGTACTGCCACGTTAGAAAGCTTCCAGCTCTCTTGCTCATTTTCACCACCGCCCTCTGCTTGGTTGTCAGAAACAGCTCGGGCCCCTGTGGCACCGGTACCTGGGTGTAACGCTACGCCAACATCGTCTCGTCCAGCGCGTTAGCTTTGACTTACACTAACCGATCTGTTTGGCTGCATAGAGTAAAATGTAGGGAAAGGCCCGTCTCCATAGAGAATTGATGTCACACTCTGCCAATTTAATTTGGCAAACCAATTTATGGAATAGTTAATTGCAACACTGCTCTATTTAACAGTCAAATGAGGTCTGGAAGATGTCCTCGGTCTTGTGACCTTAGAAATGTCATATCGTTTAATCAGAGCTGGGAGGCAGCAGCAGTTCACTGTGTGCACTGTCCTGAGTAGAAAAATGGCATTTTTACTTGGCAGTTTGTGTGTCTTTTGCAGCTTGGGGGGTTGGAGGGCAATCAGGATGCCTGTGCAATCTGCATGCAACTCACACTCACGAGCGGCTCCAACACCTGTCTTTTTTGTGGTAAAAAGGGCAACTTGCAGAAATAAAACGGGGCCTTGTTGTGGTACTTAAATCATCTCAGCTTTCTCAATCTTCCTCCCATTGGAACCGGGTTGGAGGCGGTGATGAGCTATTTACGAGGAAGGTCATGCTGAGAGGGCATGGCAAAGAGCCAGCGCTCTGTCTCTCCTGCTCCTCTTCCTCCTTCCTGCCCTTGTCTTTGTTTTCTCCCCTCTGCTTTCCTGCACCAACTCTGAATGCTAAAATCAGAGAAGGCAGAGTGTATCATGCAGCAGCATGGATACACTCTGTGCAACCACACAATCAAAAGTGAGTTTGCAATAGCTGAGACTGTTTGCTACCAGCTCTGAGGGTGATTTCACACATAACTTCAGTGGCTTTGTTTCCTATTGGTGTTCACACCAGGTGAAGAAACTGAAATGTCCAGTCAGTGCTTCTAACGGTTCAGCCATCTTCCTCAAGCATTAGTCAAAAGGACATATTTTTGATGCATGCTAGCATTTCATACTACATACACAGGTTGACCTGAAGCACAACACAGAGCAGCTTTAGCCATGAGACACCCTGAAGGTAAAGAGTGGGCAATCAGATTTCCACGGGGGGAACTACAAGTGCTGTGGAAGGCCACACCAGTAGACTGAACCCAGCTCTGCTCAACATTACTTTGACCTTTTTTATAAACAGACTGCTGCTGGTGGGAATAAATGTGAACAATAGGTCAAACCTTCGATCACTATTTAATCAACGTTCCCCAAAACAACAAAATGTACCTTCATGAACATTCAGCATATTTCCCACATACAAAGGTGAGTATCTGGGCTGTGTCACCAAAGCCTCACAGTGAAGAAGAAAGAAAGAAAAACTCTAATTTGGCTGTTTGGTTTCTCAGCTGACCCTCCAACCTTCCTGCAATCTCCTCAATCTGCTCTCGTCCATGAATTTCTTTCTCTCTTCATGGATGGATGCATGGATGGATGCATGGATGGATGGAGTCTCTGATGAGGGTCTCAATAAAAACAGTGGGACCGGTGGGATGGGCCTAGACTGCAACCCTTCCATGCTGTAATCTTCCTTGCCTCCATCCGATCAGCACTATGAGAATCTCTCTCCGTCTCCACCTCTGTGTTCAGTAAATTGCACTAATGTACTGTGAAAGCTCTCTCGCGCTCCTTCTCGGAGCTGCACACCTCCTTCATCTCACACCAGTTTAATTAGCGTAGCCAACAAAGCAGAAAACAGATGTCTGCTTAACACGTACTTCTGGCCAAATATGGAGTTTAATTAGAGGTCGAGCATCAGTTGCCAATGAGTATTTCACCATTTTACCCCAACCCTTACCTTTTATTACAGTATTCCTTGTTGTGTGTTTGCAGCCGTTGCAGGCGTTGACATAAACGAGAATACGCCCTAATTTGAGGAAACGAGTCAACCTTGACTTGTTTTTTTTCAGAGCATCTTTGGCCACATCAAACACACACACACTTGAAAACTGGAGATGGCACACCATCAGGAGCAGGCAGCGGGAGACGGGGATTAGATTGGGTGTGAAATGCATTCCACACCCAGACTTTCAAAGAAGGGAAGAAGGAGCTGTGGCATTCCTGGGTGCACCTAGTGGAGGCTCTCCCTTTGATGTTTAATTTAGAGGCAGAAGGAGGGACAGACTGAAAGGCTGGATGGAGAGAGCGATGGTGGAAGTGTAAGATAAGATAGAACTTTATTAATCCCTCAGGTGGGTTCCTCTGGGAAATTCGAGTGTTGAGTGTGCTGAAACTCTGCTGCGCTTCATCAAAGGCTTTGGGTTCCCTCTCCTCTTCATTTATACACCGACAGCGATAAAGGCGAATATGCTCGAACGCAGCAGAGAGAAAGGCCGGGGTATGAAAGAGGAGGGAGGAGGGAGTGAAGCGAGGCTCATAAACGAGGCTCTAGTGGGGAGCTGAGCCAAATCTGACTCATGGAAGCAGTTTTGGCTGCCATTTCCTCTCTTCCTCTCTCCTTTATCGTTCCTTCCCCCTTCCTCAGCTGGGGAGACCTTCCTCCTCCTTTCTGCTCACTGAGTGAAAAGTGGAGCTGTGCGCCAGGCGGAGGAAGCGATTAAAAATTAATGGAAGCTGAGTGACAGAGAAACCTGCAAGGGCGTGTGTGTCGCTCTCTGAACCCACCAATCCCCAACAGGTCAGAGTGCTCAGTGTGTAGGTCTAACACAAGCCCCCCTCATGCTGGGGCTGCTGTTGCCATTGTAATACAGTAAGACAGAGTACTTATCAGCGTTAACTGTGGGCTGGATGGAGTACAGAGCTGCTGAGGAGTAACGCTGATGAGCACCCACTAAGATATGGAAAAGAGCTGGTGTGAGAAGACGAGTGTTTATGTGAGCAGCAACAGACAAAGAGTGTGCTTTGGCTGAGAGTAAAACAGACGATGAGAAGTTGGACTGTGTGTCAGGGCCTCTAAGCCCCTCCCTGTTTGTAAGAGTGATGCACATCCATCGCTCCTCCGTGTCCGCAACAAAAAACAAACACCACCATCTACCTTTTTTGCTGTTACAGGCAAAACAAGTTTTAAAAAAAAAAAAGAGTTTCAGTAGTAAAATAATGTTGCAGAGCACCACTGGTGACCTCCATCCAGAAATACACTGGAAATTCACCAGCGTTTGGATTTTTCTAAGTACAGAAGTTGATGTTGATAGATTTCTTCAGTGAACATGCAGCGAATGAGTTTGAAACAAACACACAATGTAGACTTTAAGTTAAGATTTCTTTGTCAAACTGCTGATTGGATGGTGAGGAGCAGCGTGCTGCTCGGGATGGATGAGACTGTATAAAACGAGAGCTGAATTAGCGAAACACAATAACAGATTTCAGTTAGTCGCGGCTGTTGGCTGTGAGGAGCGCTGATGCAAAGTGAAAGTTAGCAGGTGTAGCTGAGAAACAAAGCTTGTAAGAACAAAGGCACTGCCTCGCTGTGTGCACGTTTGCAGTTTGTAGGTTGCAGCATGCACCAGTGCAACCGTGGTAGATAGCAGAAGCATGTGGTTACACCCAGCTCCATCTCACAGAGGCCTGTGGCGGGCGGCCATTTTGGTTAAACCCAAGTCGGTCTGCGCTGGGGGTTTCAATACCGCACCCTTCCCCAGCCCGTTCTGCAGCTCCTCCCTCCCAGAACTACCACACAAATCTCAGTTTACAGCATCTGAAAGGTGGATGTGGGCCATCAAATTACCAGTATGCAGTCCATGTAACACAACTAACCAGGGCTGCAGCTCTACTGGCAGCCATCGCATGAAAGGCTGCAGTCATACGAGTGGCGTCAAGCACTCAAGGTGCTTTATACTGTAAGCTAAAGAGCCCAAAATCCCATAGTAACACAAAGGAAACCCCAACAATCAGACAGCTGCCTGTGAAGGGGGGGGGGGGGGGGGGGGGGGGGGGGGGGGTGAGAGCATCTTTAAGAAGAGATTTTGACCTCGTATTTGAGGAGCTGCATCTGGATTCAAGAGGGAGCCAATGAAAATGAGCCATTACAGCAGAAACATGCTCTGCCTGTCAGGACTCTCACTGAAGCAGCCTTTAACTGAAGGTTTTTCACAGAGGTTTGAGAACAAACTGATAATAATGAAGCACAGCAGCCAGCCTAGAAGTCAAAGAGCCATCCTCAGAGACAGGATGGGTCTCATTTTGGAAGTACTGCAAAGATGCAAGGAAGCACTAATGTGCTGAGTGTGACGATGGATGTGCAGGGGACCAGCAGACAGTGACACTCACCTGTAGTTGGACAGCAGCAGGAACACAGCAGGCAGCCATGGAAGAGAAGAGGAGACAAAAAAGGGGAAGTCAGTGCAAACTAATTGCATAATAAAGCATTGATTCACAAAGTGGTCATTTAGGGGGATCCAGCAAAATGAGCTTAATTTCACTCCAAGTGAAATGATCCTCATTAGCAGCATGTACATGATTCATTTCACTCATCATCTGTGCTTCCCCACAGGAAGTGCACAAACTCAGGTCTGGGACCCTGGTGGGCTCTAAACACATGAAAGTAAACCAGCTCCACTGAAATGAACCAGCACACGTAATCTTTTCCATGTTATCTGTAATACATACTGAATGCATATATGCTCAGAATATACAGTGAGATCATATCACCAGAAACACATCCGTCCTCTTCTGCTCACGGTCACATGCACATATGAAAGCTAATGTGTGCACTCACATCAGCTCAGTGTGCTGCTGTCGTTCACCAACACGAGCACGTGCACGGCACATGCTCACGCTCACATATGTTAGTCAATCAGACTGAGGGTAAACCACGAGGTCATCGGCGTACACACACATTTCTCTCATTAAGGAAACACCTGGAGGTGACCTGGACCGAGTGCAGTGAGACGGACAGAAGGACGCCGTGGCTGAAGATCATTCGATAACAGTGTCTGAGGAGGAATCCAGAAAGAGGCAGCTTTTCCTCCCCGCTCTCTTTATGGCACCACAAAGATAAGAAGAAAAAAGACAAAGACCACAAGAAGAAGGAACGCTGGAGGAGCAGGTGCACGGTTCCTGCAGACTTCCATGTACACAGTGTTAGTACATGAGCGCCTATCTGAGCGCACATTCTGTGCCACACACACACGTTGGTGTGGCGCTGACACAAACAGATGAAGTGAGATAATATTAATGGAGCTGATGACAACACTTTATGTTACTGTAAGTGCAACGACAGCTTCCCAGCAAGTGTTAGACCAAACACACGCAGAGGAGCCGCCACAGCTATCAGGGGCTCAGTGCAACGCTCACTAAGGACGTGTAAGCATGCTGCCAGCGTCTGCAGTGCACAGCCAGCTAACGTCGCCACACACTGACTGTGCAGAGCTGTGAGGGGATGAGGCGTCTCGCCTGGTTATCAGCGTTTTTATAAACACCCCTTTAACCACAGCCCCGGTTCTTACACACAGCCACACATACCTGCATGTGGGTGCTTGAATGATTAATGGGGCATACAGAGCACAGGCACCCACACGGATTAGCTACTAACACACGGCCGTGACTATCTGTAGCTAGGCTGTAGCTGCCTGGCACAATCTGCCCCACTTCCTTCTTTTTTCCTAAACTCTGCATTTCACAGGCCCGCCGACATCGCTCTCCACGCATATGAGCACCTCCTTCACTGCACCCCCTAATGAGGTAATAAGGGTAAAACTGGTCTAAATGTATTTGTTTTTCACACTGAGGGCCTAATTAGCTGCTCCTACAACCCCACACAACGCTGCCATGTGCACGTTCCTCAGGTGTGGGTCAGCATCTTATTTTGTTACACACTGCTTTTCATACATGTGGAGACAAAAGCATGAGAAAATAAAAGTACGCTGTGGTCTGTGTCCCAGACCTGAACCAACAACTGCCTTCTGTGGGAATAAAAACAGCAGCAAAAGGAGGTGTAGTTTAAGTTGAGGTGGAGCAATCCCTCAGTGGGTTTCACTTTCACATGGTGATTAATCACTTAAGAAGATTTGCCCCCCCCCCCCCCTCACTTCCCTGTGGTTGTCTGGCTAATGTCTCTCTGCTTAACCCATTTGAAGCCCCGGCTGCAAAGTGGCACATTTTCATCTGAAAGGACAGAGGACTCACTAAGACAATAGACAGAAGGGGGTGTGGGTTGGGGGGGGGGGTCTTTCCTCTCCCCACAGGCTCTCCTGTGTTGTTAGAGAAAGCTAGCATGTGGTCTCCACCTTCTCTGCAACTAAATGAATGATCTGTAATCGGGACAAAAGTGCTTCCCTCACTGAGCACACTCAGCTCCACTTCAGGAACTTTATCAGCTGAGATCTCTCACGTTTGTTCTGTGTGAGGTGCTTTAAGTCCAGATGCAGGAACGCTGTACTCTACATGCTGTGTGGTTTACAGGATGGGGGGGGGGGGGGGGGGGGGGGGGCTGGAAAATTACCTTTGCACTTAGACCGACTGTTTCTTCTTTGTGGTGCTAAAAACGCTCACATTTCCTTTCCTCGCACCTATCAGAGGCCTCAAAAGTGATGACACTAACGCTGATGTTGAATGGTGGGAAAATGTCAGAAAAGTGGAAGCAGACAGTACAGGAGTGTCGAAAAGCGTGTCTGTGCACGTCGGCTATTTTAGGTCTCTGAGTCGCTTCACTTTCTCAGACAGTAAAACAGGAAACTGGATGTGCTGAACATTACAGCAACATCCTCCCTGTAACTCGCAGCTCCTTCAGCAGGTTACTACAGCAGGCGCTGAGGTCAGCTGCTCGTCTGAGCACACACGAGAACTCTTAACCAGTACAAGAGCTGGGCTGGCTTTGTTGCTGTCAGTGAGGGGGCAGTCTGTGAACGAGCCCACACCCTGTAAAATAGTGACCAGTTGACCTTGAGCCTTATAAACCTACATCTAAGACAGCAAGGCCCCAACCACAGAGACTAGTCACTGCAGTCGAGTCACCTGAAGAGGCCCACTCACACAGGCTGCTGTTTGATTTCTGCTCTTTTCCACAGGGCAAAGGTCACCAGGAAGAACCTCGGGACTTCTTCCAACATGCAAACTTACAGCTGTCCTTCTTTTCTGTCACTTTGTGCTTATCACAAAGATTAACAGGCTGTTTGCTGTGTTAGGGAGCGGAGAGCACCACCCTGCCTAGGCCACACCCTGTTAGGAGCCCTAATGATGTGGCCTGATAGAGACACGTGTTGCATACAGGCCACAGATGTTTGACGACCTCACAGAGAAACAGCAAAGATCCTTTAGACTAGCATCAATCTCTGAATCACTCAAAACTGCAAAACTGGGGAAAGGTGCAGGAAGGTTGTATCTGGGTTTTAGAGTATATTGAGAAGTAAGGACATCCAAATGACCTTTAACAAGCAGAAGTTAGTCCTGCAGAGGTTGGAGAGGGGTCACTGCAGCCCACTGAGAGAAGCTGCTGTGCCTTCGAGGAGCAGTTTGTTCTGGAGACAAGTCAGCGAAGAAAAAGTTCACACAGCAGTGCTAACAAAATGGATTCCTTTGCAGAGTGAGCAAATGAGGAAACTGTGGTTTGAGGCTAAGATATGAGGAGGCTAAATAAGGTGGAAGGGGACACACCCCCTACCTGACCACAGGACCGACTCAACCTGGAACCAGAAGACTCTTCACGCTGACGACAGTCTGTTTGTGTTGCTGCGCTCTCTTTTGTCCGGCCTGTTCTCCTCATTTCCCTTTTCTGCTCTCACATCTGGAAAGCAGGACTGGTTTCCCTGCCATTCCCCATGCATCCACACACACACACACGCGCGCGCGCACACACACACACACACGCGCGCGCGCACACACACACACACGCACACTGACGTCATGCAGTTTGCTCTGCCTGATGGAAAGCATATGAGCTGAGAAAGGAACACTGGAGGAAGGGGTGTTGTCACTAGAACACGCAATTTATTTGCCAGAACTCGATTAAAATTCATTTTTTCCAGGACTTTTTCCCTCTTTGTACCTTATAATGCTGCTGCTTCTTCATGACAGTCTTATTATTCCAAACTTCAACATTAGGACCTGGTGCAGTGTTGGGATTACAGATGAGTGTTACATCTGTCCTTCTGCATGTAGACCCAGGTCTGACACTTCTACCCATAGGAGCAACATTAGCTGGTTTCAGAGCCACACATCTCCAGCTTTGCATATGAAACTTTCTCCTTTTTCTATTGCAAAATCCTGCAGGAGAGGTGGGGTGCACTGGAGAACATGCTTCCAGCTGGACAATGCCATTGGCTGCCTCCCCAACGCTCACTGGCTACATTTTTCCATAACATCAAAGCCAAGAAAAACCTCCTATGTTGCTTTCCTCTGTTTGGGAATTTGCCACCACCACCATAATCACTTCTCCTGCCGGAGCCAGAATGGTTGCTAAGAAGGAAAAATAAGAGAAAATAATACAAACGGAGGTGGTCTGTGCGTGTTCTTGGCGAAGGACGCATCTGATCTGGTTTGGATTTTTCCTCATTGTGAGCTGCAGGACACAGATGACTCGCTGTCAACTTTACAGGCCTTATTTACCATGTATGTGTTTCTGCAGGGCCTTTTTTCACTTACTGTGGTGCAGAATTTCAACACTTCCTGCAAATTTAGGCTGTGAAACTCCTGCACACAATTTTACTGACTTCATAATGTTCAGGCGCAGATTTGCACAGGTGAGGTGTGGCGTGGACAGTACCTACCCACGCTCCCCCTCTGTGAGCTCTTTCTGCTGATTCAGAACCAAAGCATTACAGATTTGAACTTCAAGGCAGGTTCACATGTAAGCATGACACTTCCACCCGTCATGCTACACCCGCTCAGCTTTATAATGCTAACATGTTTGATCTGGTCAACACACAGCGCCTTTAGAGCGTTTAGTACCAACAGCAACACCAAAACAACAAAAACAAGAATGCGATTAAAGCAGCGAGTGGCACTGCACATGAACTGTAGGTACACTGCAGCTGGTGTATATAAGCCCTCTCATGCTGAGGGGTGATTACCTAGTTTGCAGTGCTGGTAATCTGTAAAGCAGCTTGGAGAGAGTTTTTTAAAGACGCAGCAGTGGTGGCAGTCTGTTCTCTCTCTCCCCCTGAGCAGCATGGCCAGCCTCACAAGCCTGCCAAAAAGAACTACCAGGAGGTATGAATCACCACATGGACAATATTTCACAATATTGTTAAAGTGCTTTGTGAAGTAGGTCAGCTGTACGAGTAGGTGCAAACGATGGTGATGAGCCTCCCACAGAGGTGCATTAGTGTTGGTGAAACGTCTAAAACTGATAAGAACGGCAAGAGAAAACATGATGAGGCTCCAACGGGGCGTCAGCAAACGCTCCTGTAGTTTGGAGGCTACACCAACTCTCAGGAGAACCGAGAAAGCAGGTGGACACTGACATTTGACTTTGGCTAGGGTCAGTGTCACTACTGACAGCACGAGGCAATGCCTCGACCTCTGCACAGGTAGTCCAGCATCTCCAGGATAGAGCGCACCATTACCAGAAGGCGCAGTCTCAAGACCAGGAGACAGGAGAGCTGGACAGGTCCTTAACCCGTCAGCAAGACCAGGACCTACTCCTCTGTGAAAGGAGGAACAGGTCACAGCCACAGGCCTAGAAAATGACCTCCAACAGATGACTGGTGTGAATGACTCTGACCAAACATTCAGAAACGGCGCTCCAGTGGGCCCAGTGCTCCTCCCAGCATCATGGAGCCTGATTCACATTGGTCCTTTATTTCTAACATATTACTCCACCCATATCAGCACAGACATTTAGAGTGATTATTTTCTCTTTCAGATCTGTGTTTTCAAAATGTTCCTTTCCTTTTTGTGAGCAGCATATCCTCTAAAGGGTATTTATGGGCTCTATCATTCTACAACACAATGCAGTACGAGTACAGGAAGGTAGCAGGACTCCAAGCTTGAAAGCAGCCTGGGTCTCAGCATTGTGCTGCTCCTGACTCCTCGGTGACACTGCATGAGTTCTAACATGCAGTTAATGTGTTTGTGACAACACAAACACATTAACACACATACACACAAGCGTGTGCACGTCGTCTTTCCACCAGCTCAGAAAAATGGAAATCAAAGTATTTACGTATTGTGATCCACGCTGGCACCCTTCAGCAACACAAACTGGGCCTTCACGACTCCTCCACCAAGATGCTTTTGTATGGAAACAGTTTTCATTCATCTTTGGCAAAGACGCCATGTTTCTTAGAGTTTGTTTTAAAAGAGTAGAAAAAATGTTGTGGTTTGATATCTAAAATAGAAAACAGGATGTCCTGTTTTCTTAACTTTAACCCAGATATGGAAATTCTGTTATTCCCGTCAGTGGAACAGCACGGGAGGCAGACGCTGCCATTCTTGCTCTGTCTGCCGTACAGCCACTGTGAAATTGTTCGCTTCTCTGAAGTAAGCGTGCTGGGAGCCTATGGAACCACACGTGTGGGCGTACGTATGAGTGAGCGCACTACAGAGTGTGTTCAAGTGCACTGCACGGGCACATCATAATGTGGAGAAGACATAGACTGCAACAGAAGAACGGATGAGCGAGTGAGAGCGAGTGGACGGCTGAATGAGAGAGCAGAGAGAAAGCTCTGGTCAGGCACGCGATGCTCAGCCAGAATCAGGTCAGAGGCCTCCCTCACATCCACGCTCTGCAGAAACGCTCACTTCTGCACGGCTCCGCTAAGTTATACGCTGCTGCAAAGAACCACTTAAAGGTACAGTGCAACATTTTGGAAATCTGTTGTTTGCAACCTTACACAGAGACAGAAGTCACCGTGGATAGGGCCTTAAGGTAAACCGACTTATATACAGTACTTTTGCTTTTCTATGTATTAATCAGTCACTTGTAAAAAACAAGGTATGCACGCCTCACTTTTGCAAACAGCACAGCTTCATTGAAGCTTAATTAAGTTTAATATCCACACAGTATCCTGATGGACTTCCACCAGCTTGGGTCCCACAGACTGTGACGTACGTGTGAATGTAAGGACACTAGAAGCAGGTGACACGATGAACAAACAGACACGTGCATACACAAGGAGAGCTATATTTCTATAACATCTGACAACTCTCACTGCAGGTCTGTGGTCCCTACAGTCGACATGCATGACGTGGATGATCCAATTATTCTCCACTGTTGCTCCATCAAGGTTGGAGAGCTGCACTAATGAAGATGCGAGGAATATTAATATAAAGGTTTCCCTGTATGCAGATGACATACTTCAACATATCCCTGGGAGGTTTGGACAGACAGCTGACTAGTCCACCACAAGAGACCCGACTCGATAACAAGACACTGGAAGTGTGACACTGGAGCATGGTCTCTGAGTCTAATGCCGCTGCAAGGAGCATGAGGTCACAGTATAACGCCGGGTTTTAGATCCGATTGTGGGAATTTTATAATTTAGTGATTAGGTTTCAAAACACAAGCAACTATTTAGTCCAAGTGTTTGTGCTTTTTCAGCTGAATATCACAAACCCTTTGTCGTGGCCCTGATTGCCATCCAGCCCATCCTTATATTTCTGTTGTCCAGCCCTTCGGGCAGTCATGTGTTGTCTTTATTGTGCTGTATAAATAAACTATGGTGTGGTCTTCCTAAACTAATAAGTGCACCAACTTTGGCTGAAATGACCTGTTTCAATTACTTCATCCGGTCTAAGAAATATAATTACAGCTCTGAGAAACAAATAAGTACTTTTAAATGAACATAAACAGGAGATCCAGCTGGGATTATGTCTCTGTGCTCCTCCCACCAATCACCTGGAAGTCTCCTCTGCACAGAGACAGCGCACAGAGCTTCTTTCTCATTGTAGTATTTACCTTATAATATAAAGCACTACATGAAATTACTGTTATTGTGAAACGGCACAACATAAATTAAGAGCTGTGCCATATCATTCCGTTGGCTCACTGACAGAGGAGGACGGCCCTCAGGCTCTCTGTACTAATAAATGCTGCCAGCCTGAAGCTGAACTGATACATTAGTTTGGTATGTTTTTCTATATCATAAATATCATTATCAAAAATGTGCTTAAAATAACACGGCATCACCCTGGGGCTGTGTGACCGATCCTAATCCAAACTAAAATGGAATTATCCAGAGCTTAACGAGGTTCCTCTGGAGATGCACTGCTCCAGCACTGCTCGTGCATGCACAGTGTCGCAGCGGCACTAAAGCCAGCCAGTTCCTGATTCTGCCCTAGAAGGCTGCATTCGCTTAGCAACCACATCAACGTTCAGCCGCCGCAGCAGTCAGTGTAATGTAGGCCAAAATGCTGTGTGGAAGCAGTCTGGTGCTTCTCGTCACCTCATGCTGCAGTAAGCATTAAGGAAAAGGAAGCCCCCCCCCCCCCAGCACAGGACACGCTGTAGCCCTGCCTGTGTTTAGTGTCACACCACACAGCTGCTCAGGCCTCGAGACAAAGGTTATTAGATCTACTGTACAGAGGGACAAAGAGCAAACACAGGCCGGTTCAAGCAGGGTTAATGGAGCAGTCTGCAGATTGCATCTGGATTCCAGTTTGTGACTGCCAGAGGCGCTGATGGTCATGAGTTTAGGATTTCTTTTGAAAACACTATCCCTGTTTGTCATTGTTCTGCAGCGCAATTACCTGAGGAGGTCATGTGACGGAAACATTTCACCATATGCCGGTTCAACTCAGACTAGATCCATCAGCAGGATGAGGAACATACTACTAGAGCAGGGCGATATGGCCAAAAATATTTATCACGATATATATTTGAAAATTTGCGATAACGATATAACCGACGATATAATTGATGCGAGACAAAATACAACTCCACAACATTACTAGCGCAAAAAGACAACCTTCCATTTATTTTCACTTAAACAAGAAGCTGGTTTTTATGTACATTAAAGCTTTATAAAAATGTAACAGTGCAAATGCAAATTCCTTGCTGAAAGTTTAACCAAAAGGCATTTCCAGTAGAAATGGGCTGACATATCCTGAGCATAACCATGTATAATATCCACTGAAGTTAAAAAGAGGTGCTTTGCAACATTAAACTGCAGTGTGCAGTACGTATTTTTCGGACCATAAGGTGCACGGGATTATAAGGCACATTAAGCGAAACAAAGCAGTCAGATAAATCAAACTTTATTAAACTCATTCTTCTTGCTTCCTCCACTTCTGTACCATTGATTCCTTAATGTTGAATTCTCTGGCAGCTGCTCTATTCCCATGTTGTTGCAGTATATTAATGACTAACCTCGTATTGTGGATGGATTATCTCAGTTGTTCTCCTGACTGAAGTTTGGTCCGTTTACAGCATCCTGCCATGCGATTGCATTTGTCTCTAACCATGAAGAACCTTCACGTTAACTTTTATAAGTGGAAAAGTGTTAGTGTTCGTCCTCCAGCTTCACTGTTTATGTTATGCTAACATAGCTGTGTCGCTAGCGATCACGTAGCACATCATTATATACCAGCTAGCCCAACTTCAGTAACCCTACAAACGTCACTGCTGTTTAGTTTCCTGTCTTCATTTATGTTGGAAGTGATAGCAGAGCTGTACGTTTGATTTTTTTCAGAAATCTCTCCGTCAGAACATGCTATATCATGCTTAGGTAACTAGCGAAACTAGCGAGCTAACTTCCGCTAGCTTCCTGCTAACTTCTAACTCCGTTAAATGTAATAACTTTTGTTTTCATGGATGCCTGGAAGTTAAACTTTATAGTTACACCTGGTAAAGCAGCAATGCTGATCGTTTTATTAAAGATGAAAGAATTTAGACAGTTAACTCTTGGTGATGCTGCAGTGTTGTTTGACCTGAAATATACGGAGTTTAGGACCCAGATTACTCCCAGATTTAAGAGCATCTTAGTCCGACAAATATGACAATAACAACGGCCGCTTGCATGTTCTGCAAAAAAATGTGCTTTGTTGTGTATCTGACGGACAAACACCAAACCAGTTCCACATCACTGAAGTTGCACCATTTTTACAAACCAATTCTGGTTCATCTGTTTCACTCAACAATCGGCCATGTGCGTATGAAAACAAAGGCACTGTGCATGCGCGTTTTACTCCCATTCTATCGCGATATTTCATTTTCCTATCGTTGCCTAACATTATACCGGTATTACCGTGAACGGTATAATATGGCCCAGCCCTACATACTACCATCAAACAGGACAAACAATGACTTTAATGTAAGGCAAGGCAAGGCAAGGCAAGTTTATTTGTATAGCACAATTCAACAACAAGGTGATTCAAAGTGCTTTACAGAGACATGTAACATGTACGCAGACAGGAGGATACTCAGTGGCTGTCTCAGTACAAGGGCTGACAACTTGACTAAACAATGAATCACCTGAATTAATTCTTACGTCTATTTTTTTCCCAGAAACACCGACATGCTCAAGCTTGTAAACATCACAGGCCATCTTGTTTCAGTGGTAGCTGAACTTTCTTCATGGTTCAGACTGTTGTTTCAGCAAAATACGCTGAGTGAAGACGGGCAATCGCACCAAACGACCACATGACACCGTTTTGGGACAGAATGATGATTCTCAGCTGACCGCTCTGATGGCGTCACGTCAGTCGTTTCCCACTGCACATTAAATCGCTCGGACAGACTCCGGCTCTACAAGGTCTCGTTGTGTTCTGCAAACTCAGCGAGTTTAGCACGATGGAAACAACAGAGGGTCGCACCAGGGCTGCGACGCTGATGTCAGGGATCCAAGGTCAAAGGTCATAGCAACAGTGCACCAGTCAAGGTGACAACTCATACTGTCATCGTGGTGAAACTCATAATGAGTTTAAAGCCATAGTTTCATGTTGCACCTCCACCTATGGCCTACATTTGCAACAGAGACGTTTTTGGGCGTGTGTGTGTGTGGCTCCACTGATTCATCACGATCCTTACATGAGAGAAAACAGGAGGAGGATATTTGTGGCTGCTGATTGATTGTGAAATCAGTGTTTCCACAGTGTTGGTGAAGGGAGCACACAGAGATGATTTTACACATAAAAACCAAATGAGCTCATCATCAGATCACCTGGGGCTCCAAGATGAGATTGACTAAACGAGCAGATTAACTAAAACCCTGCTGGACGCGTTTGATATATGAAGCTAGCAGTTTGTGCAGATATGTAACAAGGATCGGATGAAAACCATTGACCAGAATGCAAAGAGTTCAGCTCTGTACACACGGGGAGGAGTGAGGGGAAGCCCACCACGTGGCCACTTTCAACTGTCATGGAAAACTTCCTTCCCCAGTTTTCCTCCAGTTTCTCCAGTGGCTCTTAGTCGTGACAGCCCCGTTTACTTGGACAGCGTGTAGGAGGCTGCATCCACCCCTGGCTGTGACACTGCTGTTTATTTTTATCTTGAAGAGGACTACTTTTTTTTTTGCTCTGCTCAGTCTACATCTTTGTGAGGCCACAACACAAAGAGGCTCTTTTGGTTTGGTGTGGGGAGCCGGGCAGCCTCAGATTCACGCCAGCACGTACTGGTGCTTTCCACTCTGGAGCCGGACATTTTGTTCCACTGCTGAGCTCTGGAGCCAAAT
Source organism: Diplotaxodon limnothrissa (assembly GCF_057381915.1). Classification (NCBI taxonomy): domain Eukaryota; kingdom Metazoa; phylum Chordata; class Actinopteri; order Cichliformes; family Cichlidae; genus Diplotaxodon; species Diplotaxodon limnothrissa. The sequence continues at coordinate 29,395,173 of NC_140615.1, read as the reverse complement.
CACATGATTTCCAGTGGAGACTGAGAAGGGCTGGATGTGAGTGAGGAAGGATTCGACTTCCACTCCATTTGATCCTAACCCATACACTCAGTTTGACTGTTTTAACCGGGCTCCGTGCTTTCTTTTATCACACACGTTGATAAGAATGTGACAGCATGAAGCTGTACTCACTCCTCAGTTCACACAGGGAGGGTTACTACAAAGCAAACAGTGATAGTAGATAACCTGCTGCAATTTTGGTTGTGAACACGATGGGACAGGACCAAAACTGTGGAGCAACAGAGTGATCATAGGAGACAGTTAAATGAGGAGTGCTGACGGTGCTTCCGACAGCAGGGCGGAGGCGCCACAGGAAGCCAGTGTGGTGTCGAAACCAGAACTCTAAGGCTCGCTGCCTGCCACGGCTCTGCGGTAGACGCTTGCCCTAACAGTCTGCTGAGTTGTTGTGGCCAACAGCCGACACACCGCTCAACCCTCACTCTGTACTGAGAAAAAGGGAAGTGGGAGGGACATCGCACAGGTTCGGTTGCACACATGTGCATTCATTTTGAACAAAGGGGCCCATCACTGAGCTTTGGCCTGTTGTCTGCAAACATCACACTGACGAGGTGCAGCAAACTCTGGTATCAGCAACCTCTCTGACCCCGGCGATGAGCGCACACGGGCCAGGAGCCACAGAGGGGTCCCTTACAGCTGTTTGTGCGTTACATCAACGTATGGAGTCGACGGGGTTATAGTGGATGGTCTTTACAGTCCAGTGAGTCCAACGATGCTCCTCCCTGCTGGCAGCAACATTTTTATCAGCTTAAAAAGCTAAAGCCAATGATAATGAGACTGAATTCAGACAACAAAAATGTTAAAAATGTCCCATTTCCTGCCCTCTGTCTCTTTCACCAGGTTGGTCTCTGCTCTAATGGACACATTAGCCGCCGGCTTGTCACTCCATCTCAATTAGGTGGCCATGAGGTCATCCCTTCACTTCTACTCCCATCTACATCAGGGAGCTATCATTTCATTAGTCCTGTTGGGGAGGGTGGTGGATGGGTGGAGAGTCTAGCCCTTCCACGGGCCTCTCTGATTCACAACATGAAGAAGAGAAGGACAGGACGAGGATTTTACTGGATGATGTGAGAAGGAATTTAGCAGAATAAACCTTTGAGTCAGCTGTACAAAAACGTCGGAGAACTGTGTAGGGCTGCCACGATTAGTCGACTAGTCACGATTACGTCGACTATCAAAATCGTCGACGACTAATTTAATAGTCGACGCGTCGTTTGAAGCTTTGTAAGATCCCAAAAGACGCAGGAATAAGTAGTAGGATTTAAGAGTGTAATAATGGACTGAAACAGAAGATGGCAGCACTGCATGTACAAGGATGCCAGCTGCCGTTAAACCCCGAAGAAGAAGAAGAAGAAGCTGTGTCCCAGAATTCATAGCGCAGCCCAGCTCAGTTTCCAACAATGGCGGCAGCTAGTTAGTTTTAATATTACTCTTATTATTCTTTCTGGGTCACAAAATAAACGTTTAACATATTTTCAGGCGAGAATGTAGCTGTGTAAACCTCAAATATCTGCTCAGTTTATCAAGACTACATATTTTCAAAAGCGCTCCGACGTTTTCGGAGACGTCTGTTACCCACTAGTTCGACAGCTAGTCGGGGGCAAGGCTCACTAGAGCCCGTGAGAACACCGGACTCCCAGCAAATAGTTTTCAAACCCACCGCCATCTTTCACTACTCAGGTTAAACATATATAAGTCACTTAGATAACTTAAAAATGTTATTGTTTGGCTTTTTCCAGTGTTTTATTTGTTCCTGAGTAAATCGGTTTGTCTGAGATTAAAGTTATAGTTTTTACACAGCTGAATAAACATCAAGCAGACAGCTGATTATCAGAAGTGTGAGATGCTCGAGAATATACTCCAGTGTCCTGTTATATTTTAGATAGCAAGGAGTTTATTAAACTTCACTGAAACAATCTGCAAATTTCATTAAAATTTAATAAACTATCATCTTGTCTTTAGTTAGCATATACCTTAAACACTTAAAGCTGTAAGCTAATGATAGTTATATAAGAGCAGATGCTGCTGGTGCAATAAGCTGTACGTTTTACATCCAATGGATGCATGATCTGATTAGTCGACTAATCGCAAAAATAATCGGTGACTAGTCGACTATCAAAATAATCGTTTGTGGCAGCCCTATAACTGTGCTTCTTGGCATTTCAAAGGTTGAATGAGCTGCCCATCAGGGCTTTGCAACCAGGTCTTCTTCTGGGCTTCTGGAGCTGAGGGACAAGAACACGACTGTGCTGCGTTATGTCTCAGCAGCGTTTGCACCTGCTGAACCTGAAACGTATCGATCGCTGCAGGAAGTGGAATCTGATGTTTCACTGCACTTCCCCAGCTGGACAGTTTGGCCACGAGCAGCGGAGCTCTGGTGGAGCACAAGACGGGGCTCAAATCAGGTTAACAGAAAGAACTATACTCAAAAACACAGAGCACTCATGACTCTGTCCTTGTGCTGAGACTAAACACTGGCTCACACAGACCTGTGCTCTGCAGAGAGTCATACGCTGGCCTGTGTCACACCGGGTTTCCTCTACCATCAGATAGCATCCAGCTCCAGAATAAACCTTCCTTGAAAAATAAAGTCTTCCTTGAAAACCACCTTTGATCAGATCTACCATCCTCACATTTTACAACTAGAAAATTGTAACCACTTCTAAAAAAAAACCCACATCGACACTCAGACATGCTGCCAGGGAGAAGAAGATACACTGTCACAGATTTCCCATATCCCAGGCAGCATGAGTGATTTGTGGGAATTTCGTGATTTTGTCTCGCCGGTTGTTTTTGCCCATCACGTTGTTGTGTGACAGTGTTAACCCCACAGGACAGGCTGTAGACAAGCACAGTCCTAGAAAGCATGTACTGACACTACACTGGTGGGATGGTGGGGAAAAAGTGTGACAGCTACGCAAACTACAAGTGCTCACACACACACACACACACACACACACACACACACACACACACACACACTTACTTTAATCCTCTAAAAAAAACATACAGATAAGCAGCTTTCATGCAGGGAGAGAGGGAGAACTGTGAGATGAGTGGGCGGAAGAATGGGAGTGGGAGTGGAGGTGGCGTGGCAAGGTTCAGCTGCAGAAGCTCTGACCTCTGCACATGTGAGAGGGGATAATTAAAGCAGAGGTCACACTTGTCCAAACGTGACACACACCTGAGCGGCAGCATAAAAGCTGCAGCGGGGTTTAAATAAACAGATGTGCTGCTGCTCCAGACAGCCGTGGCAGCGTTTCTATGAAAGAAGATGCTGAGAGTAACGCCTCTGTGCCCGGAGGTGTTACACATGCAATGCATTACCTCATCTCAGAGATCTACAATTACATTAATTATAAGCAGAGGGCTTCGAGAGGTCTATTGTCTGCTGTGCAGGATGGGAATGAGCGCGTTCACACGTGTGTGCATGCAGAAAGAGGATGCCTAAACAGCCGTATGCACGTTTACAATAAGACACAAGCAAGAAGTGCGTAAAAGGAAGTGTGCAACGTACAAAATCAATGAGATAGGCTGAAGCAGAGGAGCAAGTCTGGGCCTGGCTGGAGACGGCTTCCTGAACCTGAGAAGCAGGCATCGGTGCCAGGAGGAGGGATCGTCTTTCAGCGTATTGTTTTATTTAGCATTCCTTCATTTGCCAGAGTGAGGCTGGCTGATTTCATTCAGGAGATTGGTGACTTGGAAAGCAGGAACAGCCCAGCCGGCCTGATAAGCACATTAAAAGCCTTTGTTTCCAACACTCGGTTCCTGAGGAGTAACCTTAGCCTCCGAACCCCTGACTGCCTCTACCAAGAGGCCCTAATTTGCTCGCACACATCCATCTTCCACCTCAACTTCCTGACAAACTGAGGCGAGGTGCGGCTGCACTTTATAAACTGTGTTACCGAAGCGGTGTCGTCCTGTTCTGCCCGGCCGTGCGCTCCCGTCTCTGCTCAGCAAATCGAACCAGCCCAAAGCTTCTTTGCTGGTTTCACCTCAAACCCACTGATGGCTGCATTTGATGAAGCAGCACTTCTTATAAAAGCGTGAGAACACTTGAACGGTCAGTCAAAGTTCACCGCCGTGCCAATTAATCCTGTTTAACATTAACTCGCTCAGCTCTAACATAACTAACAGCAGCTAGACATCACAATGACTCAGAGCAGACTAAACAACAGTAAAGATCAGATGTGTTTGTGCTGCGTGCAGCCAGGAAACACACCATTTCTGAGAAAAGACATGCGCGTGCACTCGAGTCTGCTGCGCACTTTCGCAACTTTGCTTTCTCTCGCAAAGCTGCCATTTGATTTCACAAAGGTGAAGTTTAAGGGATCAAAAAGGTGCATCCAGAAACAAAGACGGCGCTTTCTGTCTTTTATTAGCAGACTTTGTTTCAGTGTGAGACAAACAAAGTGCAACACTTGCGTCTTACACAAAGGGTGACTCACGTTTGTTTGTCATTCCATAAAGTGGGTTTGATTGATGCATACAGCAGCTCTCCCCCCACGCCTCGCCTGTGCGCCTCCTGTCCTACAGACGCGGTCCTTCCTGCAGCGACTTGTCTCTGGTTGTGCCTCGGGCCCTTCACCCAACGTGTCCCCCTCATCTCTCACAAGCACATACTTTCATCAGATTGCTGTTATTGTTTATCCAACTATCTGTTAAATTAGTCAAATGACTAAAAATACCATCAAATGTCAGAAGTAGACGGGCTGTGTGGTGAGGAATATGTGTCTGAACAAAGACAGGACAGGAAGCATTTAATGATAGAAAAGATAAATGATGTTTTAGCTCATTTCCATCTGCAGGCAGAAGGTGAGATGTAATTAAAATCAATAACAAACACACACATACTTACCTACACACATATATCCACACACACAGGTTTAAGCACCCATGATAACAAATATCAAGCATCCAAATGTTAATCATTTGGATGCTTGATATCAGAAGCAGACTGATATGATAGGATAATTACATTTTGTCACTCGGTAGTAAACCTGCGTTAGCCTCCTGACACCAGAGCCCACTGCTCCCTAACCAGCAGTGCTGGAACCAAAAACCAGTTTCAGTCTGGTTCAAAGGAAGCTAAATGTCTCTTAACATCCACATGCAGTGGTAGAAAGCAGACAGTGTCCACACTGTCTGCTTTCTACCACTAAAGATGAAAAACAGGGGGACAGAGGGTTGAAGGGGGGAGTCAGGCACTTTGGGATCAGTGATCCCCGCAATGAAGGGGGATGGGACTCAAAGCAACAGATCCACAGCTGATACTGGTCACAAAGGATGTGACAATAGCTAGCCAGTGGACAACTGCCCCGAAACCACACATATAACACAAACACCACCCCATACCTCCACAACAATACCCCGCCAACCTCCTGGGAGCTGCCCTTCCACATGGCTGAGGCCAAACCAGTGCACCCACCCTCCCCACCTCTGCACCCCCCCCCAAAAAAAAAAAAAATCCCTTGAAGAGTGAAAAAGAAAGAAAGAGATTTCCAAGAACCGAGCCTTTCTCTTAAGAATAGAAAGTATACCTGACGCCCTTTCTCTCTCTTTGGTCTGACTGCTTTGGACAAATGCTTATTTGGAAAGCTGATATACTGTTACTGCATTTCAGAACATTTAACGTCCCCTTTGGTGACAGACAATCAAGCTCCCCAACTAACAGAGTGCACCATGATGGAGAGGACAAACAAAAGATGGCTAAGGTCAATCAGCTTTATTTTTAGCATTATAAACCTATCTGTAAAGTTTGGTAGTGCATACAATGTGGACTAGATTTAAGAATTTCAAATAGAAATGAATGTGAGTCACATGACGTCTCTTTCAGTGGGATTTTTTGGAGCAGTGTAAAGAAAAAGGACGACGATGCTATTCTACATATTTTCAGCCAGAGTAGAAACATGAAGCTTTGCTGCTCTGCTTCTTAAACATAAAAGTCTCTCAGTGCTGTCCCATCCACTTGACAGAGACTTTGCTGCTTAGTTGACTTAGCAGCTCCTGCTCGGAGGAACTGTGCCCGTTCGATCAGACGTACGATTAGCACTGTTTATTATTAGATTGACAATCTCCCGGCATCTGCCTCTACCTGTCCTTCCCAAACTTTGAGATAATTCCGGAGATGAGCTAGCACTCATCCCATGGACTGAGCTGGACCACTGGCTCGTGACATGATCTTAAAGGAGGACATTGTGGATGTTGTGTTAGAGAGCTGCAAGGCTGTAAATGCGTGAACGTATGATTCTTTGGGCTTCTGTATCATTTATAAGACTTAAAAGGAATTGCGGGGGTGGAATCGGGTTGCTGTGTGGAAGTCTAAGCTCAGTATGTGTGGCTGGGATGGGGGAGGGATGGGAAGCATCACTGTGGGAGACAGGCAGATGGAGATGGAAATGAGTAGGCATTGAGCTCATGTTAATCTCCTCCTACAGCTGATGCAGGCACAAAACAAGAACACATATTTGTCCACATGCGCACTCGCATGACAGCAGATCATAGACCCGACCGGGCCTGTGCGCCATCGCGCTCCAAATGAGGCAAAGGGATGCTTTTGCTATTCACACGTTCCCATGTGTGCTTTGTGGAAAAGTTTGCAGCCAAATCTGAAATGCATCCGAGCACAACTTCCACTGTGCAGCATTCAGTTTACTGTATCACGGTGGATCTCATTTATTTGATAGTATGTGAGACTAGCTGCCTTCATCAGACAGCCATCTGCCCCGTGGGAGCGGCTAAGCCACACGCCATTGGCCGACTGGTCGTCAAGAGAGGCGAGGGGTGAGGCGGGTCACCTCTTTATTTGGGGAGGGAAAGGTCATGCAATACTAGCTGCCCTACAAACAGCATGAGGGGGGATGGGGTACCGCCAGTGGCTGCTATCATACACAAAGGCTGCTCCTGGTCTGACACAGCAGAAAGTAACCTCCCCCCTCCCGTCGGACTCCAGTTCATCCTGGATCCATCTAGACGGCATCCCTCACCAACGATCGCGGCGTTTATTGTCAAAGATTAAGAAAAGCTTTAGGAAAGACAGCAAGACGGCAGAAGATTGGAATTTTCCATGGAAACGCATGTCCTACATACACATCAGATTATCTCCACAGCCTGATCTCGCATCCTCCTCTGCACTTTATACAGACATGGGAAAAAAACTTTTACAGATATGACTCTCTTTTAATCATCCATGCACTCCATACACAGAGTGTGGACAGGCTGCACCATTCAGTTAACATCACCCAGGTGCTGGGTTAGGCTTCAGTGCATCAGACTAATGTTCACTTGTCTTTGTAAGACTCACACTGAAATCTTTTTACTGAAAAACCTGTAAGAATAAAATGTGACATGTCTCAACATTCAGCACTGGTGAGCTCACCAGCAGGAGGACTGGAGGAAGCCTGACTGCCTGATTCTCTGATGTTAAAGACCAAAAAACTGTCAAACCTTTTGACCAACTTATTTTTAAGCACATCACTAACACTGTCCCCTCTTCACAGCTCAACCTATGTAAACACTACCGGGGAAGGAGCTGCAGGGGAGATCGCGCTGCTTGGGCACGTCCAGTTATGCTGATGAATAATTCACAGACCACCTTATTAAACAAACATGCCTATGGTTACCTACCATCAGCTGTGGCTAACAGTCAAACTAGACACCAAATTCCATCATCTGGCTGAGAAAGAGCTTCTGTCCCACGAGACACCTGGATCAGGTCACTGGCTCTTCTCTTACCTGTGCTATAATCCCAATGAGACACACTTAAGGTCTTTTGAAAACATAAGAGCAGCCACAGCCAGCCGTGTGTGCTTGTGTTATCATACGGCTCGGAATATTCTCACAGGAATGTCAAAGACGGGAAGGAAACACTTGATTGTCACGCACGCTACTGGCTCGTCAAACCGATATTCAAACTTTCCCAGATGACCTGCATGCAGCCACGCACAAACCTTATCTGGCCTGCTCTTTTTTCACCCCTCCATCTTCTTGAAATGGACAGGCAGACACTTATTGACTTAAAGCAAGTATGTGTCCATAGCAGGCAGAGATATGACTGCAGCGCCGAGTTTCGGCACCACTGCTCTTTGTGTATTTCACTTCTCACATGTTGGAAGAAATAGTTCTTCTCAGCTGTGAATCCAATCAAATTTTACTCAAGTAACGTGTTGCCACTGAACATCTCACAGCTTCTGTAAATTTGAAGCCCTATTTGAAATACCTGATAATCAGAAATCAGGACTGTGCACAGTCGAGCCGTACACGAGGAAAGAAAAGTCCTTTTGTTTGCAAAAGTTAAAAACTGTTGATACAAACGGCTTGTAGCAAGGAGACGTGCTGTATGAAGACAATCACTGCACCCAGTTCATTTCCACCACCGCTGGAGTCGCAGCCTTTTGAGAAACGTTCCAAGCAAACCTAAGCAGCCGTACACCCTGCTCCCACAGAGAGGCCTGTCCTGAGAGCAGCTGCAGTGGAAACAGACTTTTCATCTTATGGCTGGTCCTCAGAGTTTTTGTCATGGAGCACAATGATTCATCGCTGATGTGTTTTTCCATATAGGAGAGCAAAACACATGCTTTTTGTTGTTCATTGCCAGCATAGAAGAAGAAAGCAGCAACCCTGAATGAAACACTCTTTTTAAATATTCTTAGAAAGTGAAGAATACTTTTGTCTTTGAATGCGCTCCATACCTTCAAGCAAAGACTGAAGCACCATTCACACAGTGAGGTGGTTCATTTCCAACACTGTTCTGACCCACAGCTCGAACCAGAGACACGACTCTATCATGTTAGTCGTGTTTTTAATGGGACGGCCCAAAATATAGTTTTTAAATACAGCAGCAGAACTCATTACAGAGCCCTGACTGAATTGGTGTCCTCTCCCAGCACAGGGCACAAAATGCACTTTTTATGAAAAGGAAAATAGGAAAGTATACAAACTGACCGAAACAGCCACACAGTCGGGCTCCACTGCAGACTGCTGCACAGGATCAGAATGGAAATATTCCCTGAACAGCCACTGAAACGCACAGCTCCCAGCTGTTGTTCTGTCTGCTGTGTGGACATGGCTGGCTGTCAGCAGGCTTAGCCAGCACTGCGCCTTGCATATGAAACAGGACATGGGCCTATATCCCCTGTGGGAGTTCACTTCCTCTGAGCCCCCACCACCACAGCCCCACGTCTCTCCTGAAACAAGCAGCTCCTTCAGCTGGAGGCCAGATATTCCAAGCACCGGGGGTAGCAGGGTGGGGGCAGCAGAAAGGGAAGTGCTGGCTTCTGCACGTTAGAGATTTAAGAAGTGCCCTGACTTGGAAGGACATATTCAGACTCGACAGTTGTGCGTTCCAACCCTACGTAGGTTTGGTTTGAGCCTTTCCTCAGCCACACGTGGAAACAGCCTGCAGGAATGTGTTGGTTGTCAGCACAACAACGCAGCATATGTGGAGCATCGACGCAAAATGGCCTCTGCTATTGTTCTGGCTGGTTTTTAGTGCACATCTGTCTCTGAACAAATCCCATCCCAGCACTTTAGGAGGAACCTGAAAGCTCAGCAGACACACATGCTTTGCTCAAGACCAGTTACAACAGTCGTGTACACATGCTCACCACTCTGAGGAGGCGCACATCTGCAACATGAGCACAGACTGATGAAGCAACAATAATAATAATACAGTAACCAAGAAGCCCGAGGACGGCCCTCTCCACGTAGGAAGGTGCCAAAACCCAAACAAACCAAAAAAGTCTGAGGTAAACTTTTTTCAAAGCCAAGCACAAGTCGAGCTTCAGCTGCCCACCACCATCCACCACAGCCACCCTCACTCCTCATATCTCTCTAAACCAGGCAGACTGTGCAGAGCCGACGTCATCGTGAGGCCAAATTATAAAGTTAGTGTCACACTAAATCTGCAACCACAAGCCTTATCTCCACATCCTGATGTGGAAACCCACTCATTATGTGTGCCAGCCAGAAAGCAGAAGCCTGGCATGGCAATCTGGGGCCGGCCTGCGCAGGAAAACCTTCCCCAACCTACGTGGAACGCTTCAATGCATTTGTGCTTTGCAGCCTGCACTGTGTATGAATCCTACAAGACAAAAAAAGGAAAAGTGAACTTCAAGTTCACACTTTCTCCACAACTGGAGGCACGCTGCTAAATGTGGACAGCTTTTTTTACTCTGTGATTCACTCGTCTCAGGAGGAAGCTTTCAAAAGAGCGTCTGCAAGGAGGGAAGTGTGGCAATATCGCTTCCTGTGTCTGTCTGCTATGCGAGACTGCTGCCGACACTTTTCTATCAGTCTTATTAATATTCACTGAGCTGCCCTCCTTTGACAACAGTGACGCATTTCAAAGTAAGGCGCTGTGGCGACATCCTCCACAAACGTTTCCTCAGCTGTGCCCAAATGTGTTGAGAAAAAGGAGAGCAACAATATTTCTCAACCTGTGCGCAGTCCCTCAGATGCTCGGGGGCAGGGCTTGAATTAAAAAGCATTTCAAACAAGCCTTGAGCTTAACATTCGGGCGCCCCGTCAGCACTTGGAAAAACACAAGAGCCCCCTGAAAGTGGAGCTCCTTGAGGTGTGTCCACTCAAGTCTGAATGAAAGTGTGTGCCAAGAGTGTGTGTTCACCGTGCATGGTAGGACTCTGGCACTCTTCAGGACTTCAAGGGCCTCCCTGATCTCCCTTTCTTTGGCAGGTTTTTCTGAAAGAAGCCTCAGTGGAGGAGTGGAGGAAAACTCTTGTAAACACTTGTGCTGTTGCTTTCTGAGCCTCATCAACAACTCCGCTCTGCTCTACAAGTCCACCGAGGAGAGGGAGAGTAGGCAAAAGGAGCCCTGTCAGAGGTGGCTGGCTGGCCTGGTAGAGGGGTTCTGATGTTTGCTGAATGCTTCCCTTTGTTGGGATCATGTTATGTTTCCACCACAATACTTCTAAACCCCGCTTCATCAGCTCCATTCATGTGTAACAGTTCATGCAAATGGGCTCACTAGCCCTTTTCCCCCTACAGGGGTGGGATCAGTCTGCAAACACCAAAGCTAACACAGAGTCCTTCCATGCAGCTTTAAAGCTCAGAAAAACAAACCTGATGATTGAGGCTGGAGGTGTGTGACCACTGAAAGTGCGCAGAACCTAAAACCTGATTACTGGGACTGTTCAAACAAGAACACAAGAGAACATGGATAAGACTAGAGAGAGGGGGAAATGACATCAGCACTGATTAAACCACAGACAAGTAAAATGACACATATGATACCAGCTCTGTCTGTCACACTAACAGTCAGGTCTAGCTCACCCACTGGAGATAGAGACAGTCACAGACAGCAACCCATTGAACCACAGTGTTCTGAAGAAGTGACAACATTATCTCACAACTGTTGTTTACTACCCTTTAAGGTGTTTCACGGCCAGATAATGGCTTTATTGCCACCAGAGGCATATTGTTGTCGCTGCTGGATGACGCCCAATTAGTAAGACCACAGTAGCAGCAGTGACCAGACACTGTCAGGCTCAGCATCCACTCCTGAAACGTGTTTGCTCGGTCATGTTTAAAGTTTGGTGACCCACGCTCGTTTTAACGTTAAGGAGAAGGGTGGCGGATAACAAGCTGCAACAGTTAGAGCTCGGAAACCAGCTTACCTTGGATGATGCTTTTCTCTTGTACTTGTTGGCGAAGTCGAATTTCTCCTTAATCTCGTCCAGGAAGAGCTCCAGGCGGGCCTTCTCCTCTTTCTCCGTGTAATCCTCGCCCAGGAGGATGTACGCCCTCCAGTTGGCCGAGTCGAAGCCCCAGTGGCAAGTCCTGTTCTCCTGCGCCTTGTGGCCGTGCACCACGAACTTGTGGGTCGGGTACATTAGTCTGCAGTCCATGCACTGGATGCACGCTGCGTTCGGGTTGGTGTACAGCTCCGGCACGAACAAGCCTTTGCACTTGCCGAAGCACTCGTGGTAGACTTTGAAGCTCCTGTCGGTGAACTGCAGCTCCAGCGAGCCTCCGTTCATCTCCTTCTTGCAGCGCGGCGGGTAAGCGCCTCCGTAGATCAGGGCGTTGCAGAGCCGCTCTGCGTCCGTCTTGGTGATGAGACCGCAGGACGGCGCTGAGAAGGGCAGGATCCCCATGACTTTGAGGATCTCCAGCTGGTCGGCCGTGCAGCGAGAGCAGTAGATGTGCAGCTCGTCGCACACGGAGTTGATCTGCTGCAGGGTAAAGTCCCGCAGCACCGTGTTGAGAATCTGCGGCAGGCACAGCCGTTTCTCCCCGCCGACCACAAAGCAGGAGATGGTTTCTCCCTCCAGGACCGTCTCGCACCTCTCCGTGGAGCGGTCCGACGGGATGAAGAGCGGGCCGGGCATCACGGGCGGCGGCAGATGCTGCAGAACCGGCTCGGGCTCCTTCCCGTCCTTCTTAAAGAGCAGCTCATGTTGCCAGCGAGCAGAGAAAGCGGCCGGTCCACCCAACGAGCTCATAGAGCTGAGGTGAAACTGCTTGAGAGTTTGTTGCAGTCCCGGATGAGGCTGGAAGCTCGGCCGACTTACAGTCTCCATGCTTTTCCTGCAACTTTAGATGCGTAAATCCTTCCTACGGTCGACCGGGAATCACAACCAGCTAGGCGTCCTTCAACCTGGTAAATCCACCGCGTCCCAGAGCTGATCAGATGTGCGAAACGCCTCATCAACCATCCAGGAAAAAAGTCCCAGCTGCAGTTTTATTCCCGTGTGTGAGTCAACACCGACCAGTCGCTCCCTGTAGCAGTGAGCCGACTGTCCATATTAGAAAAAACGGCTTCCAAACTCCACCGAGGCGAAAAGTTCCGTTTGTCAGGCTTGAAAACGAAATGTAAAAATCCTTATTTGAGGTTCTTTCCGCTGTCGAGGACGAAACATCCACCCCGTTTGCCCCCGCAGTTCACTCTGACTGCGCGGAGAGGAGAAGTCTGAAGAGCCAGTCCGCTCGCGAGAGCTCTCTCTCCCCCAGTCTGAGTGCGCGTGTCTCTCTCTCTCGCTCTCCCTCGCGCTCCGTCTAGGTCTCTCTGTCGCGCGCTCACTCACACGCCCCCTCCCTTTGCGTTTGTGTGTCTGGCTCAGTCATTGAATCCCGGCCAGGAATGTGAGTGACACTGCAGGCAGGCTGGGCTCTTCCAGGAACAAGCCGCCACCCCCCGCACGTACACGCGCACACGTGCACACAGAAAAGAGAACAGTGAAGAAGAAAAAGAAACGAACTGAGCAAAGCAAAGAAAATGACGCATTCAGGCCGTTGAACAGGCCGTTTTCCTACTTTTTCTAAGGCGTAGATGCGAAATGTTGTTCTCTTTACCACGTGGCACCCCAAGCTGTGACTATACAGTCTAATATAAGATTGACTGCATGGTTGGATCTTAAAGGAGAGACTCTTCTTTTGATGAAGAAGCTTTATTTGTCACTTGCAGTTGCCTGCAGCGAAACAGGACCTCTTCCGACCATACATACATTACACAAACTGCAGAAAAACAATGAAATTTACAACACAATAGGCAGCGGAGGAGAGAAAAGGTAAAATATTTTAAAATATTATTGCATTTACTTTTTTATTTTGTACTCTGTTCCTTTATTATTACTATATACCTTTATCTGAATGATTTTTAGACTGCTAATAAAATTTTTGCATAATCTTTTGCATAATAACATTTTTTGCATTTTAAAAATTATTATCATTAAGTTATTTAAAACCCAATGAAGCATATCCTGTTACTGCTGCTATATTATAATGTGGGTAAACATCTGGAGCACACAGTTTACACATTGGTGACCAATTTCTCCCCAACTTTTGTCTGCATTTTAACTCAACATGCAGTTTGTTTACAGCAGCGGTGCAGTAATCCACCGACGAAACCCCGACGGGAACGGAATTTTCACGCAAACTAGGAGTGCTCGTATTTACCACATTTCCCGTGTACCCTGAACCTAGCAGAAGAGCTGGGCGTCTATGTGAATCATTTGGTTCACGGCTGCTGTCAAGACAGAGAAAAAAATCGAAAGAGGATGGGTGGTGTTTTGCGAGACAAGACAAATTTAGCTTTGGAAGAGGAAACGCAAATTGCACGGCTGACTGCGGTTTATTTATTTTCCCTTCTGCCTGAATGTGTTAAAACTGTTTGGCAAGAGGCGCCGAGTAAACAAGTTTCATGTGTTGGCGACCTTGAGAAACCATCCTGCTAATGAAATGGCTAGAGTTTTTTTTTTCCACAGACCAGCTATAATAAGTTGTTAGTGGACATTTGAACGTGTACCTGCGCTCTCAGCATCTCAATTGTAGCTACATTTAAAACTTTTCTCATATTTGCTTTAAGTAGCGGGTCGCCTAATATATCAGATCTGTAAATACCAATCATATAAATAGACAGAGGCCGTGCACGGTTGACTTCTTTGTTTTCTCTGAACTTTGCTATAACAAGTGAAGAGGAGAAAAATAAATGGCTGATTCAAACATACAAGCTCAACCTCAGGGGGTCCGAGTCGAAGTTCAACTCCAGTACGAGTTTGCTGTTCCTGTGGCGTCCCCTACCCACACAGTGTTGTAACTGCAACGTTATGGCAGGATCGGGGGTCAAGGATCTCAGTGTGCTGTCTGCAGCAAGACAGAACCTGAGATTTATGACTGCACAGTCATCTGTGCTCTTTGACTGTATGTGTTAATACAGCGAGAGACGGCTTTAAAAGGAATGGGGTGAGTTAATAGACACAGCCCCACCGTTGACTGATTAGGTGTAAAGTTTTAAAATAACCTTTATACAGTGTGCAGCCAGTGGACCTGAGGTGTTGGAGGCACAGGTCTGGGCTCCAGCCCTTACAAATGGCAGATATCTTAACAGCAGGACACCATCCTCTCAGCAGCATACAGCTGTGGCACTGATACTGGCAGACTGTGTTTACTGGCTGTGTGTGGATTTTGTCTTCTCTCTCCAACAGTTTCAAGTGAGATACAAAGCTTTTGTTTCCTTTAGGCTTCTCATTCTATCAAGGCCAAAGCTGTTAGACAGTGCAGAGTGTGTGCCAAGCCTCATTTTCAATGATTCATGTTCTTACCAGCAAGCAGTGCTTGCCCCCCCCCCCCCCCCCCCAAACATCCAGCGAGCTCATCTGTGATTATCATTTACTCATATGTGGTTAGTGAGGTAAGTTCGAATTCAGACCTTCAGTGTCACAACAGTGGCTTGCTTCTTATCAGGGTACATCACCATGGTAACTTGTGCTGTACACTAGCACGCTCTTCAGCAGGTTATTTTTGACAGAGCTGAGACAGTGCTTAGAGCTAATGCTTAAAATCTTTCCTCCCAGGACTAATCCAGAAAACCCCAAAGAACGACGGCAGCCTTTCCTCACACGGTCATGGCTGCAATTCCATGTTTTTGGAACGTAGGCATAACCAATTCCAAAGGCTGCCTCCAGATAAAGTGTCTGGACGACCAATGGTGAAATGGAGCAGATGTGTGGTACAGTGTATATAATGTTACAGTGAATGTTGGAGTAATATGGAACCAGGTTTCAAATAACGAGGTAAGAAAAAAACATGTAAGTGTACATGTTAAAACATACAGACACATAAACCGCAAACACAATCAGCCATAACAACAGACACTGGTTCCAACATGCACACATGCATGCATGCATTGTTGCAAACTATGGCCAAAAATAAAGGGGAGAAGATTAAAGAAAGCCTAACCCATAAAATCCAGCTTTGCTGCTGTGTGCTGCACCAGCTGGAGATGAGCTATGGAGGACTGAGAGATGCATGTGAAAAATCAGTTGCAATAAGACAGAATTGAGCTGTGAGGATCTTCTCCTGTGGAACCAGCTTCCAGTTTGGATTGTGGAGGCAGACATGTCTCTAATTTAAGGATTAGGCTTAAAGCTGTCCTTTTTGATAGAGCATACACCTCATAGACTCTCAACCATCTCTTAGTTATGTTATTATAGTCTGAGGCTGTTGGGGGAACTTCCCACAATGAATCGAGCAACTCTGTTTCTGTTCCACTCTTTCACTCCTCACGGTTATAGTGCCATCACAAAATATCTGCATCCTTCTTCATTTCTTAGTTTTCTGCATATTTGTTGCATAACCAGCAGTTGGGCCACGGAAATAGATCACGGGGGGGGGCAGAGACCATGCAGTTTAGTTTAATATATGAATGTATTTATCTAAATTAATATTAATGGTCCTGGTTCTGTTACCCTGTGTTACCGATTCTCTTTTCTGATCCTTCCAGTTCTGTGTATTATTATATAGCTTGTTTCTTAAGTTTGCTTTTCAGGTATTACTCCAGAACTTTGGTCTTATCTGTTTTATAGGTTACATTTGTTATTTATAGTAACCCTGTAAGTTTGTAATCTGGTTTATGTTCATGGTTGTAGTTTGTTGTTATTTTTGTTTTTCCTGTCTTCCCTGTTTTTAATTAAGTCTCCATCGCTCTGTTATTTTTCCTTGTTTATTACCGTCCATGTTATTTTGATAGTCACATGTCCCTGTGCTTTGTATTTAGTTTATTTCTATGTTTCATTTCATTAGTTACAACTGTATCATGTCCATTTCCCCTGATTGCCTCATTCGTGTATGTGAGGTGTTGGTTTGTCTCCATCCTTTGTTGTGTCGTGCTGTTTGCTCGCTGTGGTTCTTCCTGTCTGTGTCTTCTGGTTTGAGTTTGTTGGATTTTGTTACTTGGTGCTGTCAGACTTTCCATTTGTCTAAATAAAGGTTTGTGTTTTTGTTTTTTTAACTCTGTAAACCAGTCTGTATCTGGGTCCACATCTGCACTCTACATAATACCACATCACTGGAGATGTTGCACTTGCAACATCCATCAACCTCACAGCCCACTTTTTCCTCAAGGCCACAAGACACTCAAAACACATCCACTTGAGACAAAAACATCCACTTGAGACATGCAATCCAGTCTTTCCTAGCGATGAACCCTAGTTTGACATGTAGTAGTGTGACTCTGCCCCTGTGGAACCTGGGGTTCACTACTCAGTGAAGCCAACAGGACCACATCATCTGCTAAACGCAAGCCCAAGTAGCCAGAACTGGATATACTCTTAGCTAAGCCAAGAACTTGTATTCATATGATAAATTACAGACACTAGGCTGGCTCAGTGGCAACAAATTAACTCACTGCTGCCAATGTGAACCAAGCCCTTACTAAGCACTCCCAAAGGATCCCCATAAGAGAGTCTGATGGATGCAGTGATACGCTTCTTCAAGTCCTCAAGTACTTGGGCAAACTCTCACATGAGATCCCCCAATCGAACAAGAAGTATTCCTAGATGTGGAACAGCTAACCCAAAGACTCCAGTGAGCAACTCTTCCTCACATTCAGCAGGGGGAAAGCATGTACGCAGCACACTATTGATCAAACATACTAACAGTGTCTTTTTAGATAGAAATGTTCATAGTCATAGTGTACACTCTGCGCTGTCCCTGGGGCTGCCTCTTAGCAGTTGTCCAGAAGTTGGCAGATTGAGTTTTTTTGTTAAACTGTGACTCCAAAGCTGTTGTTGTGAAGTCCCAGGGAAAAAAAGAGTGAGCTGCAAATGAGGATAATAGAGGAATTGTTACAATTGGCTACAATCGATCAGAAGCTGTGAATAGTTAGTTGTGGAGCGATGTTTTCATCACTCCATAGGAAAACTGCTGGCGGTGTATCCTTCCAAACTATTGGTGCTGCTGCTGAGGCTTCCTCATCGTCTCTATGGAAGCCGAGCACAACACAGCATCATGTGTGAGGAGTGACATAATGTTTCTTTCCAGGCGCCGGGTTACTTCTATGTACCACAGTCCTGGCCCACAGCCCTGCTTTGTGTGTTCCCCCTCTGTGGCTGAGGTAGAAAAAACCATCGTGAAGTCTTTCTGCAATACTCATCTTACAGGGAACCAGTTCAAAAAAAGCTCTCATCTTATTTTAAAGTAGCAAGTTTTCACATAGTTCTGTTTTCCATTATTTTGAATAATGCTGTCTTCTTTCCTTTCTTTGCTTTTCCTTTCATTCAGTCCAGCTTTGCCTCGTCTTTTTCCATTGCATAATTGTTGCCGCTCTCCGTTGGTCCCTGTCCTCTGGCCAAAAGCATAAAAGGCTCAGAAAGTCCCACCACTTCAAGTTTCCACTTTATGTGTGTCCTAGCAAAGGAACAAAGTCTCATGATTACAGTAACATTTCTTATGATGTAATCTTGCACTGAATGAATCCTTGAGCAAGACTGACACAATATTGTTAGTGTATTAAGTGTTGGTGATTAGGTCATGCATTCAAAGGCTGCTTTTCCATTTGATCGATGCTTTAAGTCACATCAGGTCATAATCACATCACACAGTTTGCCTGGATTGTTAAAGCTTACAAACATTTTGTGAAACGAGGATTTTCCTTCCTAAGCGCTGCTGTTTAAGCTTATTTTACAATATCAGTTCAAAAACAGACAAAGTGTAGCACAGAGCTGGGCATGTCCTTACTATGACTAGTGGAGTCTTGCAGTCTTACTGACGACTAATAATAGATTGCAAGTACAGGTGCAGCTTTTTCCAAACGGACATGATGGAGACAACAGATCTGACAGCTGAAGCAACAGCCACCTCTGGACACGACAGTGCAAAAACAGGATGAGTGTAAACAGGTGAGGTATGAAGCCATATAGGGGCCGACCACTGTTCTGGGCTTCCTTCACTGCCTGCCTTCTGCGTCCTGACCGTATGACCATGAAGTGAAGACATAGAATAGGTTATTATAGGCTCACATAATCTGAACGGTTCATTTTGTTCAAGCTGTAAAAATCCAAAGATCCCTTTGATTTTTATCAAGTTCACTTGTCATTTCCAGTGTTCGTTTTTAATAAGCACAGATTAACAGAGCTGACCTTCTGCCAGCTGCATTAAGGACAACAATGCCAACTGACCTTAAAGGAAATGTTCTATCTTGGTTTAAATCATATTTCTCTGAGAGGTCGTTCTCTGTCATGATGGGAAAATATTCCTCTTCTTCTGCCCGTTTTCGCTGTGGTGTGCCCCAGGGCTCGGTATTGGGTCCTGTGTTGTTTTCTCTGTATATGCTGCCCTTGGGCTCCATTTTTGAAAAACATAATGTCTCTTTTCACTGCTATGCTGATGATATTCAAATCTACCTCCACCTGACTGGGGATGTTTCATCTTCACTACATCCTCTGTTTGATTGTCTGAGCGATGTCAAAGACTGGTTATCACGTAACTTTCTTACTTTAAATGAAAAGAAGACAGAAATTATTGTTTTTGATAGAAATATGCCTCTGGGACAACTGACTGGCACATTCGGGCCTGTTGCTAACCACCTCACTGATGCTGCTAGGAATCTTGGAGTTTTCATGGATAGTTCCTTCAAACTAGATAAACAGGTCTCTACTGTGGTAAAAACCAGCTTTCACCAACTACGCCTAATTTCTAAGGCTAAACCTTACATACCACACAGAGATCTGGAGAAACTCATTCATGCTTTCATCACTTCAAGACTGGATTATTGTAATTCTCTCTACTTGGGCCTACAATCTTCTCTTCTTCAGCATTTGCAGCTGGTCCAAAATGCCGCAGCACGTCTCTTGACCGGCACTAGAAAGTACGATTCTATCACCCCTATTCTGGCAAATTTACACTGGCTTCCTATTAAATACCGAATTGATTTTAAAATTTTATTGTTTACTTATAAAATTCAAAACAATATGGCACCTGACTACCTAGCTGATCTCCTCTGTCTGTATAGCCCTCAGAGAGCACTAAGATCATCGGGCCAACTGCTCTTAGTGCAACCTAGGTCTCGGCTGAAGACCAGAGGAGACCGTGCCTTTGCCGTTGCTGCACCCAGGTTATGGAATACTCTTCCTCTTCATATTCGCGCATCAGATTCCATTCAGTCTTTTAAATCACGTTTAAAAACGTATTTGTTTAACCTGGCATTCAAGGCGAATTAGGGTAATTTACATCTGGCTTTGCATTTAGATTATGTAATTATTTTATATTTTATTTATATCTGTAATTTATATTTTATATTGTGATTTTTATCTATATCATGATTTTACTGGAAAGCACTTTGGTGTACTTCGGTCTTTAAAAATGTGCTATATAAATAAATTTTGATTGATTGATTGATTGAACTGACCCGCGTGGATCTGCTCCTGCTGGTTTATTGACAAATACCTTAAAGACTATTATATCTTAAAGAACTCATTGTGTCTTACAGTCACAACAGAGCACTTTTTTATGAGGCCACCACACACCAGCCTATGTGAAGTTTAGTACCCACTGGAAACAAACCCAGTCTGCTGCAGTAAAGCCTGCAGCCCAGGCTCTCACTCTGGTTTACAGGGACTAAAGAGCACGCAATAATGGACCAGATATTCCACTCTCCCCAAGTGGTTAAAGCCTTCTCCATGTAAACAATGAAATGGATAGACTCTCCTCTTCAGTACCCTGCCATTAACCTTACCAGGGAAGCTGAGTGATGTGAGCACCCCCTTATGAAAGATGGGAACCTCCATTTCAGCCTATCCAAAGGCACTGCCCCAGATCGCCATTCAACATTGCACAAGTGTGCCAACTAGGACAGCCCCACAACATCCAAGGCTGAATCTCATTCACCCCAGGGGCCCTGCCAACAAAGAGTTGTTTAACCACCTCAGTGAGCTCGCCCCCCCATTCATGGACGAGTCTTTTTTCTGTCATGCCATGAAATTTGTCCATTTTCTTTCCTGTAGTTTGTGCTTTGCTTCGGTCACGATTAGCAGAGGCAGATCGTGTGAAGTTGAGGTGTGGACCCAAAAGCAGACGCGTGGAACAGAACTTGGTTTTAACAGAAAGCGAGCCGTTTAATAAGGCTGGTAGAAAAAACACAAAACAAAGGGCAAAGGCTAAAAACTGAGTAACCTCAAATTAAACACGAAAACGCCCTGAACATGAAACCTGGAACATAATGACAAGACAGGCGGAAGCAAACTGAACATGTGACACAAGACTGTCAAAGTCAAACAGGAAACACACAGACTTGACATGGTGATGGGGAAATAGAAACGGGTGATGAGACACGGGAACAAATACAGAGAACGTGACAGCTAGGTCGAACACAGCTGACAGACTCGAACACTGAAGGTGCGACACCATAACCAACATAGTGGAGAAGACACAGACCTGGGAGGAACCTAAACAGACCTAAACAGGAAACAGAACTAACTGAAGCCTAAACCAGAACATCGTAACACAAAAAGGCATGAAAGGCATGAGTCGAAATGCTAGCTCAAAAGCCCCAGAACCATGACAGCTCCCATGTTTCTGCACACATCCCTGTCTCCACAGTTAGAATGATGTATGCGAGGATGTGGATAACTTTCCATAAGGTGTGTGAAGGTGCTGAAAAATCAAAAAATCTCACATGTATGTTATTCTTCTCTGGGTCTTACTGAGTCAGAGTACTTCTAAACAACATATCTATTACTACCTGTCTCATTAAGTTTTGTAACTTTTCTTTTTATGCCATTAATATTTGTAAAAACAGTATGCTGGTCCAGTCCACTTAAAACACACATGTTCTACAAGTCCCAGCTTAGCCCAGCCCTAAATAGTTAAGACTACTTAATCCGAGGCCAGTGATGTAAGTGCCACAGCGTCAGTGAAGCTTCAAATCCATATTTTTCCCTCTCTCAGTATCTAAAGTAAAGCCAAAGTAGAACATTTTATTATTATTAAAATTCATAAATCTGTGAAATCCACTAAGAAGAAAAGAAATCTTTGAACGAGCCCTGATATCACTTCTGTATCAGTTCGTGCAGGATTTTCACGTGACTGCTCCGTTATCGTTGTAGAATTCTATTGGTTCGAGTTCTCGTGGGAGACGTAGCTGATTGGATGTACTCGAGTGACGTCAGGTTGCGGGATACGGAAGTCGTTGTTAGAATAACTGGCGGGGAGCTGTGAGTTGTTGTGAAACGCAGATATGGAAGAAAATCACTTGAAGTCCAGACTGAAGCGAAAGAAGTCAACGGTCGAAGCTTCCGGGGGAGCACCGAAGAGGAGCCCGACAACGTCCAGCAACAACCCGGCAAAGAGCGGTGGGTGAGTGTGTTTGCACCGACAACTTTACCTTAAAGGTTGAGAAAACACAATCTGGGCCGTTAACGGTAGTGATGGGCAGATGAAGCTTCATGAAGCACTGAAGCTTTTCATCTAATTGGTTCACCCCAGCGCAAAGCGTCTTGAAGCTTCATTTGCTCTAGTAGGACACCTACTGGACGTGAAAATATTAGTTGGCATGAATTTGAAGAGTGTGGCATTTTTGCACACAGCCTGTAAATGTCAACAACAAAAGGAGTGTGTAAAACATGTATATTGTAGTGATGCAGTATACTGTGTATATTTATACTGGCAGTATGGAACATGATTATTTGGAAATGCTTAAAGTGGAAATGATCATTTACTGTGAGGTGAGGTGTGGTTGGGGTGTGGACAGTGGTTGTGCTTTAGTAACGTTGAGGTATGGACAGCTACACACTGAGGCTTTGAGCCTCAGTCCTGCCTGTTCACATTTTATTCTGTAAAAACTAAATTTTCGATTATGAACTTTTTAGTGGGGAGATTTAATGATTTAACAAATCTTTTAAATCCTTTGTCCTCCACAATGCTAAATGGCTGGGAGTCCTCAATCACCATGCTAACCAGGTCTTCATCTATTTGAGATTGTTCTCCTGAGGAAAGACAATAAAGATAAAGCACAAATATAAATATCACACACGTAACTTATAACAGTTGTATAATATTGTTATATCATTTAGTAACATTACTGCATCCTATATTATCATTGCATTTGATGGCTCACCTGGTCTTGCTCCACGATCGGTGTCCCCCTTATTCTCATGCAAAGCTCTGTAGTGCCTAAGCATGGATGAGGTGTTGTTGTTATATCCCAGCTCCCTGGCACATAGCAAACACTTCACCTTGTACAAAAGTAAAGACAGCTTAACATAAATTGTATTGCACCATCAGTATTATGAAAATACATCTTCTATAGAAATTTACATACCTTGTTGGGAGGAATAAGATCAAATAATAAAGTATCCATTATTATTATTATTATTATTAAATGTTCCCACACAGGGGAGGACATCCTCCTCTTCGTAGCTGGCTCCATTCTCTCCTGACTTTCTCTCCTCACTCTCATAAACCTCCAAACTGTCTCCAAACTCTCACTAACCGCAACTCTCCATCAAACACCCACATTTTGAATGAAGTCTGCGGGGTTTATATCGCTGTCATAGCTCGCGGCAAAGTTTGAACCACTTCCTGAACCAGTCACGTGGTACAGCCGGGCAGCGAGGCTTCGGACGTCATCATTTTCAGCTCCTCCCATAAATGAAGCAACGCAAGCCGAGTAACGCGAATCACTGAACTCTGCTCATTAAAGTATGGAAGCCCGTTTCCGCCACTAAAAAAAAAAAAAAGGATCCATAACTCAAAATTTCGAGTTATTTTCTCGAAATTTCGAGTTATTATCTCGAAATTTCGACATATTAACTCAAAATTTTGAGAAAAGCAACTCGAAATTTCGAGTTAGCGCTGCCAATCAGTAATCTACGTGAATGACGTCATTTCCATGTTACCCGGAAGCTGAAGCCCTCAGCTACAAATGCTACAGCTAAGCTACTGGTATTACATCCAGTCGTGAATGCACAGATTGCTGAGTGTTTTCAGCCTGGCTTCACAAATGATGAAATCCCTGTGTTATTAGCTGAATCACATGGTGTTACTATCAGCAAACATACTTTAATTTGTTGGGATCCGTTTTTGAGTGCGCGGTCCTGCGCCATATGCTTCCGGGTAACAAGAAAGCGACCTCATTCACGTATATTTTTGATTGGCAGAGCTAACTCGAAATTTTGAGAAAAGTAACTCGAAATTTCGAGTTATATTTCTCGAAATTTCGAGATAATAACTCGAAATTTCGAGAAAATAACTCGAAATTTCGAGTTATGGATACTAGCTTTTTTTTTTTTTTTAGTGGCGGAAACGGGCTTCCATATTAAAGAGCAACAAAGGCACATTTTTGTTTATGGTCGAAACGGTTCCTGCTGCCTGGAATAAACTGTATGTAGCTACAACCTGGGCCTGTAGGAGAGTCAAACATAAGATGATAATAATGAGAAATATATGATATATGAAAGCTCTTTGAAGTAACCATGCACCGATCCGACTTTTTGCATTTCCGGTACCATAGCTTGGCTTTAGATATGTGTTGATGATGCTGCCAACCTGTTATCAGACTTCAATGACTGAGCGGTCCTCATGGAGGACAGGACTGAGATCTGTTACTGTAACGACAGCAGGCTCCACTCAAACCTTCTTTTACTAACACTCTCAAATTAAACGGAACTAGTCGGGATCCAAGTTAAATGAATGAGTTTTACTAAACAAACAGGCAACAGAATTCCAGTCAGTAAAACGATCTACTTTTGTTTGATTTTTACAGTAAATGTAAATTTCTCCTTCTGTGTTAAATCAAAGTATTTCATAACCACAGAGCTTAAACTCTGCTGTAACGTGATGTGCACCTCCCTGCACCCGAGACTAGGTTTGCACCCCCTATGTTAAAGAGAAGACCCCAGCAATCCCCTCTGAGCAAGCACTGGGCCCTTATGGGGAGGAAGAGTCTGTCTTTTAATGGGAAGAAACCACAGCAAGGCTTGCAGGGAGGGGGATGTGTTGGGGGACAAGGACAAAACAGAAATAAGAGAAGACAGAAGTTATTGACATTGGGGTGGCTGTGGCTCAGGTGGCAAAGCAGGTCAGCCACTAATCAGAAGGTCAGTTCGATCCCAGGCTGCCTCCTGGCTGCATGCCAAATATCCTTGGGCAAGATACTAACCCCATGTTTGCCTACTGGTGGTGGTCAGAGGGCCCGGTGGCGCCAGTGTCCGGCAGCCTCGCCTCTGTCAGTGCCTCTGTCAGTGTAGCCACAGCTGCCCCAGGGCAGCTGTGGCTACAATGTATCCCATCACTGTGTGTGAATGGGTGGATGACTGAATGTAGTGTGAAGCGCTTTGGGGTCCTTAGGGACTAGAAAAGCGCTATACAAATGCAGGCCATTTACCTGCATTCGTATGGGTGCGAGTGAATGCTCGCACCCTGAGCCCTGCAGCAGAAGGGCTGGCTCAGGGTCACGTCTGAGCTGCAAGCTTTATCCAAAGAAAGCAAGTTTGGGTGTAATCGTAAAAGTAGAGAGAGGCTCTGAAGGCTTTGCTCCCTGATCTACTTTTAGTCTGAGAGAATTTTACATTACATTCAGAATTTAACAGGAAAACAAAGAAGAGAAGCCAGGGTGGGAAAAATCGTCTGTTTTTCTAGCCCCTGTTTCTGCGTCTAATGTAGCATTATTCTCAGACAGGATATTTCTCGTTTCACAAAGATGATAGATATCAGCCCTGCGTGAAGCACATTTCCTGCTCAAAAACTGCTTTAGAAAACGTCAGTGTTAGTGGAGGTCATCCAGATTATCTGGTTCGACACTGAGGCTTTCAGGGCAGAGAACAATAACAACAATAGTACAGTTTTACAGAAGAAAATTATAGGTGTTTAGGACGTGTCTGTAGTTTAACCAGCTGTCATCTGTGGCTCCATAGACAAAGATAACTAAGTATCAGTTTGTATATTATCATTGGTCACGATTCAAGAAAGAGACAACAGCGACACATTAAGTGTCCTCTCACATCCTGAAGAGCCTCAATACTTCCAAAAAGGTTGTGTTAAAAGGTATTTTTGCATGGCGTGGTTGTGATGTCTATGGATGTCATGTGACAGCTCGTATCCATTTAACTGCTCGAGGCTGAGACATCGGAGCGTGTTGATGTCATCCAGGCATCATTAAACCGGACTGTCTGCTCGATTTCACCGCTGCCGCCTTTGGGGAAAATTTATTTCACTGAAAAAAATATGACTTGTTGTCCTTGTTTATGTTTTAGTTTTGCTGAGTGGAATTCTGGTATTTTATTAGTCTGTTGGGGTTTTTTTTAGTGTCTGATGTGATGGCTGGAGTTTGGTAACCAGTAAAAATTCAACATTTTTAATTGAATTTTCTTTCTAATGGAAACAAACAAAGTAAAAAGGCACACTTACAACTATTTACAGTGAGGTGTTTTTAATGCAGTTAATTAAAAACCAGCTGATGTGAAGCTTTGCTGTGTTATTAAATCTGTTTTGTTTCGTTTGCAGTGTGCACCAGATCAAAGAGCAGCTTCAGAAATAATCTGATTGACTAAAAATTCCTACAGATTGATTGATTAATAAATGGAAAAATAACAAATGTGTGTGGAAACATTCGAGTCAAAGTTGTGTCGTATTTGTTTAGTGATGGTTTGTATGGAGATGCATGCATGAGGAGCGATGTGAGGAGAATGCAGCAGTTCACAGTGTGGATGATCTGCTTCACAGGCCGACGCTTCCTGCAGGAGCGTGGTGGAACAGACAGCAGCTGCTTGCTGTGGAGAGCCTGTGGGCATTCACGCTCCAGGCTACTCTGCCATGCCTGGAGGAGCAGCTCTGGGACCAGGTTCCTGATCTTCCACATGCATCTGCAGCGGTATGTTACTGCATTACACAGCTCCTGCAGGGAATATGATGAAGCTCCCAACAAGACACGAGCACACAAAGTGCCAAATGTTCACAGTTCTAATATTCCAGAGTGTTCCTGCTGTGTACTCTGTATGACAGCGTGTCCACTGGCCTCTGACAGGTGGAGTTTCTCTGTCAGACACAGGAGCCTGTGTGCTGTGATGCTCCTGTGCAACTTGGAGACAACAGGGAGAACATAGTGATGTTGCAAGTTCTCAGTAGGCAGTGTGGAGAAGATGGGGTGGGAATTATCCACCTCAGGGGTTCATTTCAATCATTGTGATATTTTATTGTGATGCATTGCACATTATAGAGATGTCACTATGATACAGTACAAACAAAAAGCCATTTGACGTTAACATCTTCTTTGTCTTGTTTTTCGTTTGATAGTCGCCACTGTCAGAAATTTTTTCTTTTCCCGAGATCTGATGTGTTTTCTTAGTGTTGCTTTCATTTTTTGAGCAGTATATTTCTGTATCCATGTCTTGACCCACTCCTAAATACATCTCAAAGGATGCTGTACTAGATAGGATGTAAAATAAGGCCACCATGTATGAATGTATGAACCCCAAACATGTTTCATTGTGTCAGGAGCATAGAAGTTGTCAGAAAAGACTAACAAGCTTGGTAATTAGGCTGCATCCATAAACTGCATTGTATTGTACTGATGTGTGTCTGTATAGATATAATTTATAAATATATGTGGTAATTGGTTTAAACGAACAGGAGGGGAAGAGAGAGAGAGAGAGAGCCAGGAAGCGAGCAGCCTTCATTGCCAACCCGGAAACGGGCAAAGTGATTGGTTGAAGTGTTCCATAGGGGAAGTGATTGGTGTCCTCCTGGACACTTTGAAGGATGCTGAGGAGGTGATCAAGGCAGCTTGCTCAGCATCTGTTCCAGGCATACAGTGGGGCAAAAAAGTATTTAGTCAGCCACCGATTGTGCAAGTTCCCCCACCTAAAATGATGACAGAGGTCAGTAATTTGCACCAGAGGTACACTTCAACTATGAGAGACAGAATGTGAAAAAAAAATAATCCATGAATTCACATGGTAGGATTTGTAAAGAATTTATTCGTAAATCAGGGTGGAAAATAAGTATTTGGTCAATAACAAAAATACAACTCAATACTTTGTAACATAACCTTTGTTGGCAATAACAGAGGTCAAACATTTACTATAGGTCTTTACCAGGTTTGCACACACAGTAGCTGGTATTTTGGCCCATTCCTCCATGCAGCTCTTCTCGAGAGCAGTGATGTTTTGGGGCTGTCGCCAAGCAACACGGACTTTCAACTCCCGCCACAGATTTTCTATGGGGTTGAGGTCTGGAGACTGGCTAGGCCACTCCAGGACTTTCAAATGCTTCTTACGGAGCCACTCCTTTGTTGCCCGGGCGGTGTGTTTTGGATCATTGTCATGTTGGAAGACCCAGCCTCGTTTCATCTTCAAAGTTCTCACTGATGGAAGGAGGTTTTGGCTCAAAATCTCACGATACATGGCCCCATTCATTCTGTCCTTAACACGGATCAGTCGTCCTGTCCCCTTGGCAGAAAAACAGCCCCATAGCATGATGTTTCCACCCCCATGCTTCACAGTAGGTATGGTGTTCTTGGGATGCAACTCAGTATTCTTCTTCCTCCAAACACGACGAGTTGAGTTTATACCAAAAAGTTCTACTTTGGTTTCATCTGACCACATGACATTCTCCCAATCCTCTGCTGTATCATCCATGTGCTCTCTGGCAAACTTCAGACGGGCCTGGACATGCACTGGCTTCAGCAGCGGAACACGTCTGGCACTGCGGGATTTGATTCCCTGCCGTTGTAGTGTGTTACTGATGGTGACCTTTGTTACTTTGGTCCCAGCTCTCTGCAGGTCATTCACCAGGTCCCCCCGTGTGGTTCTGGGATCTTTGCTCACCGTTCTCATCATCATTTTGACCCCACGGGATGAGATCTTGTGTGGAGCCCCAGATCGAGGGAGATTATCAGTGGTCTTGTATGTCTTCCATTTTCTGATGATTGCTCCCACAGTTGATTTTTTCACACCAAGCTGCTTGCCTATTGTAGATTCACTCTTCCCAGTCTGGTGCAGGTCTACAATACTTTTCCTGGTGTCCTTCGAAAGCTCTTTGGTCTTGGCCATGGCGGAGTTTGGAGTCTGACTGTTTGAGGCTGTGGACAGGTGTCTTTTATACAGATGATGAGTTCAAACAGGTGCCATTCATACAGGTAACGAGTGGGGGACAGAAAAGCTTCTTACAGAAGACGTTACAGGTCTGTGAGAGCCAGAGATTTTCCTTGTTTGAGGTGACCAAATACTTATTTTCCACCCTAATTTACGAATAAATTCTTTACAAATCCTACCATGTGGATTCATGGATATTTTTTTTCACATTCTGTCTCTCACAGTTGAAGTGTACCTCTGGTGCAAATTACTGACCTCTGTCATCATTTTAAGTGGGGGAACTTGCACAATCGGTGGCTGACTAAATACTTTTTTGCCCCACTGTATGTTAGGTCTACAAATGTTGCCCAGAGCTTCTTCAGCATGTATGGAAGACCTTAAAGATGACTTGATGGGAAGGTCAGCAACCAGTGGAGGAGGTTTAGATTCCCAAAGAGAGGAACTCATCCAGTTTGGGCAATATTGCTGTTGAGTGTTGGAAGGAGGATGTTTTTAAGCACTGTATTATGAAAACTGAATTTTTCCAAGAACAACTATATCAACCCCTTTATTGAGAAGTGTGGGATTCCTGGTTGTGTATGAAGTTGATTAGGGGGTGGTTCTCGTACACCAAGAGTCAGATTAAAATGCTAAATCTATTCAAATGTTCAAAAGGTCCAATCAGTGAAGTTAAAGGATGGATGATAGCTTATATTAAAGCTGCTGTGCCCCTTCCTTCCAAAGTATAGTAACACTTGTTACCAGGGGGAAACCACACCCCTGACTTTGAGAAACACCAGGCACTAAACATCCTTAGTTCAGCTGTAAAGTTGGACATCAGAAGATGGAGGACCTGCAGAGCTGCTCTCCAGGGTGGCCGTTAGAGCAAGCGTATTTGTTTGGCACTTCTGTCTCATTTTTGAGCCCTTGAGGTTGAACCAACACTTAGTTAAACACTGACACTATAGAATAAAGTCTTTTTTTTCCTTTTTGAAGGGGATATAGGGAAATGTAACTTCTTTTGTAGACGATCGTGGGGCGATCGTGGCTCAAGAGTTAGGAGTTCGTCTTGTAATCGGAAGGTTGCCGGTTCGAGCCCCCGGCTTGGACAGTCTCGGTCGTTGTGTCCTTGGGCAAGACACTTCACCCGTTGCCTACTGGTGGTGGTCAGAGGGCCCGGTGGCGCCAGTGTCCGGCAGCCTCGCCTCTGTCAGTGCGCCCCAGGGTGGCTGTGGCTACAATGTAGCTTGCCATCACCAGTGTGTGAATGTGTGTGTGAATGGGTGGATGACTGATATGTAAAGTGCTTTGGGGTCCTTAGGGACTAGAAAAGCGCTATATAAATACAGGCCATTTACCATTTACCATCATGATGAAACTAATATCTTTGGACTTTTGGTTGGTTAAAACATTCAAAATGACACCTAAACAACTAATTGTAATTTTTTTTTCTATAATGTTAGAGCTGCTGGCCTATTTCCATTGGTGAGGAACATTTACATGACACACACACACCTGTGTATTCATGTAATCATCCAAAGATCAACTGTCCACAGCACGCTCCGCATGACTGGCTGAAGTTCCACACACCCGTTGTCAGACCCTTATTCCTGTTTTCTCCTTGTTTTTAGAGACCTGCGGGACTTTGGGTGGAGGAACAGGGGTGGTGCGACCTCAGCAGTGAGGTTTCTACCTTCCCTGAACCGTCTCATCTTTCTCTGAGACCGTCACAGATCCCAGATCCTGTCGGGCTCAGCTCCTCCCCGGAGGACCCCACAGCACACACCAGCACGGTGCCAGAGCCACCTGTCAGAGGCCCGTGCTCCCACAGCATGGAGAGCTCCACTCACTCTCCTCAAACCCTCAGCAAAACACGGCGGCCGTCCCTGCACAGCTGGGTGGAGGCGCTGCCATCACCAGGATTTTCCAGTGCTGGGAAGGAGGAGGGGAGGAAAGCGACTGGACCAGTCAGTAGGAAGCTTCCAACATACTGGGTGAAGGTATCTGACAGAGTTCCTCTGCAGAATGAGGTCGAAGCTAAAAAGGAAGAGGAGGTGCAGGGGTGCGGCAAAAAAGATGGAGGAAGAGGAGCAGATGGAGGAGCAGGGGGAGGACTGCAGAGTTGTCCCATGTGTCTCCAAGTGTTCCCTGCTGGGTAAGAACTGATTGGGTGTTTTCTTTCTTCATTCACATCAGCATAGGGACTTTTTTCCTTTGTGCGTTGTTGCTGATTTTTATTAATTTATTTTTAATGATTCTTTATGACATCAGCGACCAGCCAGATGGCATCCAGCTGAAGCTGGTCACCAGTTAGATGTTTTCAGTGTGTGTAGCTCTTGTTAGTTAAATGGATAACGACAAGTAAACAAACTAGTTTAAGTTTTAGAGTCGGGGTGTCAAACTCAAATACACAATGGGCCAAAATTCAAAACTGGAACAAAGTCGCGGGCTAACGTTAATATTTATTGAAATATATTTATTCCTTCAGATATAAGAATGAATCTTTTCTTATGGACTCAAACAAGTTTTGCTGAAAAACTGAATATGGAACAAGCAAAGCTTAATACTAGACAATATATATATTAGCTGTATAA
This sequence comes from Diplotaxodon limnothrissa, assembly GCF_057381915.1. Lineage (NCBI taxonomy): Eukaryota > Metazoa > Chordata > Actinopteri > Cichliformes > Cichlidae > Diplotaxodon > Diplotaxodon limnothrissa. Next base: position 29,363,717 of record NC_140615.1, on the reverse strand, counting down.
TACCAGTAGGCCAGCTCTAATAGTAATTTAAATTTTGCCCGCGGGCCAGAGTTTGACACCTATGTTCTAGAGGTTTAAAAGTGACAGCATCACAAAGCTGACTGCCCAGCCTCCAAAGGATCAACATTACCTTACAGCAGAACTTCCATATATGTTTTTATTGTGCAGGTCTTGCATAGCATCATCCCGTGACCTCTGCTTTCATGTCAGAATCAACATGACATAATTACATAAATATAAAAATGTTTATATGCTGTCTGAGGTGCAGTGCAGTTTCAGCACAAGGTCCAAACAAACAGTTGTCCAGATTCTGCTGCATAAGTGGTGCCCACAGATGGAGAGGTCCAGGGTTCAGTCAGGTCCAGTTCACCACATCCAGTACAGTCTAGTTGTTCTTGGTTCTCCAGGTTCACCCAGATGGACTGCGATGGTCACCTGGCCCACTGTCTGTCTGAAATGAATGTGGACATGACCTGGTAAGCTGAATCGATGCCGACGGTCTACAAGGCGCCCGGTTGCTGCTCCGGGGTCGTATCGCACGGAGGACGACGGTGCAGACAGCAGCCTGTGCAGAGAACTCTGCTGACTGAGCTGCAGTGAGATGAGGAAACTTCTTCGGTGCACGAGCACACCATGTTTTCATGGCTGATTAGTCGTACTGAGTGTACACTTTACTTTAAAACTCAGTAACAGACACTGTAACCTGTGTGTCTTTTTTTTCTTGTAAAAGTAACTGTAATCTTTATTAGCTTTGAGTTCAAGATGATCCGGTCGGCTTCATTCATGACGGCACTGCAGTGCACGTACACCCACACAAGTAGAGCTGTGCTCGCAAGGTCACCCACCCTGGTATACTCTGCAGCTATCTAATGCAGTTCTACAATGTCACGTTCTTCATTTCTCTGCATTGATGGTGTGACTGCAGTGTAACACATGAGCCTGACTATTCTCATTCAGTCCTGATTCTTGCTGCCTGGATTTCCAGCTGCTGTATCTATAGTCCCAGGGAGCAGGTGCAAGCAGTGCTTTTACTGGACAAATGTACATGATGTATGATCCTTACTGCTCTTTTTGCATTGTGCATATGTTTTGTGGGGAACATCCAGAGTTCACCACAATAATATAAATATGGCAGTAACAGTGTGTGCAGTCTTTCATTGGTTAGGATGAGCCTTGGTTTTCCCAAAATCCCGACGGTGTTTGCCATCTCGTTACACACCTGTTTGTTATGTGGTTCCCATATAGGAAAGACCTTTTCAGTGGATACCTTATCAACATCTAGTTCCACATTTATATACATTTCTCAATTTAATTTACAAACAACATAAATTTGGTTTGGGATAAATTCAAAGAGAACTTCTTTTTGATCAAACCAACATTTATCAGTTTCTTCACTGACAACCTCCAAGAACGGCTGTATCATGTGCAACACAACAAACCTCAGTATGTCTGTCACTCTACACATGTCAGTGATACACACAGGAAACAGTCTGGGACCCAATACTGAACCTTGTGGGACACCACAGCTAATGTTCAACCACTTATGCAAACCTGCCTTTTCACAAAAGGCAGATCTTAATAAATAAATAATATAATACTCAGATTATTTGTCTAATATTAAATTATTTGTTAAATCAGGAAGGGGCAAATCATTTTTCACCGAGTGTGACTGAGCCCAGTATCGTTAGGTTCAGGGTGACTGTGCTTCTCTGCATGAACAGAGCTGAGGGCTGATCAGAGGAGCTGTATGAGCCCAAGTGTTCACTCGCATAGAAATCTATAGCATCTGCACAGATCTTCCTGCTGTTGTCGGCACAAATAAAGGACGTCAGTGAGAGAAAAAAGGACTCGGTTCACAGAAAACCAGTTTGATTTTTAATAATTACACATATTTACAAAGATGCGATGAAGCTAAATGAAGCAGACCTGGCCAGCATTATGTAAAAGCAGAACTGTAGTTCAATAATCCTTCATGGGGTTTGAGCGGCCTTCATGTTCTGTAAGGTGGAGTCAAGAGCTTCCAGTTTATCCATTGGTCCCTTAAGGGGAAAAACAGCATCACTAATGTATCACCTGTGTGCAGGTAATAAAATACAGTCTGTGAGATGGAGTGTCGGGGTTGGAGGAGGAGGATGCTTCTTTAGATTAGAGGTGTGTATTTTCATTGTGACTGGAACTTCATTACGCCGTCTCCCTGCCTGTACAGGGCCTGCAGCTAATTGAGGCCCTGTGACTGATCAGCTAATTAATCCTATTATGAGGGTATTAAATTAGCGTGGGTCAAGTTTAATCACAAACAGCTAACTGAGAGCTTCTCCTCCCTCAGAAGAACATGTATGCAGATACACACAGCCTGCATCAGAAGCACTGAGTTGTGTTGGAGACATGAATGTGTGCTCACTGATGTCCCAGCATTAAAACATCAAAGCTTCAGTTAGGTACTGATATGTTGCTTGCTGTGTATAAAAGGAGGCAGTATACAGAGTTAAAGTGTCCTGAAAACTTCATTATATAGTAAAGACAAACTCATGGCTTCGTACTGGTTTTATAGCTGTTGTGCACCAGCAGCTGCATGATGGAGGGCATGAATTATAATAGTGACCTAATCCTCCAACCCCTGACTAACACTCATCCACAACATTACAGCTGAGACTGGGAATGACCCACTTTTCTTTCTTTAGCGCCCCAGCAGTTGTCTCAGGGCACTTTTTTACAGTATCTCTAGTACTGTAGGCATAGTCCTCAACAATCAGATGATCCTCTATAAACAGAGCTTGGCAACAGTAGGGAGGAAGAACGCCTGTTTAATGGGAACAGACCTCTGCCAGAACCAGGCTCAGGGAGGGCGGCCTTTGCTGAGATTGACTGGGCGTCGAGACAAACTCCAAAGTAACACACCTGGAATTTAACCCAAAAAAGCTTTGTTCCCCCACACAGGGAAGACCCACTAATGTCTGTGAAAACCACGGAAAAGCTCTCATGGCTTTTCTGCTGTTCTCCCATTTCATTTAGACTTGCAAACAGATTTCCAGCTGTCGTTGCAGCAGGTCACTGTAGACATGGAACCACACAGTGAGCACATAAAGGAAACGGTGACCAGTTTCCCCCAGCAGGTCACACAGATGGTCACGCAGCAGCACCTGGTGAGGAGGAACCCAAAGCTGCATTTACTGTGGAAGCTGAAGCCAACGTCTGACAGCAGGCATGGGCCAAGTCTGTCTGCTGCTCCTCACCTATGTGACGATAACGCGGACCTTCACTGGGAAATATTACAATTACACATGTGTAAGGAAAGAGGTCAGGTCTCCTCCCAGCTGCTTGTGTCAATTACACATTCACAGGAAATGTTGATTATTTGAACGATTCGTTAAAAATAAGAAGGTTTGTTTGTGTGTGGGGACTGAGGCAGCTTAGCGAGCTCCATACGCTGGACGAGAGTTCGGACATACCCTGGCAGAGTTTCAGCTGCGTTACCTGCTGCAGCCGTAACAGGTGAACAGATAGAGGTGCAGTCAGAGACACGGGAAATCATTTGATCTTTGAGGCACTTCTTAAATAAAAAGTTGTCACCCCCTTGTTTGTGAAAACAACAGAACACAAAGAAAAGTTTGTGGTTATGGAGGAACATGTGCCGCTTGCATCAATAAAAGGCATCATCAATTTTGGATTCACTAGCTACATCATAATACACAATAACAACATTTTCTCCTTTGTCATTGTACATTCTTGTGTGTGTGAGGCGTGGCCCCCCTACCAAGATAGAAAAAAAAAAAGAAGAATAAAAAATTGCACGTAAAATTATTTAAAGTTGTTCCGTAGAGCCGTCGTATTCATCCAGGGCGTGAGATGGGCTGAAACGTGTTGATGGTGGCAGGCACAGAATGAAACGCTCACACAGCCAGTCCTGCTCTGACACGAGGATGGACTGACAGGGACAACAGGACCAAACAAAGAAAAGGAGAAGACAGCATAAAGTCAGGGAATGTTCCTGTAGTCTGGCGTCCGGCTCCCCAGGGAAAAACTCTCCCTCCTCCCGTTTGCCTTGTGGACAGGTCCAGGGGGAACTTCCTCCTTGTTGTCGCCTTTCTGAGTTGAGTTGGCTTGCAAGTTTGTTTGTTTGTTTCTGTTTTTGAACAGCAGCTCGGAGGAGGACGCTGGTTTCTCCTTCATACAGACTCTTCTGTGGCTAGCAGCAGGGGGTTGATGTATTCAAATCCCTCAAACTCGGACTGGTCTATTCTCTTGATGACGTCCCTGAGGAGAGAAGGATGGAAAGAACAATTAGAGGACTTGTTTTACCACAGAGCTACTGAGAGTAAACCAGGTTTGCTCCTGGCGTCTCTCAGGTGAGCGTCACCACATCTTTTTCCAGGTTTGGAATCTAAAGGAAGTAAAATGATGTTTTTTGGAGGGGTGGGGGAATGTCCATGTTGAATTGCAGACCATTGTTTAGAACATTTTCAGGCTCTGTACCCACTGAGTTATGGTTCTGTTTTCATTTTCTTGGCAATCAGTGCAGGTATCAGTAGAACGTACCTACTGATACAAATACCACTAAATTTGCTTTAAGAAATGATTGAAATGATAGAATGTAGCAAGGTGATTGACTCAGTAATTCAGAAAGTGTAGCTCTTCTGGGATTTTCCACACAATCATCTTTCTGGTTTTAGAGAATGGTTGAGGGAAAAAAGAAAATATGAGTGAGCGGCGGTTCTCTCAGCACAAATTGTTGATGCCAGAGGTCAGAGCAGAATGCACAGACCACAGTGTATGCCCCCCCTGTCAGCTAAGAACAGGAAACTGAGGCTACAGTTCACATAAGCTCACCAACACTGGACAATAGAAGATTAGAAAAACGCTGCCTAGTCTGCATTCTTGTATTTTGCTCGTTTGTGTTGTTGTGTTTGCACATCTCTGTTGCTTGTGGGGCTCGCACAAAAGAATTTCACTCGCATGTGCTGTGCCAGTGTGCCTGCACATGTGATGTGACAATAAAAGTGATTTGATTTGATTTGATTTGAGTCTCCATTTCTGCTACAATGGTCACAAAATGCTAATCAGCATAAAGCATGGATCCATTCTTCCTTGTAGCAGCACTTGGTGTAATGTGGTGTGGAAGACAGTTTTTTGGCACAGCTCAGATCAGCCTGAACTAGTTTAAACTGGCTTGAACCTTTCAAATGGATTCCACAATGACCAAATTTGAAATGTGTACCATGACGACTCTGTAGCATCTGTGTGATGCTATCATGTAAATATGGACCAACACATCTGAGCAATGCACAAAGAATTAGCAGAGTTGTGAGGATGAAGCGAGGTCCAAGCTGTTAATATCAAGGTTTACCTAATGAAGTGGCCTGAGCCACTTGTTGACCTTGATGCCTAAAGTTTGGCATTTGTCCATGTGCCAGCCTGTCCTATAAGGTGAAGGCTGCAGCAGGGTGGGGAGTGTGTGGACAGAAGAGTGCCCACACCAGCGTAACAGAGATCTGAAACATGCCCTGCTGTTCTTACTCTGATTGGGATAAACGTCGTGCTGCTGAAAATGATTTTAAAGGAAAATGCTGACGTATGACATCAGGTTTGTTTTTGGAGGATTCATTAGAAAGACTGCAGGTCTGTGGATCACACTGTGGATCGCTCTGTGGATCAGTGTGTCCACGGCTCTTTCTGCACTCTCTCCTCTTCGTCTCCATCTGGTAACGCTTTCACGTTTTCCAAGTCAGCAAAAAGAACCATTTACATTGGTTGAACACACTGTTTGTTTTGGTCGTCTCCCAAACCTTCTCCACTCTCCTTTGTGTTTCCCCCTCTGTGGTCTTTCACTCTGCCTCCTCGTTCTCCCTGAAACTTGAAAACAAAAAAGCCCACTTTCTAAATCTAATGGCGTTATTGTTGCTTGACCTACTCCTACAGTGCGAGTCCTTCACATGAGATCAGATGGAGAGAAAATATTTGCTTCATCAATATTCCAGTCTGCACACTCAAAGACACTATAGCGTTTCATTCACTTGTCCTGGTGTTCTCTGTGGGTGGGATCTGCAAGCTATCTGACAAAGCGGTGGCCCTTAAAGTGAGACTCCCACCCACCTGGTGGAGCAGGGAGAGGACCAGTGAACGTGTCTATTGTTTTAACTTCAAAGCCCCCTGCTCCGTGTCTGCAGCGAGAAAACATCTTGGCCTTTCCCAGCAAGAGGCCTCCCCTCGGCAAGAGCTTAACCATGCCCCGCTCCCTTCCATTGGCCAACACAACCACACATGTACACACACACACACACACGCGCACACACACACACGCACGCACACGCACGCACGAGTAAACAGCCTGTTGCTGCAGTAGGGAGAAGGCGGTAGTGTTGCTAAGGGACTGCATTTTTTTTACCCAGCTGCTCCTAATCCACAGTTTATAAAGTTCCACCTGAGATTATTCCTTCGTTAGTGGAAGAAACAAACACATAAAGCATTCAGCCAGCTCCTGATTCATCTGCACAGTGGTTTTTGTTTTTCTGACATCATGTCATGGATATCGTCTTACAAGGATGGAAGGATCAAACGAACCAGCAGTGTGGAGGCTAACACAGCTCAAAAACACATCCTCTGTGGAAACGTGCAGCTGAGCCATCAGCTGATGTGGGCTGAGATCAGTGGTTATTAGGTTACATTAGGTTATTCTTCAATACTCTTCAATTCTTCAATACTAACCTTACTAACCTCAGCTGTGAATTGCATTTTTGTGTGTTTCATTGCAGAACTGATCCAGAAGTTCATATGACTGAATCGAGCCAGATTTACCATCATCACAGCACACAAACAGGTTTCACAGGAACTGAGGAGCCTCTGGGGTTCAGTTTGGCCAAAACTTGAACTCAAAGTTTTGATTAGTGCAGTGGTTCCCAAACTTTTTTTGCTAGGCCCCCCTTTGTTTTACAACAAAAATGTCCCCCCCCCCCGCACAAACACATCTTCCAACCACACACACCCATATTTTGCTCTATTGCGGTTTATTTCACACCTCAAACATTTAGTAAACAATTAAGCAAATACAAGTAATCTGCAATAAATTACAGGTAGTAATAAAATAAACTATGAACTCTTTTACGCTATGTCCACGCCTTAGCTGAGTAAGAATGTGTCGTGTTGACAGTGGTGACTTAGATAGCCACACTTCATTTTAGAAACAGCCAAATACAAACGTGTTGCTCAAGTTTATGTCTGCATCGTTTCCTCAAATTTGTCTCATGTCCATCTCAGTCACAGTTGTAGCTGAGCACTAAGCTAATTCACATACTTACAGGTGTACACTACCAGCTGTAATTCACACAGCTGTCTCCATTAGGGAAATGAAAGCTGCGGTGTGGCCTGGACATGTTTCCCCAACTATAAATGGAGCAGCTGAGCCATCGGTGATGTGGGCTGGCATTCAGATCAGTGGACCGCTCTGTAGTGCAGCTCTGCAAGTGTAGCTCTGTGGTGCAGCTCTGTGGTGCAGCTCTGTAAGTGCAGCTTTGTAGTGCAGCTCTCTAAGTGCAGCTCTCTAAGTGCAGATCAGTGGACCACTCTGTAGTGCAGCTCTGTAAGTGCAGCTCCGTAAGTGCAGCTCCGTAAGTGCAGCTTTGTAGTGCAGCTCTGTAAGTGTAGCTTTGTAGTGCAGCTCTGTAAGTGCAGCTCTGTAAGTGCAGATCAGTGGACCACTCTGTAGTGCAGCTCTAGTGCAGCTCTGTAAGTGCAGATCAGTGGACCGCTCTATAGTGCAGCTCTGTAAGTGCAGCTTTGTAATGCAGCTTTGTAATGCAGCTCTGTAAGTGCAGCTCTGTAAGTGTAGCTCTGCAATTGCAGCTCTGTAAGTGCAGCTCTGTAATTGCAGCTCTGTAGTGCAGCTCTGTAAGTGCAGCTCTGTAAGTGCAGCTCTGTAAGTGCAGATCAGTGGACCACTCCGTAGTGCAGCTCTGTAAGTGCAGCTCTGTAATTGCAGCTCTGTAGTGCAGCTCTGTAGTGCAGCTCTGTAAGTGCAGCTCTGTAGTGCAGCTCTGTAGTGCAGCTCTGTAAGTGCAGCTCTGTAAGTGCTTTTAGCGGAGTAAGAATGTGTCGTGTTGACAGTGGTGACTTAGATAGCCACACTTCATTTTAGAAACAGCCAAAGCAAATATCCCAGTAAATGTCCCAGTAAAAGAGTTTCGTTTTCTCAGATCTAAAGGTATATTACACTATGTGCGACTTCATTATCATCATCCATACCATTATTGAGTTGAATCTCCTCCCACCCTCAGAACCATTTTAATTCTTAACAGTGAACACAGTGGTACATATACACAGCTTTAATACTTTCTTACTATAAGCCTCATAGACACACACAAACACACACACTCTTTCACCCTGACTCTTACACTTGCCCTGGATGCATCTATCACACTGTGTGAGTGTGTGAACAGGTGCTACCCCTCAGCCTCCACGTAGCTGTGCGTACAGTTACATTTGAATGTCCTTGGTGACTTCCTGCTTCAGTTATCACAGTCACAAGAGTTTCAGAAAGCTTGACCTCTGACCTTGAGGCTGAGCTCACTGAAATTCAAACTTTGAGTAGCGGCACCTTTGGTGTGAATTTCAAAACCCTGCATCGTCTTCTCACACTCACAGTCGTGTCAGACACATTTTAATTCAATTCCGTTTTGCTTCTATAGTGCCAATTCACAACAAGGCGCTTTATTGTAATAAGCTAACAGTCGGCAAAGGTAGGAGGGAAAAACAGCCTTTAAACAGGAAGTTGATCAGAACCAGGCTCAGGTGTGGCAGCCATCCAGTGCGACCTGCTGGTAAGTGAGGGAGAGAGCAGAGACAGGACAGAAGAGCCTCACAGTTTGAAATATGACCAGTTTATCCTTATTAAAGGCTTTAAGGTGGTGGTAATGAAACAATTTCAAAGTCTTCCTTTTCGTGGCAGATGGCTGCCCCTGAGTTGAGACAGACAAACCACTCACATTCACACATGTATGCAATTACAATCACCAGTTAACCTCCAATAACTGCTCATCTTGGACTGTGGGAGAAAGCCACATCAGTCGGAAAGAAGCGAGGAAAACATACAAGCTCCACACAGATGGTGGATTCCAACCAGGACCTTCTTGCTGCGAGGCATCAGTGCTGAGCACCTGGTTATTTCTCTGTGTTAGCCCTGTGACAGACTGACAGCCTGTCCACAGTGTACCTGGCTCTCCCCCTGTGGCACTGAATTCAATGCATAGATAGGTGGACTCACCAAGGGCTTGCTGATAGCAGGTTGTCTGATTGTTGGGGTTTTTTAGCTACGATGTGGTGACTGTGAGCTAAGTGAAGATGAAGTGAATATATCAGAGATTTAGTCCATAATGATACAACAGCATCACACAGTTGGGGCTGGATGTACATGCATGATTCAAATTATTCGTGCAATTACTAAAACAATGAAACTAGCTGCAACACCTGCCAGTGAACATCACAGACAGACATGCAGCATCAGTGAATGCAAAGTAACGTAGTGAAGAGTATGACTGCACAAGTCTGGAAAGATCTGTTCATCCAAGAACGGGAAAAAAGGATTTAACGAAAAAAGTGAGCTGCTGCAAACACGTCACCGGCTCTGTGAGGACGTGCCACACTAAAGCAGTACTATAGTCCTAGCTGCTATATATTCAGGCTCTTGAAATCCATCACTAAGGATCAAGGCTAGTGAAGACAAAGGCCTCGTTTCCTAAGCACAGGCAGAGCTTGGCCATTTTCTAAGATAGGGAGCTGGCACAGAAAGCCTCTCCTGCACTCCTCTCACACGCTGCCGAGGGCCCCCAGCCATCCTGGCTTTTAATGTCGCAATGTAAATCTCTAACATGGAGGGTTTACCCTTCTCTCTCCTTTCATGGCTTTCACTTCTCTTTCTTCTTGTGCCAAAGCCATCATGAGTGGGAGAGAGGGGAGACTGGAGAGCTTTTGCATCACCCCCTCCTAGCGAGAGTGGGCAACGTCAGCCCCTCTCCTTGGTAACAGGGAAGAGGAGGGGGTGGGGAGATAAAGTGCGAGACACAGGGAGGAGCCGTGCATCTTATTTTGACGTGCTGCAGTTTTTGATGCCAACTTGCTATCTCTGCTGCTGAACTGGTCACGTGCTCCCCACCCCGTTCTCTCTCTTCTCACCACTGCACCATTTGGACCTCTTCTACGATCGTCTTCCCAAGAGTTAGTCGCAGACTCCCGTCATCAAAGTCTGACACAAACGAGCTGGGATGAACTTCAGAGACATCTCGCTGCAGCCCTTTAATGAGCTGCGAGCCTCAGCCACTCCAAGGCTGGTTTTGAACATTGATATCTGCTGAACAGCACAAACTTCAAACTGGATGCTTCCCAAAGACATCTGCCGTGGGTGCAGATCATGACGGGCATGTAATAAGGCCGCCAAGTGCAGCACAGTCAACAGCTCTGCAGTGATAATACCAATTAGTGACAGCACGAAGGGCGTCATTTATTTTGGAGTGAATTCCAAGTCAAGACACTGCGGAGGTACAGATTATCACAAGCCATGACAGACAGACCCCCGGCAGGCGGACAGCTCCAGGAGTTACACAATCTAGAGGTTTTTCAGCCATACTTTGTAAAATTCTGCTGAATTCCACATAAACTGTATATGAAATATGGAGGGAGCATGAGCTATGTGGTGCTGCAGTGGGCACGCATTGTTCTTAAACACGGTTTAACGCATGTTACAACTTCACTCTGAAAGACCAAAAACAGCCCAAAAAAACCCAGCTGTGTGTAGCACGCCACCAACACCCACATGTCCTTCAGTTTTCAGGCCCCTCTTCTGTGGAACCAGCTGCCAGTTTGGATTCAGGAGACAGACTACAGGGAGTGCAGAATTATTAGGCAAGTTGTATTTTTGAGGAATAATTTTATTATTGAACAACAACCATGTTCTCAATGAACCCAAAAAACTCATTAATATCAAAGCTGAATGTTTTTGGAAGTAGTTTTTAGTTTGTTTTGAGTTTTAGCTATTTTAGGGGGATATCTGTGTGTGCAGGTGACTATTACTGTGCATAATTATTAGGCAACTTAACAAAAAACAAATATATACCCATTTCAATTATTTATTTTTACCAGTGAAACCAATATAACATCTCCACATTCACAAATATACATTTCTGACATTCAAAAACAAAACAAAAACAAATCAGTGACCAATATAGCCACCTTTCTTTGCAAGGACACTCAAAAGCCTGCCATCCATGGATTCTGTCAGTGTTTTGATCTGTTCACCATCAACATTGCGTGCAGCAGCAACCACAGCCTCCCAGACACTGTTCAGAGAGGTGTACTGTTTTCCCTCCTTGTAAATCTCACATTTGATGATGGACCACAGGTTCTCAATGGGGTTCAGATCAGGTGAACAAGGTGGCCATGTCATTAGTTTTTCTTCTTTTATACCCTTTCTTGCAGCCACGCTGTGGAGTACTTGGACGCGTGTGATGGAGCATTGTCCTGCATGGAAATCATGTTTTTCTTGAAGGATGCAGACTTCTTCCTGTACCACTGCTTGAAGAAGGTGTCTTCCAGAAACTGGCAGTAGGACTGGGAGTTGAGCTTGACTCCATCCTCAACCCGAAAAGGCCCCACAAGCTCATCTTTGATGATACCAGCCCAAACCAGTACTCCACCTCCACCTTGCTGGCGTCTGACTGGAGCTCTCTGCCCTTTACCAATCCAGCCACGGGCCCATCCATCTGGCCCATCAAGACTCACTCTCATTTCATCAGTCCATAAAACCTTAGGAAAACCAGTCTTGAGATATTTCTTGGCCCAGTCTTGACGTTTCAGCTTGTGTGTCTTGTTCAGTGGTGGTCGTCTTTCAGCCTTTCTTACCTTGGCCATGTCTCTGAGTATTGCACACCTTGTGCTTTTGGGCACTCCAGTGATGTTGCAGCTCTGAAATATGGCCAAACTGGTGGCAAGTGGCATCTTGGCAGCTGCACGCTTGACTTTTCTCAGTTCATGGGCAGTTATTTTGCGCCTTGGTTTTTCCACACGCTTCTTGCGACCCTGTTGACTATTTTGAATGAAACGCTTGATTGTTCGATGATCACGCTTCAGAAGCTTTGCAATTTTGAGACTGCTGCATCCCTCTGCAAGATATCTCACTATTTTTGACTTTTCTGAGCATGTCAAGTCCTTCTTTTGACCCATTTTGCCAAAGGAAAGGACGTTGCCTAATAATTATGCACACCTGATATAGGGTGTTGATGTCATTAGACCACACCCCTTCTCATTACAGAGATGCACGTCACCTAATATGCTTAATTGGTAGTAGGCTTTCGAGCCTATACAGCTTGGAGTAAGACAGCATGCATGGAGAGGATGATGTGGACAAAATACTCATTTGCCTAATAATTCTGCACTCCCTGTATCTCTACTTTTAAGATTAGGCTTCAAACTTTCCTTTTTGCTAAAGCATATAGTTAGGGCTGGACCAGGTGACCCTGAATCCTCCTTTAGTTATGCTGCAATAGATGTAGGCTGCCGGGGATTCCCATGATGCATTGGGTGTTTCTTCTTCACTCACTATGTGTTAATAGACCTCTCTGCATTGAATCATATCTGTTATTAATCTCTGTCTCTCTTCCACAGCATGTCTTTATCCTGTCTTCCTTCTCTCACCCCAACCGGTCGCAGCAGATGGCCCCACCCCTCCCTGAGCCTGGTTCTGCCAGAGGTTTCTTCCTGTTAAAAGGGAGTTTTTCCTTCCTACTGTCGCCAAAGTGCTTGCTCATAGGGGGTCATGTGATTGTTGGGTTTTCTCTGTATGTAGTATTGTAGGGTCTACTGTACAATATAAAGCTCCTTGAAGCATGAACATGAACCCTGTTATCATGGTTCCGAATAGGTAGATATCTTCAGCGTCCTCGATCGACAGTCCCGCCAGGCACACGGTCCTCCAGTTCTGCCACCCGTCCATCGTGTAACCGGCAGGGAAAGTCCCTCCAGGGCACTCAGGCTCTCCCGAGCCCCGACTTCTCGTTGAGAAAAGGGTGTCAATAGCACTCAGGGACCAGTTGATCAAATCCATAATTCTCTTTTAGGTTTAGAGAACGACAGTGAGAGGCTGTTCCTGGGAAAGTATGTTATTCACATAAAACAAAGACAGATGCCAACAGGAAACAGGGAGGGAAACAGTAATGAAGAGCAGTGCTGTTAGGAGGGAAACAATGCTACCAGTGCACATGCTCCAGGAAAACCGTTCACAGTGTACACCGACGCACGAAACAAGTCACCAAGGCCACTGAAGTGTGGCTCGATCACACGTGCTGACAGGGTTTCCTACTCTGCAGTGACACTTTGTTTAATACTGCACTGTCATATTTTGGTTTTGGTGACCTCGGCTTTTTGTTGCTGCACAAACGTCTTACTCCATCCTGTAAGAGCCTTTAGTCAGTCCACCATGTAACTGTCACAGCCAGACAGTAACACCTCTGTCCGTATTATCAACTCGGACTTATGTGAACCGTTCCATAAAGGCATTGTGTTCCTGCCATCATGATCACAAGCTCCATAAATCCTCAGAAGGGGAAATTCAAGTTTTGGAGCATCGAGAATCAAACCAACATGATGTTTTCTAACATTGGCTGGGATAGATCTGCTGCCAAAGCCTTATGGAATCTATTTAGTGACACAGAGAGGAAAACAGGATGATGTGTTCCTTCAGTGTGTCCGTGGTTGTGTAATATCTTTAAGCCTTTTCTCTTCAAAGTTCAGCCTTAAACAAGGGCTCCACTCAGATCCTGGAGCTGCATGTTTGCATTAATCAAAACAACCCCCCAACATTGGAAACTCACATGGGGGCATTCTTTATTGGATGCAGGAGTCTGTTGGGAAGATGGTCCACCCAGTGTTTGTGTGACGTTACAGAGTGAGCTCTGTTTTTAGGCTCTGTGTGACCAGGACAGGATGGACTGTTGTCTCCACTGAACACCTCTATAGTGGCTGCTGCACATCTGTATGAGAAACACAGGAGCAGCAGTCCTGGGACTTACATCTTTCCTCTTCCTTTCATTTCTAATCCTGTCCATCCCGGTCAATTCCAGTGAATCTCTCCCACCTCCAGCTCATTACCATCTTCTGAATATTTGCTTTCACAAATCACCCATGATACTCATCTGCACCTACTCCACTCTGCCTGCACGCTCTTCTTCTGTCTGTTGTTGGATGGTTGACTACAGGCATTTAAACTCTTCTCTGCTCCTTGTAGCTGCCCGTGCCTCTGTCTCATTCACACTCATTATTCTGTCATATTCTGCTGATTTTCATTCCTCTCTCTCCAGATCTTACCTCCACCTCTCAACGGTCTCATCCACCTGTATTAGAGCGATTAGAGCACGCTGTAGGTATTACAGGTACTGCGCTGCAGTGGTTTGTATCATATCTATCTAATAGACTTCAATTTGTGCATGTAAATGGAGAGTCCTCTTCACACACTGAGGTTAATTATGGTGTTCCACAGGGTTCAGTGCTAGGACACATTCTGTTTACATTATACATGCTTCCCTTTGGCAGTATCATTAGAAGAAATAGCATAAATTTTCACTGCTATGCTGATGACACCCAGCTCTATCTATCTATGAACCCAGATAACACACACCAATTAGTTAAACTGCAGGAATGTCTTAAAGACATAAAGAGCTGCCTTCCCACCCTCATCAAAGTGTTTGCTCATATGACTGATGTATTACTGTAGGGTCTACTGTACAACATAAAGCACCTTGAGGCGACTGTTGTTGTGATTTGGCGCTGTATAAATAAAACTGAATTGAATCTGATTGATCCTGCTCCCTGCTCTGGCAGATCCCACTGTCCTTTGGGAACATCAGTGTCTATGGATAGTTGTGACCTCACTAGCTGTCTATCGCTGCTGCAAACTAGAGGAGCTCAGAGCCGACCCCGATGTAATCCCACCCACACCTTGAACCATATGTTACTCCGTCTATCATATGGTATGATCCACAAAGACACAGGACAACCTGTGTTTAAGCTGTGATATTATTATGTTTTCACTGCTGCACACAGCGCTGAATGCTCCGTATAAGAAAAACAAAGACTTATTCTGAACTGGGAATCATGCAAAGCTACTCTAAGGGAGTCCAAGAACAAAAATATGGAGTTATCTGTGAGAACCCTCCATACAGTTCTTCTGAGTGCTTGATGATGGCAGTAACTGATCACAGTAAAGAGTTATCATCATGTACTGACAAAACAACAGTCATGCTTACGTTAAGACAGACGTGCAGTTCCACACATGAAACTTTATTCACATAAGCTTGACTTTAATAAAGGCTGTGTTTGAGCTGAAAAGCAGTACTTACTCATCGTCTGGTGTTAGCTGCACTGGTTCATTAGTAAACTGCGTGTCAAAGTTTTCTAGGCCGTACTCATCAGAGATTTGAGGTTTGAAGGGCGGCGTCACTTCTTTCTTCTCCAGCTGAGTGAAAACAAACAGAGTGTATTACATATAACAGTTGCTTTTACTCACTGAGAGTGGAGCCATGAAGTCAAATAAAAAAGGCACATTTTCACAAGTGTAGACACCCCCACACCCACATTTCCACAGTGGAGGAGTTTATGTGTCCCCTCTGATCCTGGGAGCTGTGTTATCCAGGGAAACAGCCCCTGGTAGGGTCTGACATGTCCACTTGGTCCCGGGGAGGCAGGGAGGGAGGGGGCGAGGCAAAGAGCAAAACCCAGTGAGTGATTCTGTGTGAATCAAAATCACCAAAAAGACAAAGGACTTAATGGCACATATTTGACATCCATCATCAGTGTGTGATAGCCTGATGTCACTGAATAGGTAACGTGAAAGCACAAACATATTCTAACACATCTGCACCAACATTTGGCCAGATGTGAAACAGAAGCTTGGGCTCGTGTTGCTGTATTTCTGTGTAGCGATGAAGCCAAACAACAGAACGAAGAAGGTTGAGGCAGCAGAATAATTATGCCTGAGTGATTCAGCCAGAGTTTTTGTCTGATTTGTTTCCATGGTTTCACATTCGTCCCTCATCCTGTTCAAATGTGCGCTGAGGACATTTTCTAAGAACACAATGAAGTCAGACGGGCACAGAAAAACCACAGGTACCCAGCTTCGCTCGTCATGCTGCGTTTCACTGTTTTCTCTTTAGAAAGCTGGGTGAAAAGAAGCCCTAAAATAGATGTGACCATCTGGGATTTGGAGGCTGTGCCAGACCACGGGTACCATTTTCTTATAGTTGAACATTAAACAATGACCATATTACGTGATGTCATAGATCAAGGTGTGTGCCCAGCCTCATGCTTCACACAGTGAACATGAGCTCCAGCTATTCTGCCAAAAAAGTTGTATTCTTATTTTAAAGTATTTTAATGTCTACACTGGATCAGTGGGGACGCACAACCCACAGCATCTGTGTTCTGAGACACTGCTGCTGCTCACCTCCACTGAGTCAAAATGGTGATCTTTCAAGTGGGATTTCATTTAAAACAGAGAATCACAGAAGCTAAATGTGGTGTGTAGGAAGGGTGATGAGCGTCAATTGTGTTGGTGTGGTTGAAAAACTCTGAGCAGGTGGACTGTTCGAGGAGGGCTGATTGAGCCTTACCACTGTTCAGATGGTTCCGGCTTACTGTTGGTGGGAGGAGTCTGAATGATGATGATGCTCCTTGTAAAGGCTGAATCATCCAAGACTTTTACACACTGTGTCTGGTGTTATGTACCTACAAGAGAATCTCGATGTTTAACATTTGACACCATGTGAAATCCAGACTTCCAAAAGCCTGCAGGAAACTGCAGCTCCTCTCCAAGAATGAGTCTATTGTCACCTCCACTGCATTAAAAACCATCTTTATGACCTGATACAGGAGCCAAACAAACGGTTTCCCATCATAGGAACTCTGTGGAGGGCATGTTCTCCACACCAGGTGGTGTGAAAAACATTACAGATGAAGAACATTACAGACATTACAGATGTGACAGGCAGCTGTCTGTAGGCCTTACATTCAGGACCTGGACTCACAAAAACCTGGCCCTGATCACAGGGTGGGTCAATCCTGGGAACCAGCCAGCTGTGGTGCTTAGCTGTGATTACTCTGTGTGTGTGTGTGTGTGTGTGTGTGTGTGTGTGTGTGTGTGTGTGTTTGTTTTAGTAGTTGATGCACTTCTCTAATGTTATTGGTTCAAAGTGTTTTCAGCTTCAAACAGATAAACACCAAATAACTCACTTTGTATGTTTTTCTATCCATCAAATTTGCCCACATTCTCCCAAACACACACACACACACACTCTCTCTCTCTCTATTTGTTCATTTCTTTTTCAGGTTTTCGGCGCCTACCTACACACTCTGTCAGTTTCACCCCCTCACATCCTGTCTCCATCTTTCTCCTCTCGCCTCTATCTTTCTTACTCATTCTCCATTCTTTTATCTTGTTACACTGCTCTCCTCTCTCCTCCTACTTTCCCCACTCTTTCTGATGTGTTGCTGGGCAAGCTTAATCACTGTGTGTTGGTAATGAAGTGAAAGCCTGGAGTGAGCCCACACACACACACACACACACACACACACACACACACACACACACACACACACACACACACACACACACACACACACACACACACACACACACACACACAGAGGATCTGAAACATTAGTACTACACACATGTTGAAGTGTGGGAAAAGTGTCCCTGAGACCACAGTGGAAGATAAAAGAGGTCAGTGAACGTCAGGGCTGTGCAGGTGCCTGAGATCACAACACTGACCGTGTGTGTGTGTGTGCAGGCGTTAGTGTCAGTGACGAGCTGTCACACATGTCTCTCTCACATGTGTAAAATGACGGTGTGCCACGCTCGCTGTCTGAGTGCTGCTCTCAGCCTCTCCATCATTCTCCAAAACAAGAAGGACAACATCAGGGAGGCCAGTCACCATTCATTTACTGTTGGTTTGTTTTTTATCAGTGAACGTCCCACAAAGAAACGTCCTGCATTGTTGGTCCACAGCTGGAGACAAAGGGACCCCACGGCTGTGAGACCCTCTGTGTTTCATCGAACCTTTGAAATGTGGGAGGAGCTGTGACAGCAGTAGCTGGGCACCTACCTGGGTCTCGTGTCAGCCTTTGCTGCTCACTACTTCTAACTTCACATTTGGCCTTGGACTAAAATAAAAGAACTGTGGAGAACGGACGTGTTACAGAGAGAAAACTTCCCTCAGGAAACATGTGATGAATATTAATATGTGGTAACACAGTGGTGGTACACCACACCTGTCAGGTCCTGAGACAGGTCTGAGGGCAGAGAGCGTTACCTCTCCAGCTCGCTCAGCTCGCTGTCTCTCTGCTCTGTGTGGACTCTGCTCAGGAGCTCTGCTTCCACACATCACCCACTGTGTCCTTGGTGTGCACACAGACAGACACACAGACTTTAAAAAGTTTAAAAAAATATCCTGATACATAGTTTTTTTTAATGTGATACTTAGAGATCAACATTTCCATATGCACCATCGTGAAACTGACAACACAGCTGTGTTTGCTGTTTGTCATGTATCATCCAATGAAACCGCTGAAAACCGTCAGCCTCCAGTCTGCATGGTAAGGACCTCCGACATCGGGCCTCCGGGGTAGTTCACGTCTCACTACTCCAGGTATCATGTCTTCTAATAGTATGTATAAAGTGCACACATGTAATTTTCATCAGAGTTATGAGAGTAGCCACAAACAGAATGCTTCTATTTGAATCCCAGTTATTGTGCAACACCATTCCTATCTCGAGCCCCGCGTGGACACTCCCTGAAATCACCATTTTCATAGTAGATGTTTGTTAAACCTCAAATTAAGACAACAGAAAAGTGTAATTACCCTCCTAAGAACAGTGGAGAAGAGGAAGCGTGGGTCTGAGACGGAGGTGGGGGGACGGGGAAACATAGCTGTGAAGAAATCTGCAGACATTACATGTGTAGTTCTGTTTGTCAGCACACAGCCATCACCTCTCTTCCTAAGCTCGCTGAAACAGCTCTTTCCCCACACCTTCATGGTATGACTCTGCACATCATCCTTGTTGATCAGAACCACCACTCGCTCCTCCACTGCTCGAGCCTCCTCTGACTGCAGGCTTATGTTAAACAATCCTGTCAAAAGAGCTGCTCTTTCTCCACAGGTGCTTCACCTGGACCAACCACCTGTCTCCATTCATTGGCTTTGTTTTTATAAGTGCTGGATAAAGTGCTGTGGTATGGTACAGTCCACTGTCTCCTGTCTGTAAGTCTTTTTCCTTTTGCCAGCTGTTTGCTGTTCGCCTGGTCTCTTGTTTATTTTGATCTTCCTGACTTTTCCACTTTTCCTTTGCTAACCTCGTCCTTTGAATACTTATACTTCCTTCTGCTTGTCCTCTTTCCTCCACATACACCAAACACCTTCTTAGCAGTTTTCCTAACCATTTCAAATATACATAATATTTTCTTACCACTCTGAGCCTGTCTCCAGTTTTCCTTCTTCAGCTTCCATCATTTAATCATTGGCTTTATCTTCACTTGTTATTCCTCTTCTTGGTTTCATCCTACAGACTGTTCACTGCTGCCTAAGAAGATTTGCTCCTTGCAGTCTCACATCTCTTTCTTAATGCACTTTCAACATAAGATACAGTCTACCTGTGTGCACCTTCCTCCACCCTTATAAGTCATTTATTGTTCCCCCTCTTCTTCAAATGTGTGTTTACTGCAGCTGTTTCTGTCCTTTTTGTCTACTATCATCTGTCTGTCTCCATTTCTCTCCACAAGCAGAAACCTCCTCATCACCTCTGTTTCCTTCACATACATGTAATTCTATTCTATTTTGTTTACACAGCGCCAAATCACAACAACAGTCGCCTCGAGGTACTTTATATTGTACAGTAGATCGTACGATAACACATACAGAGAAAAACCCAACAATCATATGACCCCCTATGAGAAAGCACTTTGGTGACAGTGGGAAGGAAAAACTCCCTTTTAACAGGAAGAAACCTCTGGCAGAATCAGGCACAGGAGGGGCGGGGCCATCTGCTGTGATTGTTTGGGGGTGTCCACTGAAGTCTGCTCCAATCAATTCAAGTCAGTTTTATATAGTGCTTATAGTTAGTTGCTTAAATCACCTCTCTCCACCGTTTCATCCACCCCAGTATTCCTCTTTCTCTTCTGACGCTGAGCTTGAGCACACACACTAACAACACTCAACAAGTCATGGTCGTGTCTGTGTGACACAGTCCCTATCCTCACGTCCATGCTTCTCCCAGCACCACACACAGTTGTTGTTAACTTGGATCCCAAATGATCCGGTAAAGGAATCTCATTCTTCACGGTCCCATATCATCAGACCTTGGCACTCGGAGTACACTGGCTTGTCACCTCCATGTGGCTGGGTGACTGTAGTACTTTTATATAACATTTCACATTACAGCTCTGAGATGGAAGAACAGTATTGATTATATTGATCTTGAGAAAACTGTTTTCTTAACCATCTCAGGAACTGATCTGAAACCAAAGGCAGAGAGTGAGACAAGCTGCAAACCAGTAAAAACATCTTTACCAGCAGTTGTCCAAGAGCTCCATACAATGACTTTATGTAAAATCAGTTAAAAATGCTGATGATAGCCGAAGCAGGAGATTTAATAGAAGACTGCAGTAACCGAGTAGATTTGTTCCCTTACTGCTCCTTTCCAAGCCCATGCATTTGGAAATCATAGTGAGACTGCAGTGTGTATGTTGTGTTTAAGATGAAATAACTTTAATACACAACGATGCGTTTTCACTCAGACTTCAGTTCTTACCTGTTCCCAGTCTATACTGCGGAAAAACGTGTGGGACTTGATGTCTGTGAAGCCTGTCTGGACCTGACAACCCAGCCGCTCCTTGGGATCCTGTTGGAGCCAAAACAGCTGGTCAGGAACATCAACAGAAGCTGCTGTAGTACACATACTGTAAGAACGGCCAGGAGCGTGATGAAAAAGACCAATTATTATGTTTTATTATCATTCAAATGTTGAACTATACATGAAATGACTGTCTTGAGGACAACAACAAGAATTTCATTAAGTACTACAAAGGTATGTGTACATGTGGCACAGCCTCCCTGTGCTCTGCTCATCACAACAATCATGCAGGTGACATACAGAGGTTTAAACAGGACGTGGAAAAATTAAACCACAGGCTCAAATGCAGTAACGGTCATTGTTCTGTAACCTGGTCTTTAACCAAAGACACCTTTGCCTCCTGTGCACGTGGTTTTTCTCGTTGTCTAAATATCCCACAGTAAAGTGATGCATCCATCACGGACACTTTTTATCCAGCTATCCAATCACAGCAGAGGGGGAAACTACAGTCATCAACTCTTACTTGTAGTCCACAGTGCTGCTTGTACCAAATGAAAGTTTCATGTGCTTACAACACATTTATTTCTGCTATTCTGCATCACTGCAACCAAAGCATCTCAGGTTCAAACAATAAATGCTGAGTAGGGATCTTGTCTGGACGTTTGCAGTGGAGCACCTGGCTCTTCAGCTGATTGGTGTGTACACTCCTGACTCTGGTCACAAGAGAATTAGCTTTTATCAAAGATGGTCAAATATGTCAAAATAAACTGTGAGTAACAACATGGCGCTCAGATGAGCTTTTATACAGAGTAGATGATGAATGGTCTGCATTTATAAAGCATGGTCATCCAGGGTTATGCTTGACCAGTTTACCGTGAACTGAATCATGCTTGTTATTAATCTGTCTCTCTTCCACAGCATGCCTTTATCCTGTCTTCCTTCTCTCACCTCAACCAATCGCAGCAGATGGCCCCGCCCCTCCCTGAGCCTGGTTCTGCCGGAGGTTTCTTCCTGTTAAAAGGGAGTTTTTCCTTCCCACTGTCACCAAAGTGCTTGCTCATAGGGGGTCATATGATTGTTGGGTTTTTCTCTGTGTGTATTATTGTAGGTTCTACCTTACAATATAAAGTAAGGCAACTGTTGTTGCAATTTGATGATGTATAAATAAAACTGAATTGAATTTTCCATTGTGAACTAGCACACTCTGCTAACACAATCATTTTAAATATCACTTCTTTAAAAAACAGACAAATTCCTGTATCCATGTTAATATATAAGACCCTGCTGCAGTTATGGTAAGCTAACCCCATCCTAACTTATTAAATAAGGTAAAGCTGTGCTGAAACAGCTGTGGTTTTATCCGAGGCCTTCTTTCCTGCGTGGAGGTTGCACGTGCTGCTGCTGAGTGCTCTGGCTAAAAGGAAAAGGTTAATGGGAGATTCTAAATTGCCTGCAGGTGTGAATGTGAGCGTGACTGTCTGTCACTATGTGTCAGCCTCAGGCCAGACTGCCACTGGGTCTGTGGTGTGCCTGCTTTCACTCCTGGCTTTAGCCTTGTACTTAGTGCACAGACATGATGCTGTTCTTAAAAAGCATGTGAAATTAGGTCACTACATTCAGTTTCACACATGGACGAAAGTTTTCTTGGCCTGACAGAGGTGCCTGCCTTTAAGCAGCAGCAGCAGCAGCAGCCTGGTCCAAAGACGTCGTGTGAATAGTTCAGCTTGTATTTTGGTGCTTTCACTGTTATCGTGTGTGCTGCTTCTGTGGAGGCAGCTCTCTAAATGAAATCATGCTGGAAGTTTCCCTCATCAGAGTGGGTCTGAGGTGAACTAGTTCCTGTCAGTGTTACATGTGAGAAAGTGCTGCTTATCCCAGCAGTAATCTGATTACTGTGTCACTTTCACGCTCTTTATCGTCCACTTTCAATGATAAGAAACAACCAGTCTGCCAGGAGTAGCAGTCTGTGTTGTTGTTCTTCCAAGTCGAGTGATCCAGCACGGTCCTGACCCCGGTGCCAAGAAACCCTCGAGTGGATTACCACATATCCTTTGTTGGGTAACTGAGTTGTACTGTGTAAATACTAAAATAACAGAGGCACAACTGTCCACTCAGAACTAAACACTGAGGCCTACATTGTAACATAGCCCATGCTCTGGGCCATAATCCCACACAGTGAGCAGCAGAGTGCACGCAGGAGGAGAGGGTGCTTATGGGAGGGACTGTCTCACCTTGTTTAGAAAGCCCTTGAGCACGCCGGCAGCTTTCACCGACAGAGACCTTGGGATCCGAATGGGCTTCTCGAGAATAACTGTTGGCAAAAAGAAGGACGGCAACAAAAGAGAGAGCGAGTGAATTAAAAGGACAATCGTGAGGAGGGAGAATGATTCACAGTCCAACCTGCCTGTGGGTGACTGTGTCTGCTGCGTGGGAGGCAGAGAAAGGGCGGAGATGCAGAGGACACTGTTCTATTCTCTCTCTCACACTTTTTGTGGTCTACTAATAGCCTTGAGACTCCCACAGCTAACAAGAACAAAATGCAGTAAAAACAGTTTCTCCCTCAAAACCCAAATCCAGAGATGAAGAACTGCATCACAGCTCCTTTTTAAACATGCTATTCACCCATTTTATTATTATTTTAACCCAGTGTGCGTGAACACTCACCGTCTGAGATCCAGTTTCTCTTAAACCCAAAAGACATCTGCACCCAGGACAAGGCAAACAGAAAAAGAGGAGAGATGTGTTTTGTGACTAGAAAGACGGGTATTTTACTAGCTCGATGTTCCACTTAACTCAAGTTTTATTTATGCAGCACAGAATCACAACAGCAGAGCCTTTAAGGAGCTTATCCTGTGTAGATATTACAGAACTGACAGTAAAGTTGACCTTGAGATGTGCTGATGCTCTGAACTGCAGATCTGATGTGAGAAATGAAAGTTGTCCTGTTGTGCATCTATAAAATAAAGTCTTATTTATCTGATACTGCTGTGTGGTGCTGTGCCTTTGACCAGGTGATTAAAGTTGATGGTCAGCTGTAGTAGAAACAATCAGACAGGTAGTATCAGGTGAGTCATGACACTTAGAGAGAGGAGAACTCCCAGTTGCTAGTGGGAAAACTCATTACAACGCAATCATTATGCCAACGTTAATGACAAAACCTTGGCAAGAATAACGGGCCAGTTTCATTGGCTGCACATTCAGGGGTCGTTGTGAGCATCCTGACCTGAATGCCACTGCAGCCTTTACAGGTGGAGGGTCCATCTGAGCAAATTAGCATGGACCTGATTGGGCCATTTCACCAAAGTCAACATGGGTATCAGTGTGCCGAGCATTCAAAGCCAATAGTAGCACCTACCCACTGGCACACTGCTGGCCAACAGCATCAGCGGCACTCTTTACTCCAGGGATGCAAATGTCATTTCTGATGGCAGACGTGTTTGCTTTGGCAGGGTGCCCTGCCTGATGCAACCCTCCATATTTATCGAGGCTTGGAAACGACACTAGGAGTAAACCAGCTCGTGGTCTCCCTGGCAACCACGGAGCTAAGACAAACAAAACATGTCAGCAAAATCAAATAATTGCTGGTGCTGACCTTTTCATGATTTGTTGAATAACTAGAAAGAATTATAAATGTTACCAACAATAAACATTTCTGGTTTATGTCATTTTTTAAGAAGGAGGCCAATTACATGAAAAGGGAAAGACCATCTCTGAATCGAGGAGGGGTACATCTGTCACCATCTTACAATGCTGTGACTGCAGCCATTCCCCAACTCTGTGTGAATGGGACTCATGGACATTGATCAGTGGGCTTTGATCAATTTGCATATTAATGATCATAAACTGACCTCCCAGCCCATTGTTAATCAGTGGGCTGGTTTCAGTCATTGTGCAAATGTGCTGTTTATAAGGCTGGAAAGCTGCAGTCAGCTGAGACTGAAGAAGTCACCTGATGATGAGGAAACGTTTGTCCCACTGAGAACGTCCAGATGAACAGAATCAAACTTCTGGGAAAATGTTCAATTGCTCCCAGTAACATATCAGAGACACAACAGAGAGATAATCAGTGTTGTTCACCTCATCTGTCAGTGCTCATAATGTTGTGCCTGATTGATCTCTCTGTCACTGTGTTTACATATTAATAATCTTTTAATCTTGGCAGCCGACCTGCTTCAAACATGGACGTGTTTACTTGGTTTTGTTTCTTCAGACAGAAACTGTTGTTATATCATGAAGGTAAACTACATCATTTATCACTTATATATATATATATATTTTATTTTATTTTATTTTTTTTAAATTTATTGTTGCTATCCTGTTGGTATACACAGTTGTCTTTCTGAAGCCAGTCTTAAACCATGACGCCTCCTTTCAGTGTAAAGGAGAAAGCCCAGTAAATTCTCTCTGTTGTCTGCGTTGGTTCTGCTGAAAAAATTTCAGATATTGCTAGAAAACAGTGAGTTGAGACGGCTGATGAATGCCAGCTGGAGCCAAACTGACATGGGGGGTGGCTGCCATTGGCCAGTTTTAACAGACAGATAGTCTGCTGTATTAGCCCATTTTATTTTCACTTCAGCTTTAAAAGTACAGAGCAAGCTTTACGTTACACGTGTCTGAGGTTTAGATTTAACCATTACATTCAGTTCTTGTACATGTTAGCTGTGAATACAGCCTTGTGGCTGATTCCTGAATCAAATGTTTCTGAGTGTCTAAAGCTCCAGGGTTAGCATGAGGTGCACAGATACCCAGAGTAAGGCCTGGCTCAGTCTAGCTCGGCGGCATATGGCTGGGAGCTCCTATAGTGAAGGGTTGGTTTCCATTGGCAGGCATTGATCCAGGAACCTGCTGCTGTACCGGTAAGGCCGCCAGGAGGACGGTGACAGATGCTAGCTGTGGTGCCGCACTATGCTCCTTTGACACAATGTGTAGTATGGAGGAATTTCTGTCACAGAGGACAGTCTGGGTGGCTTCGTGCTATGTAAAGAGACCATATGGCTCGAGGAAACACATGCAAGTAGAAGTTCCTGACGTTTCTCTATTATAAACATGTGATCACACCAAGGTTATTTTCTGCTGACTTCTACTTCTTCTACTTGTCACTGAGTTCAAGATCTGGGACACTGTAAAGATCTGCTAAAACTCCACCATGATGAAGCACTCTGCTCTGTCTGCATGCGAAGATTAATGACCAGACTGACTGTGGATCGCTTCATTACGCACAAAAGTTTAAGTTGTGCACAGTTCAGTAACAAGCAGTGGGTATTCTGAGTGCTGTCATTGTGTGTACTTCAGTTCTACTAATGAGCACTGCAAACATGCTGCAGGCCATGAAGAAGAGTGAAAGCAGCAACGTGATGCTGAGAATGTGAGCAGGTACCAGTGTGAGGAACAGGTTTACGATGTAGTGAGATATATATATATAAATATATACACATATACATATATATGTAAAATGAGGACTCACACGTCTGAAAACGTGCAAAGAACTTGTTGTTTACTCTGTCGGGAATGTGTGTTTGCTACAGCTTTACTGCACTGCTGGATGATGACACTGTGATGTATAGAAGAATGTCGCTCTCTGAATGCTAATCCTTTTGTTCCGCTTGGAAAGGCTGAATTTGTGCATCCTTATCCTTATAGGAAGAGAAATGCAATCAGGTGTGAGCATCGGAGGGAAGTAACTAACACCTCTTCAAGAGATAAAAATCACAACCTGAAACACTGTAAATAAGATTATGATGGATGGAAGATTACTTTAACATGAATGCAGTTCTATCATTTGCATCTAAACTGCATGAAAACATGTCTGACTGCAGCTTCTCTTGGTGTTTTGTGTGTGCTGCACTGGTTTTGATTTGTTACCCAGTGCCAGTTTGAGCACAGCTTGATAGAAACATATAGATCTTCTTCCCTCACACAGTTTCAGTTAGAAATGATTTAGAACGGAGTTTAACGGACGTCAAAACAAAAAGCTGCAGATTTAGACTCAAACTGTAAATGACTGTGAGCAGCTACAGGAGGAAGCTCTCGTGTGCCCTGACTTTTACCAATGAACAGGATGTGCACCTTACTCATTTTCTTCTAACAGATGATGAGATCTTCATTTTCAGATAAAACTGCACCCCCGCTCGTTTTGTTTCATGACGCTTTAAAAGTAACCGCCGTCCATCAGATTTACACCTCCTGATTATGACACAGCGTGTTAGCAAACATGCTCATGAACCTCTACAGTAGCCTCAGTGTGATTGCACACGTTGTGTAAGGGGCGTGGTCTCCGGCCTGCGTCAGTGGAGGAAGCCACGGAGAGAGCCGGCTCCGGGCTACGACACAGCGGCGAACATAAGAGGAGAGCTGGAACCACAACAATGGCTCTCTGTGTGGGTCGTTCACACACATCAGTGCACATGTTTGCAGCAGGGCATCAATCCTGTTCATTTCACTATATTATAATATTCAAACTCACCCAGCCCTTTTTTATTTTGGAGTCATTAAGTCGAAAGAATTCAAAAAGCCAAAGTGCAGATTAGATTTCCTCGACCTGTAAAAGCTCCCTGTAATCTGTAGACTGAGTCATTATTGATGATGATCAGTGATATCTCCTTAAACAACAGGCTTGAGTCTAACAGTCAGTATTGATCATTGGTCTGGCTCACCCTGAAAGAGGTACTCCTCTGTGTTCATGTCAGGATTGTCAGTGATGATGTCGAACGGGGACCTTCCAGCCATCATCTCAAACATCAGCACGCCCAAAGCCCACCAGTCCACGCTGAAGCCTGGGATGAACATGACATCACATTCAGACTGGATGTGACATGTGATCAATAAGCTACAAACCAGAGCTGAGAACAGAGGTCAGGTCTCTGTGGTGTTTGGTACACTACATGGCTCCGCACATGTACAGACACACAACACGACATACTGCAGTGTGGACAGGCTGACACACGGCTAACGTTAGAAAGAGATTTAAAGACACACAGAAAATGTCACACATGCAGGAGTTACTGCTGTATCATATACATACATATATGTTTTTATGATGTTACTTAATAAGGTAGCACAGGAGCACATTTGGACCAATTAAACACATTCACATGTATAACATGAAATGTTGTTAGGCAGCACATATTAGTTTGTAATGGTCTGTGAATGGCTTGATTTAGTAGGACTGTCAAAGTGTAACCCTTTACACTGCTCCTGTACTCACCATAGTCTTCTCCTCTCAGGATCTCAGGCGCTATGTAGTTTGGAGTGCCACAGAAAGTACTGGTGGTATCACCTGGTCTGATCCCCTCCTAAGAAGTAGAAGACAGCAGCGTTTGGAGAGATCAACAAGAGCGCGCTAGACCTTCCAGTCAATACTGACCTAATGCATTATTGATAATGCTACAGCTGCCCGCACTCTGTTACCTTGCACATGCCGTAGTCTGTGAGCTTGATGTGTCCCTCGTGGTCCAAGAGCACGTTGTCCAGCTTCAGATCACGGTAGATGATGCCCTTTTCATGTAGGAAGTTCAAAGCGATGCAGATTTCAGCAGCATAGAATCTGTGACGAGATGAGAGGTGAACATTTCCACTCGCACATGAGAACATGTTCAAATCCTTCCTGCACAGCTGCATGGATTTAGTGACAACGCAAATCGATGTTTACAGACCGTGACTAAGAGTGACTCGTCTCAATCGTTCAGAATCGTTCTCCAGCATCTGCTTGTGATGCTGTCGAGCGTTTGTGTTACATTTACAGAAGCTACCCGTGAACCACGGGGTTGGAGGGCGCATGTAAACGCTCTCCAAAGCCTGATAGCATCCACACATTTACTTTACAAAAATAAGAGACGCAGCAGGAAGGTTGTTAGATTTCTAACCTGTGTGTGTTTTGGGGCCAGGTCAATGCAAAACGGCCCTCAGTGCACTAATGCCTGCGGTGCTATATCTAACCTGACTAAATGACTGTTTCTCTTCCTGTTTCTGATTAGTTGTTGGGATTTTTATTGTTCTCCTTTTTTCTTATAATGTAGGAATTGTGAAGATTTGGCCTTGAAGACACAAACACTCATTAGTTTTGGTTGAAACTTTAAAAAGCTGAAAGACCAACAAAAGTCCAGCAGGTTCAAATCTGCAGCAGGCAGTGTTCACCTCTGCAGAAATGTAAGACATGTCCTCCCAACAGCTGTGGACGTCAGTGGGACTCAGCATCTGCTGCAGGACTCTTTGTTTGTCTTATAGAACTAATGAAAACTGGTTTTTATAGCTCTGGCTAAATGTTGGTGTCATGCTCCAAACAGAGCCTGGGACAGATAAGTACAGTTTACAGTTCCCAGAGAAGGACGTCCCCACGTGGCCTCTGTCCTCGTTCCTTGCATATAATTTACTCAGCTGCTGCCAGAGTTCTTAGAAATCTAAAGAAGCCATCGATAACACCTCCAGCCGTGTTACAGTGGGCTTTGTAAACACTACTGTTTACTACTGATAGCTGTCACTGGGTGAGAGGACACCCTGGACTGGGACGTAACTGAATTTGTGCGTCACATTTGCAAAGTGTGTGTGCGTTTCATGCAAAAGCAAAGCCACTGTGTAGTGGCCGTATCTCCAGCTGTGTGTACATGAAGGCCCACTTCACAGGTGTAGTTTATTCCCTGTCAGACGGAGGTCTGTCAGTACCATCACTCCTCTCTGAGGCCACGGCTCCTAACAGGTCAGCATGTGTCAAAGCACCTGCAATACTCTGATACGCTTTGACTCCTGGGTCCACACAAAGTAACAGACATTAAAGAGACCATGTTCCTCGTGCCAAACATTTCTTCTTCTACTATGGCTATTGTTATGACAGCTAGTCTATAAAGCCTTTGTAGTTTGGGCCATCATTAGATGTACTTGGAGTGCTTCTTCGGTGAGTCAGTCAAATGTTTTCTCTCCATGTGTAGGTTGTGTGTATTCTGTCTCTAGGAGATAAGCCTTCATTAAACCTGACAAGCCTCTCGCTGTCTGCTGCTATAAATCTGTGAAACACTGAGGCAAAAGACTGCAGTGGAGAAATCCCACGTCGCTCCCCCACATTTTCACGGTGACAGCCTCCATTGTACGCTGTTGTTTCTTTGTTGCCATCAGACTGATGGAAGCTATGGCCTATCAGCAGCACAATCCCCTGCCCACCAGCCCGCCTCCCCCACGGCGTGGGGGAATGTGGCAGGGCTCTCTCTCTAAGAGCGCTGCTCATGAATATGTACCATCATTATGAGTAACTAACATGCTGCTTTGCATATATACAGCCACTGCCTCCACAATCCAGATTGCATGAGCTGATAGGGGTCCAACGGTGCCTCTGTAAATTACACAGCCTTTGATCCGCTATTTATCAGAGACGCAGCTGGAGCGCCCCGCGAGTAGACAGCCACAATGAATTATGGGTGCTCATTATATTTTAAAAGGAGGGTAAAAGTGTTGAGACCTGTTAAAGCATCCTATGAAGCATATCTTCAAACATATGTGTTTAAAAGAAGACACACCCAGTATGAATCTGTAGACCGTCCTGAAAACCGCTGATCTGGTGTGGTTCAGGCATGCAGCTCCTACCTGAGGGCTCTGACGTCTAATACTCACAACACTTTTCACAAAAACAGCTGAACATGAGTCTGCCCGCTCTGCACAGCCGTGCGTTGAACCGGCCCAATGCTGCACGTACACATGGCTGTATCGCCAGAGCAGCCCTCATGATTTCCTGCGTGTAAACTGAGGCTACGTGAAAATATAGGTTATGCTGTCCCTGAACTTGCTCCGCTCCAGGGATGCAGATACAATGGTTTGACCCTTCTGGAAGTCGTTTACCCCAAAATTGTTCACAATTGTACAAATGGGTTTTCTGTGTCATGTCAGTGTAACCAAAATCAAGTGTACCCACTTCAGTGTCATCCTGCTATCACAGAGGCCTCATTTACCACCTCAGACTGAATCAGCTGCTGCTCAGTCTTCATTCAAACATGCGACCTGTTCATAATGCACATGTGGGAGTACACCTAAACATCATGTACCCTCTAAAGATTCTCACATTGTGGACAGGGACCATATTTTATGTGGATAATGCCTGGAAGCTGGCGTACATCTGGAGGTTTACCTTGCGTGCTCTTCCGGGAGCTTCCTTTGTCGTTGCATATGAAACATCAAATCCCCACCGTTCACATACTCGATCACTAGAAATAACCTGGAAACAGAGCGAGAACATTTATGAACAGACGTTACATCAAATACTCTCAATATGAACGTTATGCAAATTTTAAAAAAGAGCATTTCTTGCTGGTCTTCATTATATCAAAAGAAAACATGCACCTTGACTCAAAAGCCCCGTTTGATGTTATTTAATCAATAATAAAATATTATTGTGTTATGATAGTATTATGGTAGTATTGTGATAGTATTAAGGTAGTATTGTGATAGTATTAAGGTAGTATTGTGACAGTATTAAGGTAGTATTAAGGTAGTATTGTGATAGTATTAAGGTAGTATTGTGATAGTATTAAGGTAGTATTGTGACAGTAGTATGGTAGAATTGTGACAGTAGTATGGTAGTATTGTGATAGTATTAAGGTAGTATTAAGGTAGTATTGTGATAGTATTAAGGTAGTATTGTGACAGTAGTATGGTAGTATTGTGACAGTAGTATGGTAGAATTGTGACAGTATTAAGGTAGTATTGTGATAGTATTAAGGTAGTATTGTGATAGTATTAAGGTAGTATTGTGACAGTAGTATGGTAGTATTGTGACAGTAGTATGGTAGAATTGTGACAGTATTAAGGTAGTATTAAGGTAGTATTGTGATAGTATTAAGGTAGTATTGTGACAGTAGTATGGTAGAATTGTGACAGTATTAAGGTAGTATTGTGATAGTATTAAGGTAGTATTGTGATAGTATTAAGGTAGTATTGTGACAGTAGTATGGTAGTATTGTGACAGTAGTATGGTAGAATTGTGACAGTATTAAGGTAGTATTGTGACAGTATTAAGATGCTGGAAATACGACGTGGGTGGATCCTGACATAAACTTTTCACAAATGGGAGTCGAGCGATTGAAGCGACTGAAATGTGAGCCAATAATAAGAGGGAGTAGAAAACACATTAGTGGGTTGCCTAGGCAACCGAAGCCTGGGCTATCCTCTGGTGACCAACTGTCGATTAAAGCAATGCACAACGAGTGAATCTCTTCATATGTGCACGAGGTTTAGAGGTGAGACACAAACGACCTGAGCAGTTCCACAGCATGTGCATGTTACATCGTAACCACGTGTTTCCAGCACAGCCACTCTTCACCTGGCTGCCTGTCTTTTCCTCCTCTTCCCCACCGAAAAATTCATGATGGAGAGTCACTGTGGAGGAAATATAGTACAGCTGCAGGTGGTGCCTGGAGGGGTGTTGCTCCACAAAGGAGACTATGCGGAAATGGTTGGATGAGCAAGTCATTCAGCTTCGTTTATGTAATAACACCTAAAGTGTTATTAAGATGATACTGTGGAGGACAAATGTGACACTGCATGTTGTATGCATGTCTTTATCCTGTCTTCCTTCTCTCACCCCAACCAATCACAGCAGATGGCCCCGCCCCTCCCTGAGCCTAGTTCTGCCGGAGGTTTCTTCCTGTTAAAAGGGAGTTTTTCCTTCCCACTGTCGCCAAAGTGCTTGCTCATAGGGGGTCATGTGATTGTTGGGTTTTTCTCTGTATGTATTATTGTAGGATCTACCTTACAATATAAAGCACCTTGAGGCGACTGTTGTTGTGATGTATAAATAAATTGAATGTATGAAAATGTCCTTATATAGATTTTGAACTTTTGGGGAAGTTGTCAGTGTTTATTACAAATCATAACAAAAACAATAGTAAAGTAAAAAAAAGTTCAGCTGTTTGATGTGTCAGCTGTTGGTCACGTGATCTTTATGAAGGGCTGTTATGGGTGCAGCCCTGCTGGGTTCAGCACTGTTTGAGGAAAACAGTAAAGTCCTGAGTGTGAACAGTACCTTTAGTCCTCACATCATGAACAGGTTTTAATAGATCTGCAGAACCATTGAATGGAGCACATTACAAATCTGAGCCGTGGTTATTTCCCAACTACAACAATGACCTCACTGTGAAAACACACCGCAATGTCTAATCTCTTTCAATTCAGTAAATTTAGACACACAATGTAAACCTAGTGACACAAACTACAACTCATTTGAACTTTGACCTCGGTGCATGATGGAGCTCCAGGGCTGCCTTGAGCTGGACGCTGCACAGATCACACAGAGTTGAATCAGTGTCAGAGTGCAGCGGCATTGTTGCTGTGACACAACCCTAACGACCCACAACATTGTGCTCATTTTTATACTTCACAGCCGTGAGCCACAGTTTACAGCTAATGTGCGCATGTAGGAAGACGTACGACTAAATATGTGTCTGTATGCTGGAACATATACTTTGAATCTGTGTGTTAATATGAAGTTAGACGTTAAGCTTACTTCAGCAGACTGAGGTAAGAACGGGCCATCGTCAAAGGAGTATTTAGTGAAAAGCACTGTACCCGACAGCGCTCACAGTGTCAGCTTTATCCTCTTACCGACTTTCTGTCTGGAAACAGGAGTGGAGGCCGACTAAGAAGGGATTGGTCGAGGCCTGCTCAAAAACATGCTTCTCTGTCTGCACCCAGTCAATATCCTGCAGAGATGAGACAGACACAGCATGAGACAGATAATGTGGGAACAATCGGTTTGTCAGTAGGCTTTCTCAGACAGATCGATGGAGATACATCAGGTCACTGGTGTCACTGGTTTGAACAGCCCTCACACACAGAATGGGAGATTAATGGAGTGCAAGCCATGAACTCGGGAAACAGAAGAGCTCTCTATTGTCCTTTAACACGATGGCAGGTTTAAGGCACTTGAACCACAGTGGCTTACATTCACTTCCCAAAGTCCATCTTTTATCTACAGTTTGTAATTTTGGACTAAAATACTGCCAATAGTAAGTGACGTTATTACAGGTATGCAATCTACAGTGTTTGCTGCAAAATTTGACATTATTTTGTGACATCAGCATCTCATCGTATCCAACCCTTTATACTGAATCGCCTTTCTAAATCAGGTGTCACAAAATAACAGCTGAAAGCACTCCAACTCCCAGAAGTCCTTCAGAGTACCCAGGATGTCATGGATGCTGCTCAGTGCTTTGCCTGCAGCGAGGACTCTGAATCTGGAGTTAAAGCATCATTAAACTGTGATCAGGTGTGTGTACACTGTGCCGTGATACAAAATTCCTTTTGGTCAAGTCATTACTGCATCCAGCCATTATTATTATTATTATTATTATTATGCAAAATAAGTCATAGTAACACGTCTGACATTTCAGACTATTTGACTCTCAGTGGAATCACCTTCCTGCTGTCCGTGGATTGTTGTTTGTACAGAAAGTGAAACTTTGTCATGGAATAAAACGTGTCCATGTGGGACAACGTGAGCTGGTCAGATGATGGACGATGCTGTAGTTATAGGATGCTGGTCCTCAGCCTATATGTTGAGCAATATTGCCATCTAGTGGACTTTCATCACACAACCACAGCACAGTCAGTAGGCTTTCTGTATTCAGGCCTATCTCACCTCCTTACCAATCTCTCTCTCTGTCTTTCTTTTAACATATGTTTCAGCTACGATGTTCTAGGACTACCTGATGACTTTTGAGGCAGAGAAGTCACAGAGTCTAAAGAACGTGATCAGAGTCTGTTAACTTAAGCTAAGCTTTGAGTTATCAGACCAGCAAGCCAGACGAGTCGAGAGCAAGAAGTGAAATCAGAGTAACACAGAAAACAGAGCTGACTCAAAGTATTTCAAAGTCACTGAGTCTTATTGTATCCACAATCCACCCACAGAAGTCACGTGTTGTTTCTAAGGTTATGATCAGTCCTGGAGGACAGGGAGCTGTCAGTACTGCTAACGTACCATGCAGACAGACTGTGTCAGAGACACTTTCAAAGAAAGCTGCAGGTGTGGGCATCACTCGTGGAAAACGAAACGACACTTTGGCTCTTGTAATGCTTCTGTTTCTATGAATATAACATGTTTTTGCCTGTGGAACATTATTTATGCAGACTTCATGTTCATCTGGTTATTCATCCCTGCAAAGAGGATGTTATACCCGGATTTCATCTGCTGCTTTCAGTCACCCACTCACTTCTTCCTCCTCAGCAGCTCTGTGCCACCTCCACTCCAAATTTCCCCTTCTTTGTTCCATTTCCTTCCAGTGTCTGGCTCAGTTCCATTCCCTTCCTTTAGCCAATCCCGATTCTCATATTTTCATACCTCCCCACTGTTTCCTCGTCACCCTTCACTTCCAACTTTTACCCTCCACTCTCCTCTGAATATTGACCTGTTACATAGTCTAGTGCTCCTAAATCTCTCCAGAGCCCTGCTGTCTCCATGCAAGGTCAAAACAATGAAACAGACAGCGTGCAAAACCAGCTGCCCTCTGAGTATTCGAGAAAATATAAACAGAAGTATTGAAAATTCCCCACATTCTCAATGAAATGTGTCCTGCTGTCCACCACTGGTCCAGTTCAACCCTACATGTAAGACAGAAAAAAGCGGTCCGTGGCTGGGATGTGCCAACATCACAGATCCTGACATCATCTGTGTATGTGGACTTCAGTGGAAATCACTGGGTGCTGAAGCTGCTGTTTACACACTTTTATACAAGAATTTACTAATGTCTACCAAATCTGTTCCAAAGCATTTCAAAAGGAAAACAGCAACAGCTGTCCCCACGTAGGCTGATTTATAGAGTTATATCCCCTCCTGAAGGCAAACATTACACTTCTCAGTCTTTGTGCTTAGAAATCTTTGAAACCTTCAGTGTTTAATGTTTGTAGTTTTCCTTCTCTTGTTTTTCTTTTACGCTTGCAGCTGTGGTGGTTAATGTTTTCAGTCAGTTGTTCTGGACTGTTACAACACAATGAAGATGGATGAAGCCTCCAGGTCTGAAAACTCACAGCAGTATAAATCCTGCATTCTCTCCAATGTCCAGCAGGGGGTGCATTGCCTGTTGTAAAACTAACTAACCCTAATTTCCTTCGGGATTAATAAAGTATTCTGATTCTGAATAGTACAGAAGTCAGTGAGAAACACTAACTCTGATGTTTTCAATCACTAACTCAGTCTTCTGTATAACACACGGTGGTCACATTGTAAATTCAGGCCTGTCAGTGGGATGCTGCACAAGAAACCTATTGTTGTAAAGCATATATTTTATACTTATTTGATCCTCTACAATAAACCGAGGATTCAGGCTCTCACAGACCAGCTGTGCGCTACATATAATACAACTACTGTTTACAAAGCACACCTGTCCACAGAAACCCATGGGAAGACCAACAAATGTCAACCAATGTCAGCCTCCTTAAGGCTGGAATGCAGCTGGATAGGGTAGTAGTAAGACTACACACCTTTGGAGCAGGAGTCGCAAGTTTGATTTCCACCCAGTATCCAGTAAGGGTCCTGGCTAGACCCCCCATGCTAAAACCAGGCCTAAACTTGTTAATGATCTAAAGGCAGCTGGCACCACAGTCACCAAGAACACCACTGGTAACACAACACACAGCCATGAACTGAAGTCCTGCAGCAAAGTCAACCTTCAGAAGAAGGCACGTGTCATCTTACATTTGTCAGTGAAGATCTCAATGATTCAGAGAAAGCTCAGGAGAGAATGCTGCGGACAGATGAAACAAAGAAATGAGGTTTTTGGCATCAACCCACCCTGCGGTGTTTTGGAGGGAAGAGAAGTGCTGAGTATGAACCAAAGAACACCAACCCCACCCTCAAGCACACAGGTGGAAATATTATGCTTTGGATGAAGCCGTGACCTCCACTGGACACTCAGGACGGGTCATGGATGGGTCTTCTAACAACAAAGAAGTGTCTAAAGGAAACACGCACTAAGGTCATGTATTGGCTTAGCCAGATTCCAGACATTAATTCTTAATTAAAAACCTGTGGAGGGAGGTGAAGCTTCACGCTGCCAAGCGGCAGGATTTCGAGAGTTTCTATAGAGAGGAGTGTGCTAAAATCCCTCCTGACATGTGTGCAAACCTGGTGACCAGCTACAAGAAACCTATTACTGCTAACGAGTACTCATGTGGTTCTAGGGGTTTAAGTACTACAGTCAGAGTTTCTCCGGGTGCTCTCACCTCGTCGTCATGGACCAGCTCCTTTTTCACCACCTTCATGGCGTACATCTGCTCGTTCTTCTTTAGCCGCACCAGCAGAACTTTGGCATAGCTGCCTCGTCCTATTACTCGAATCAGGTCAAAGTCAGCCAGCCCGAGAGCCAGTCCCTGGGATATCTTAATGCCATCGATGCCATCAACTACTGCTTTGATATCCTACAGGGGCAGAGGTCAGAATAGCATCAATAGCATAGTTTATGTAGAAGAATGATCACACAGTCATTTTCAAAGGGAATGGGCAGCTTTTACATTATCAGCGTATTATCCTTAATGAGTCGGTCTTACCTCTGTCTCGTCTTCTGCTTTATTCACTGCACAGTTGTGTGGTAAAAACGGTACTGCAAAACACAGATCCACACCAAACTATGACCATCTGGAGACTGTCGCAAATGCTTTCTTTCCCTCAACCAGCAGAGGGAGGCAGAGCACACAAAATAAAGACCCCTGTTCTTACCAAACTAGGCTAATCCACAAGGGGCCCCAGAGCATCTCATGGGCACAAGTTTACACATAAGCATCTCAGAGTTACATAAGTGATGACAGCGAATGAGAAGTCAAGAGACCAGGCCCACTGGTCCAAGCAGCCACTCTGGTACTCATTTCTTTGGGGACTCGTAAAATGACAGCGGGGGCCACTGAGGGCTCCTCAGTTATAAATTGTACAAGTAGCTGTCGTTTAAGGAAACACTAAAGAAACTGGTGTAGTGGCGCACATCTCTGTAGAGAACAGCACTCTTCTTTATTTTTTATTCACTCTCAAATTTAAAAGAGTTTGTGTACTTTCAAAGAGATGTTGTCACCCTGTTTATCCACAGATATCACAGTTACTCTGAGACAAACTCAAATGCATTCTTATGCTAAATATTTGTAGTCATTTCAAACAAAATTACACTCTATTGTATTTTATTGTAACATTTCTTAGGGCCCACCCAACGGTCAGTTCACCGCCTACGAAGGACCACAGAAGACATCAGAAAGTGTGAAAAGTGTTAAATGTCCTATGTGTTAGAGTCCAAACAGTCCAGGACATGAATGCAGTCAGACTGGGACATGTAGTCCACAGTTTCTAGACGTGCATGGACTGGGTTTGGATGCTGTGTCCAGGATCCCGTCATGCTCTCTGCTGACTTATGTCTCATAAAAAATGCAGCAGAGTTCAGAGTTTCCCTTTTTCATCTGGATCTCAAAGAAACCTGCACTCATACAACGATTAGCTTTCTTAGGTAACTCAGTGGCATATAAAAGAAATGCATCTTACTCCCATCTGTGTCCTCTGTGTCATCCAGTGGAAGGTCCACCTCGGCACTCTGGGCATCTGAAGGGGGCTTCTGTGATGGCATGACTGGATCCTGAAGAAAAGATTTCAGATATTCACCTGCATTTCTTTGCAACATGCCCTATCAGATATCCCGTCATGGCTGTGCAGTCCTGGACGAGTGGATGATGGCTCATGTTTACGCTCAGGGCGAGGTCTGTATTTCAGCTCATGGGCAGAAATGTTGCTGCTCTAATGAAGTGTGGGGGTTTCTCCAGAAAAGGGATTTAATCTTATCCAGGAAAAAAGGCAGTGAAGATAGCAGCACAGTCGCGGAGCACATACTCCATTGACTGCATTGATTTTCTGCTCAGGATTTGGGTGATTGGGGTCAAAATTTTGGATCTTTCTGTTTGGCCAGAAGCTTGCATAGCGCTCTAATGGATTGACTACGTGGAGCACACTGGTCTGTGGTCACGCCGTCCTTGTTTTGTATCAGTTAGGATATCACTATATTGCTGGTCTTTGAAGAAAGACTTGTTTGAAAGACTAGCTTGTTGTTTCTCAGCTGTTTCAAAACCATTTTAATTCCTTTTTATAAACTGCTTCACTGATAAGATAAGACATCACTACTTGATCTTTGAATCTCATGTAAAGCAGCACACACACCAAACACAAGTACATTTTAAAGACATTTGTGACAAACTGTTCTGCTGTGTTTTGTTGTTGCTCCTGTGCAGAACCTGTGTGGTTCCACTTGATGCTGAGGCCTGAAAGGTGCTACTGTGACGCAAGATTAGCACAGTATGCTGAGCCCAAAGCAAGAGGTTTCAGTTTCACTCACTTTATTTACACTGAGAGCTGACTGACTCAGAATGACTCCGGGTAATGAATTAACCCTGAGAGAGTCAAACTTCAGTTTAACATATAGAGTTTGAGAGCTCTAACATATTAACCTGATACTTAAAACAACTACTTGTTACACTGTTTCCAGCGTTGGTCTGACACTGTGTTCACTCTGATGGGAAAGGAGATTGAATGTTCCCAAATAGTGCAATCTGATTGGTTGGGAGGGACTTTGATGCAGTAGCTGTTCAACAATCCCTGCCATGGCCTCCACCTTAATGTTTGACAACAGCTTGAGAACATAATTAGTCCCATCAGTAACACTGACTAGCTAACTTTTGCTCTACATTATTAGCCTACTGCTAACAAATTAAAGAGATTAAACAACAGGGCCAGTGTAACAGCTGCTCTCTATCCACCTATGACCAAAGAAGGGTCAATCACTGAGTGCACCTAAGGTTAAAGATTATTCTTTGCATGTCCACAGTTTACACACACCCCTCACTGATATGAGTGTCATGGTAATTTTGGGCTTTTGATGGTTTCTTTGAACGGTTCTTTGTCCAGGGAGGGAAAAAGCTTTCACAATGATCCATGCAGACAACAGGAGCCTCTGTGCAATTTAATGGGCATAATCACATACTCACCATAAGCCTTTGGCAGGTCTGAGGGATGAGTCTGTGACAGCGCTTATGGACCAGCAGTTTGCAGGTGATACACTTGTAGCCCTGACTGCCCAGCCCCCATATCCTGTCACTACAGTGGGCACAGTAGGCTTTCTGTAAGACAAAAACATGCACCCTTTTTAGCAGAACATATATGTCAAAGTCAAACTTTGCCACTACAGGACGGACAATGAGACTCTTCATCGTTTAAATGAGGAGTCTGATTTTCATAGTTAGCCTTTATGGCTGAATAGCACAAACACAGCTGCAAACATCCACGTTTGTAATCAGTATTTATTTTAATACAATTATTATCACGACAGAATAAATACACATCGTTCATTTATAACAGAGAAAATCAAAAGACATTTTCAACAATAGAACTCTGTCTTCATAAACAACAAGACGGAGACTGTGCTGTCTGCTCGTTCACACTACAAATAAAATGTGACAGCAAACGCGCTCTAGTGTGAATGCTCAAAGCGGCCCGCATGGGTAAAAGATGTCACACAGAACGCGCTCTGTTTACACCCAGACCAACAGTATTGTTTGACTGATGGCCCACTTGTTTTGGACTTTACGTTTCCCAATTTTACTTTAAGTTATAAAGTTATTTTGTTATTTACATATGGCCTAATAATCATCCTTATTGCTGTTTTAGAGAGGAGCAGTGCTTCAAAGGATAGTTGCAGATTTCTGTCAGAATCTGCAGATTATACAATACAAATTAAATGTTCACGTTTCTCCAACGTTGTCTTCCCAACAGTTTCACCGGATGGCCAGGAAGCGTTCACGATATCTTCTCCAGCGCTGATAATTGCCGTCTGTCTTGTGTCGGTGACGTAAAAGACCGATTTAATGCGACATGACCGTTCAAACAGCAGTCGCTTTCTGAAACATCAGATATGTATCGGATTCAGCACCACATACGAAAGTGACCCAGATCGGATTTGAAAATATCGGATGTGTGCTGTTCACACTGTCATACCATGATCGGATATGGGTCGCATAGGGTCAAAAAAAGTCGAATTTGATGCGCTTTTTCCTGCAGTGTGAACGTAGCCTTAGACATGTCATCACCGCCAACCCAGGAGGGTGATGACATCACACCTTTTTATGGCTGAGGTGTAAAAACTGCAGTTTGTGTTTATTCCTGTTTGTCTAATGTTAATATTTGTTTGATAATCTGAAACATGGAAGTGTGACAACATGTATCTAATACTAATGTTTCAAATGCTGCGTGTGTGAGTGTGTGAGAAAAAGGTGATTGACAATGGAAGAGAGACAGACCATCATAACACGTATAAATGTCGGTCTGTCCTACAGAGAAACTGCAAAGAAAGTCAAGGTGTCAGTGAGTCCAGTTTCCTTCAGCATCCAAAGGCTCAGAAACAAACTGACAGGAAGAGGTCTGCAGACCCAAAGACACGACTCAATCAGAGGACAAGTTTCTGAGAGTTAACAGCTGTGTGATAGGCGGCTCACAGGACAACAGCTTCAAGCAGCTTAATAGTGGTCGTAGTAAGAAAGTCTCAGTTTCAGCTGTGAAGAGAAGACTTTGAGCTGCAGGTTTGACAGGACGAGTTGCAGCAAGAATGCCAGACGTCAGAATAAGACAAAGAGGCTTGGCTGGGCCGTGAAACACCACCATTGGACTACTGAAGACTGGAAGAAGGTATTATGGACTGATGGATCAACATTTGAAACCTTGTGTTCATCACACAGGATCTTTGTGGTCGAGTA
The DNA here is from genome assembly GCF_057381915.1 of Diplotaxodon limnothrissa. NCBI lineage: Eukaryota > Metazoa > Chordata > Actinopteri > Cichliformes > Cichlidae > Diplotaxodon > Diplotaxodon limnothrissa. Next base: position 29,322,094 of record NC_140615.1, on the reverse strand, counting down.
GGTAAAGGATGGTTCCACAGTGTGTGGTGTCAACCGTCAAACATGGAGGAGGAAGTGTGATGGTCTGGGGCTGTTTGCTGGATCCAGGGTCGGTGACTTGTACAGAGTGAGAGGCTCCCTGAACCAAAACACGTACCACAGCATTGTGCAGCACCATGCAGGACCCTCTGGTATGAGCCTAGTTGGTCAAGGCTTCATCCTACAGCAACATAAAGACCCAAAACATAGATCCAAGCTGTGCCAGAACTACCTCAGGAACAAAGAACAAGGTGGTGAGCTTGAAAACACGGAGTGTCCAGCACAGTCTCCAGACTTAAACCCCATCGAGCTGGTTTGAACTGGACAGAAGAGTGAAAGCAAAGCAACCTACAAGGTCCACGTTTATGGGAACTTCTGCTACAGATATGGGAGAATATTTGATTTCTATTGTAGAAAGAAGCCACGACTGTCTTCAGCTGTTATATCTGCCAAAGAAGGCTACTCTGATGGGTTAAAGGTTAGAATACACTTTGGTCTATAAACTGATTCCATGATTTCTTTTTTAACTCCAATTACTTATTTGTGCTATGCTTTCATTTCAGAGTGCAATGAGACAATAAACTGCATCACTTTCAATAAAAAACTGGAAAATTTTGGGTTTTCTTAAACTTTTGAGCGGTAGTGTGTATTTTTAAGTGGTTGGATATTTTATATATTTACTAATTACCATGATTTTTAAAATGATAATTATAGTATCTTCTTTTTGCTTTCACGAGTTAATGTGAGTTAATGTTTCTATGGTTTGTTCTGGTAGGAGGTGCTTAAGCATGGTGTTGGTCCAATGCTGGACTGCTGGCTAGTCACCATTAGCCATGGAGTTAGCCCCGAGTTTTATTTCAGCCGAGTTCCTGTAGGGTCACAGACACTACTTCATGCTGAAAATATGGATTTGTAATGTTATTAATACGATAGATTTCTAACTGGACTGCACAACCTCAGCCTCACCCTTTATGTACGTGTCTCTAACTCAGACTCGTCCTTCCTCCTCGTGTCCTCGGCCAGGCCAAGGCTTATTGTAAGTTTACTCTGTTACATGACTTGGTGTGGAGTCCTTTCTGTGTAGTTGTACCAAAGCTGCTCGGTGTCTCTGGGCAGGCTGTCACCAAACCGTCTCCCTGGGAAGTGAACACTTGAGATGCAGAGTGTGTGCTCGGCTGTACTGACATCATTGTAAAGAACAAAGTCCCAGTCAGTACTCTATTACCATGGAAATGCTTCAGCAAAGACTTCAAGTCCTTTTCCTCGAACACTAAACAGAGTTAAAGCGCAAACTTTCACCCACACCCAGCCTGACAGCGATGTAAATCTAAGCTTCGGGTTCTTTTTAGGATTTTTTTGGATGATACAAACACCAACATGAGAATAATCACAGGTACAGATGCACCTGTACGCTGACTGGATATCAGCCCTTGACTGACATCAGCATAAAAATACCAAAAAAACTGACCCATATTTACACTGGTTAAATGATTAAATATTACATGGCCATGATGAGTGTACGTACACGTCTGTACATGATAATACACGCAGTCTCCTTGAGACAGAACAGTGAAACACTGTAAAACTGACTAAAGTTGCTCTAGTTTCTCTGGTGCATCAGAACGGCTCACCCCAAACGCTGTCCCTGACTTAGCTGGATCTCACTGCTCTGCGCTGCTGCAGAGCACATACATGTGGCTGTACGGGGAACCCTGCAGTGTCAGGCTCCAGGACATTAGAGGACAGTAAGTGGTGTATTAGTGCACACCACTCTTCTCCAACATACTGACTCTGCAAACCACACCTTGGCCTCTGCCACTGTTAATGTGATGATCAGCAATGTTTATGATGACTCGTGTGTATTCTTGTCATCTACGTGGCAGCATTTGGTGTTTCCAAGACTCAGAGAGGTCACCAGCTTTTAAGAACATGTAATAAACCAGTCAGAATAAGCTGGGATAGAAACCAGCACAGGGGAGAAGCATCTCTCAGAGCTGTGCTTGTCACGTGGAGGTCCAAAGTCCTGCAGCTGCCTGCAGCTTCAGATTAAGGAGCAGAAGGCGCTTTATCGATTGATCCCAGCAGGCAGTGGTACAGATCGTGCGAGTGCCCGCACACTGACGGGCCTAATATTGCTGAGAAATGATGTGCTGTCTGCTTTGCTTTTAAGAAAACTCATCAGAGCAAAATAACTGATAACACCTGCACAGAATCAGGCCGTTACAACAGCAAAGCATCATTTACAGAATATAATGTGCCCCAGAAACCACCATCCTTACTACTGTACTGAACTCCAGCATGGTACAGTTACAGGATGCCACGTGTGCAAACAGTCCAGTCAGAAAGTTTCCTCACTACTAAACACTCCAAAACTGTTAGAGGTATTATAACAAAGAGGAAGTGATTGGGAATGACAGCAACTCAGCGACAGTGATATGGCACGTAAAACCACAGAGTGGGGTCCAAGGATGCAGAGGTCGTGACCTTCATATTAGCTGAAGAACAGCTTCATGGCTGAGCAGCTCCATCCAAGCCTTACACCACCGAGCTCAAAGCAAAGCCTCACATGCATTTCAGCTGGCAGAAGCACAGAGTAACAAATGGGAACTGGTCTGATTCTTACAAAACACTTTTCTACTCTCCCAGAGAGCTCAAAGCACCTCAATACAACATGCTACATTCACCCATCCACTTCCTTCTATGGCTTTAAGTGCTTACTAACCCAAGGGAGACAGGACTCGAACCCCCAACCTCCGATCACTGTATGACCTGCTCTACCTCCTGAGCTACTTCTCCATCTGGCAATTCGATGGGTGAATATGAGTTTGACGGTTGCCATGAGAACGGTGCTGATCTGACTACATGTGCCAGGTTTTAGGTTTGGTGTAGGAGGTATTTTCGTGTGGGGTTGTGTGTCAGCAGTTTCCTTTAAAGAAATGCTTCAGCATACCAAGACATCTGGGACGACTTCATGTTTCCAACTTCGTGGGAACAGTTTGGGGATGGCCTCTAAGACTGCACACCAGTGCACAAAGCAGCTCCATAAAGACATGACTGAGCTGACTGGCCTGCACAGAGTCGTGACCTCAACCCAAGATCTCATCCACCTTTGGGATGAATCAGAGCAGCGACTGCGAGACACTCGTGTGTGCTGTGTCTGACCGCACAGATTCTGGAAGAACACTCAAAAATCCCATAAACACTCCAAAAGCTTCAACATTCCCAGATGAGATGAAACTGTTATAGCTGCCAAGGTTGGGCCACCATCATATATGAAACCCTATGGATTAACAATGGGGTGTGACTCAAGTTCATATGCATGTGAAGGCAGATGAGTGAATACATGTGGCAAACCTGTGTCTGCCTGAAAATGGCTTTGTTTTAAGCCCAGTGCCCAACACCTGCAGGTCCTGTATATGGATGCTGTTCACTGAGGATACAAAGGTCAACCATGAACAACTCTCTGTCCCACTCCTCATTACGCCCAGTGTAACTGACGTCACTGTGGGAAAAAGACCAGGCTAGAAAGCTAAAGATACAATATAATATACTTCATCTGATTCGGTTTACACATCTGTAACCAGCAGTCACAAACATGCTCCTCTCACGTTTGAGCTAGCATGTTTTGTGTTTGCTTGTGTGGATTTTGTTCCATGAGAGGACGCTGTCAGTCATCCTCCAACGCCGTCCTCATCACATGGGAAACAGGAGCTAAAGACAGCCCACGATGTCAGAGGGGAGAGAGCCAGAGAGCAGCTTTGCCTCTGAAAACATCAGACGGAGAGGGAGGGACGCAGATGTAAAGAGAGAGAGTGAGAGAAAGGAGGAGAAATTTGGCCTACTTCTCCTCAGCTCTTATTTATATCCTGAGGACAACACAGTAACCAATCCTGGGAGCTGGCATAGCAACAGTCACACAAGTCCCAGTCTGAGAGCCAGCTGTTTAACAATTCAGGCGCCTGCTGTTATGAATTCATGAAGGAAACAGCAGGAACATCTCCTGACTTGATGTACATTTCCTAATGTGCCCCAATCTATAAATCTAAATATCTATACACAACACTCCTTACATGCCACAGCTGCACAGTCTTTGTATGCTAAATTAGTTAAATGCCTGATTAATATGCACCACAAAGCCCATGAAGGTTCAGTAAAACTAGGAATGTGAAGCTGTGTGTCTCACTGCCTCGTGTGTTGGAAGCCATGACAAGCCGAGCTCACAGAACTGCTCAGGCTGATGCTTTCAATATGCTGTCCAATCAAACTGATTTACCACATGTGGAAAAGACTTGAGTGGTGACAAGCAGTGGGCAGCTGGTGAATACATGTGTGCAGCGTAATGTTTGGCTTCTAATAAAGGTTTAATCGTGTCACCGTGGCAGGATGGGTATTACCTGTAAGAGCTGTGGAGTCACTGAAAGCATTTTAGATTAAAGCTGTGATAGAAGTAAACGTGACTTGGTGTAGTGTGGGTTCTGTATGTTCCCATCTTCACAGCTGTGTGGGTTCTCTGGGGGTACACCAGCTTCCTCTCACAGTGAAAGACACACATGTCAGGTTAACTGGTCATTGTGACACTGGCTGTCGTGAAGAATGGGAGCACGGCTGCTGCTCGCCTACCTAAGGTGGAACCACCTCTGGTCCAGTGATGGGGGGAATGGATCGAGAGATTTGTGCCAGGAATCTGATGAAACCACCTGTACACTATCCCACCCACCTGATTGTGCCTCTCAGTCTACATCCTACCAGCTTTTATCTTACATCCTGGAATTCTGTCCTGGATGGTCTCTGGAAGACCTCTGCACCATATCCCCACTATCACCACCATGGAAACCAGTGAGCTTTTATACACCACTGCCACAGTAATGCCAGAAGCACTTGAGTATAAGATAAAGCTAGAAATGCAGGCAGATGACACCCCCTGTGGAGAAAAGATCGCTGTCAGGCTGTTAGCAGCTGAGTGTTCAGCTGTGGTGAACACTGGGCTATCTTGGAGAAAGTTCAGCAGGATTACGACAGGAAACGACCGTGGATGGAATATTTCCTCCCACGTCACTCTGCCATGGTGGTAGATGTGAGGGGTTTAGGGGAGTGTTCCACATCTGCTTTTCATTCTATGCAGCCAGGCAGGAGACCTGTCTCTGCTCATCCTCTCCTAAACCAGTGGTAGTTGTGCAGTGTCAAATTCATTTACAGTTCTTAGAGTTTGTTTTGTTTTGAGTTTGTTTGTTCTGTCTCTGTGGTGAGTCTGGGTCCCAGGGTTTAGATCCCGTCGTACTGTTTCTACTTCCCTGTGTCAGCACGCTGTGTTCCTCATCTGTTGTTCCTAGTCTGTTACCTACGGGGTTTCCTCAGTGTATTCCTGGAATTCCCAGTGTTTCCCTTGGATGTTGAACTTTGTTTTGCCACTGTTTTGGATATAAAGGTTCTGCCAAGTTTGCCTCACAAATTTACACTTGGGCCCATTTTTTGGTAAATGGTAAAGGGACCGGGTCTTACACAGCGCTTTTCTACTCTGAGCACTCAAAGCACTTTATACAACTTGTTCATTCACCCAATCACATCCATTCACACAAGCACTTGTCTGGGTTTTCAGTGCTACCTAACTAACATTCATACACGTTCACACTCCGATACTCAGACACATAGTATCTTGCCAAAGGATATTTGGCATGCAGACTGGAGCAGACTGGGATCGAACCCGCTCTACTACCTGAGCTACAGCCACCCCGTGCTTTCATGAGGTGCTTTCACACCTTCATGAAAGCACCGCCAAATTAATTCAATAAATATCCTGTCTAAATATAAAATCTAAATCGTGGATATTCACTTTTAAAAAAGATGGGTTGTTCTTGTTCTATATTATACCTAACTATCAGAGCTGCTCAGTGAGTGGGTCATCAGAGGTGTGCAGGTATCTGCACATAGGCAGTAAGGGCTGGGTGCATCTCCCCGCCTCCTCAGCAGTTCCTATTAGGGTAAGATGCATTAGTCCCGGAGACTCTGGGCAACTGGTCCTGTTAAAGCTTCTGTACACTGTGTAGCAAGTCCTACACCTTTATGTCATTCTTAGGACCTCAGTGCAAATATTAAAGGTCCTGAATGGGAACATAATCAACATAATCAAGGCAGGGATTACACTTTCTCCTACATATTTGGTATTTTAAGATGAAAACTGGTCTTATTTGTATAGGCAGCAGTGAAACTGTACACGACAGCAGCATGAAGCGAACAGCAGCTCTCTCACTGTGACGATAGTTGTTGTATGTCACTATTAGAGATGGCACGATACCACTTTTTTATGTCCGATACCGATATCATAAATTTGGATATCTGCCGATACCGATATGAATCCGATATAGTGTTTTTTAATCAACAAAACTGTTTTTTAAATATCTTGCTGCATTTTGTATAAGTTCATACTCAAGTTTAAAACAACAACTACACTAAAGCTATTCTGTTATACCTGTATGCAAAAAAAAATATTTCATAGTTCAGCAATACTGATCAATCTAATAAACTTAAACCTACACCATCCTCCCTATTCTGGTATTTTAAAGAGTACTTAGCATAAATATTAAGCAACCTAACTAATAGGGTTCCAACTCCCAGCAACAACAAAAATAAATAAATAAAAAATAGGGAACCACCCCTCACGCTCCACCTCATGATGCTTAATCGACGTAATCAACCTTAATTTGATGCAGTGTGAAAAAAAATGCACAGAAATCAATTATTTTTCAAGAAATATTAAATAGATTCAACATCTTTCTTCAACAGAATTGCAGACTGCACAGATGGTACCTTCCCAAAGGAAAAAGTACTATAGCTTACTAGGGTATATATATTAGACTTAATAGTTACTATATACAATAATGGACTTCTATTCATTTTGCATCAAATTAAAACTTTGGGTGTAAGATTCGGATAATTATTTATTAAAAGCTAGACATTTTAAATGAGAATAAGAAAGAAAAGTATGTTTTTGTGCCCCCTTTTCCCTGTTAATGCCCTATCGGCCCCCCTGGCTAAACTTTGCTAGATCCGCCCCTGCACAGTTACCAGCCGTCAGCTACGTAGAAAAAGATCCTGGTGTAGAAAGTAATATTAAATACATTCTAACAACAGCTGATCAAGCTTAAACGTGCTGCTGTTGTTCAGCCGCTGGTTTCCTCTTTCTGGTGCAAAGTGGGCCAAAAGCAAACTAGAGACACGGACTCGCGACAGAAAAGCCGATCAGCTGATCGTTAAGCAGTTTCATGATTGAAGTAGCAGCCAGAAGAGGCAGTCGTTTGTTAAGCTTAACGCAGGAATGCTTTACAAACATTCAGAGATGGACTTACACACTTGCTTTACTTCTCTCGGGATAACTTTGTCGGAGATGAAATGCCGGGTTGCTAGCAAAGCTCCAAATGCTATCCAGACCACCGACAGGTCCCGCATGCCACAGCCGCTCTATCACGTGATGCATACTGCTCCGACGTGCTAACGTTCTGAGGTGAGTTACGGCGTGTTGCAAGTTTTGTGAGGTGCTTTCGTGATATTTAATGGATCGGATTACATTTTTTATTTTTCTCCGATATCCGATCCAGTAATTTAGGTCAGTATCGGACCGATACCGATACGTAATATCGGATCGGTCCATCTCTAGTCACTATAGTGTATACCTGCATACAGTTTATTTCTTCATTGAATAAGGCAGAGTGCATCAGTAATACTAACCCCGAGAGCCATAGTGCTGAGCCAGCACGCTGCCTGCACTCAGCTTATCCACTTTCTGGTCCGCACATTAAGACCATCTCACTCCAAGCTGGATTACAAACCAGGAAAACAAGCACACAGCTCTGTCTGTGAAACTGTGTGCACTGATTGGAGGGCGTTTACATTTCCATGATCATGGGCATATTGTCCTGACACAGGAACACCAAATATCATCCTCTAAACCACAGGGCTGGCCTCATTCATCATCATGTTCGCTGAGGCAACATCAAATGGAAAACTATCCCACACAGAGACACCCACTTGTTTCCAGGTCTGAGCTGAGATGAGGGAACCAGCCACAACGAGGACACCGTGAATTATGCACCAGTGTTCAAACAGCTTAGCTGTGAGGTGACTGGGTTACCTGTCATCATTTAAATGCAGGATGTTTATGACACAAACATACCAGTGTAACACACTAAATCATGATATTTATAAATAATTACCACAAAGTAACAGTTTCCCCAACTAAACCTTTTATTTTCACAGTAATAGACAGTCCAGGTCAGAGCCTATATTCACCCTCCTGACACGTCGCTCAGCAGCATCTTGCACTAACACCACTAACTTCAGTAGTTAGCGGTCCTTACTGTGTCTGCTTCAGCTAGGTGCTGTCATTCAGGTGTGTACGTCACACCCTGTAACGCTCAGGGTTAAACACACCTGAACACAGCCTGACCCGTCTGGACGCTCTTTGGACACATGAGGCCAAAAATACAGCAGCACAAACACCAGTGTCAGTATTTGGTGACTAAAACAATCTAATATACTTTTTTCAGACAAGGCAAAGCTGCTAACGGATGCTCTACCAGCTGCAACTACACACACACATCTGTCGCCTCTTACTTGCTTCATATGTTGCAAGTCCAGACTGGCACAGGGCAGATGTTCATACGCACGGCTACAGCAACGGTTAACATTATATATCTCCAGTGGCTCGAATGACCCTGAGCGAGGCAGAGTGCAGCCGTTACCCAGTGTTCTCCTCAGGTGCCAGTGAGCATTAGTAAGACCTGAGGACACTCACCCTGTTAAAGCGTTTGGCCTGGAAGAGATGTCCGTTCACTCGGTAGAGCTTCCTCCATCTTCTGGCCCCCCGTCGGTAGATCGATTCTAGGAGAGAGAGGAAACGGTTGTAGAGCTGTAGCATGATGAGGGACTAATTGAGAGAGGGATGGAGGGGGAGCTAAGATAAAAGAAAAAAGTGATACAATCAGGTAAAAAGTGAGGTAAAGGTCCAGGTTTCATGCACAACATCAGAGTTTGAGCGAGGGGGGAAGATCAGCGTCGGGTTTCTCTACAGCAGTAAAAGCTCACACTGCTCTGCCTTCTCCACGCCCTCCCTCACCACTCTTCAATCTCCTCCCTTCATGTTTCTCCCTCAGCGCCTCCATCACTGCTTGTTTTACCCGATGAATAAACTCATCAGTACCTTATAATTCCTTTTATTCAGACGACACTGTGACGGTGAAGCTATTTATAACAGGACCGTGCAGTCAGCTAAAAATAAACTGCTGCTTCATTTAGATGTGTGAGAGCTGCTGCTGTTGGAAACAATATTTAACATTATTACAAAGGCTTTCCTGGGCTCATCAATAGTGTGACCGTCTGAAACAATCCTATCAGACACACTGTCATTAATATTATCAGGCTCATTGAATGGAATGAAGAAGCACTATAAAGACTTCTGTTTGTGTTTATTCTCTGCAGGATTATTTCATCACATTGCTGTCATGTGTGCTTCCATCCTCACACAATGCTGCTTTGTCAGATGTTGCCTCACCTGCTGCACACAAAGGTGTTGATGGCTTAATACAGAGAAACTCTTCTGGTATCCAAACTGGAGAACAACAACAACAACAACAAGTCCTCACATTTGTAATCAAACCGACCTGCTAACATTTCCAACATAATGCATGAAGCTGAGTCGTGTGGGCAGTTTTCTTATAACATCAACAATACTAAATCCTCTAAACTATGAAAGAATAAAAAAGAAACGTTACAACCAGTTATAAAAGCCCTGTTTATCAGTGCGGTCTCCTACAACCCGAATCCTCTCTGATACACTCACTCAAACCAACACTGTTGATACTGTATGAAAGAGGACTCCAACCCCCAAACATGAAACCGTATTATTGGCCACCACAGACTGCTACTATACCAGCCACCGCAGTGAGAGGGGTTATATGCATATAGCAGCTATGGGTGAGAAGCACCGAGTAGCTCACTGCAATAACAGTAATAATAGAAGACAGCTACAGCACAGTGGGAACAACAGTATGGAGCCAGCCCTGGGAGAACAGAGCAGAAGTGGACTGGTTAATGCACAGTCACCAATGACAGACGGACCTGCTGAGCTGAGGATGAAGATTGTGGTGAGACTCAGGTAAGACCCCAACAAAGAGCACAAAGTCCTCGTGCAGATACTTGCATATGTTGCCTCACAGATCACTCCTAGTACCAGGTGTCCATGAGTGTGGCTCTAGAAGCTGCCAAACACAGGCTCACAGCTCCGGCCAAGAGAATAAATCACCTGTTCTCCAAAGACCCATCCAGGCTGCACCATCATCCAACAAGGGAATAATAGCAGAGTCACCCAGAGACAAAAAAAGTCACCATCCAGTCCTCACACTGACTTCCAAACTGGTGACATCATCGGGATTTAAGCCTTTAGTCAGAAGACGACACCGTTTCCACGGACTGCTACACCACTCAACACGCTGTAGTCATTTTTACTATGGCTGAGTTCACCATGAGTGTCATTAACTCATCAAAATGTATGCTGACAGTTAGCATTACACCAGTGAATATTACCTGTGACCAGTTCATTAAAACAAAAGCAGAAATAAGCATGATGACATCTTACACCCACAAAGCTGATCTGTCCCTGTCAGGTCAGATACCTTCTCACTGAAAAGAACAATACTACTTTTCATTTCATTAAACTCAATCTTCATAAGACTTCATAGAGTTGTTACTAAAGAGCATAGTGCTGAGCAGCAGCATGTTACACAGCCTCAGGCACAGCCTGTGTGTGTCGCCTCCTGCAGTTTACTCCAACAACCCAACACAACCACCTCACCACAGTATGAGCCACAGCCATGTGGCATCACCATCTCCCCTCTCACTAATTATTCATTAGCTGCTCTCCCAGTGTACCCCCCCCCCCAATCCCCATCTGTACTAGGTTTCCAGTCTAGTTAGTTTCTCCAGTGATGGGCGTGGCCTAATAACGTCCTCCACTCACACATCTTTTGCCTCTGTTGCCATGGTAACCCATGCTCATGTTGTCATGAGGATGTCAGAACCTGTCAGTAAAGGTGCAAACAGACGATAAATCTTCTGAAAGCAGACCTCACCGTGGTGCTGAATCTGATTTCTACTCTGCGTCGTGTACACGTCTGTGCATTCTCATGTTCAGCATCACTGTGTGTGTAATATATAAAACAGTATTTGTGTGTTCATCAGGCTAAGGTCCTCTACCACAGGCCAGGCAGTGTGAGGGATCTGTGCAGCTGCTCCAGTTGTTCCTTCAGTCCCTGTTACTCCTCAGATTTTCGGTGTAGATGTTAGCGAGGTGGATCAGTGACTCCTGAATCGATATCCTTATCCACTCTTAGTGCTGAGCTGACGTAGGGGCTGACACCTCTGCAGAGCAGCAGCTGGGACAGTGCATCACCTCCATATACTGCATGCTTGTGCTGTTGCCTTGGAGCTGGCGTGCATGCTGTGCACATAGATAAAATGGGCACGCTGTGGTCACCATGGATGGTCGAGGTCAGCCACACAGAATTCTAATGTTTACTTTGAATTTCTGCAGGTCGTCCATGTTTACAGGCTTAAAGCTATGTGACTGGCTGATTAATGAGCAGCTGGTGTAGCTATCTTGCTTGCACGTCACTTTAAAGCGTGCAGTGTGGTGCGAGCCTCGTCCAAGCCAAAAATGAAGCGCTCGTTTCTATTTGCACATGAGAACCATAGAAACAAGGACTGAAATGCACCAAAGCATGACCAGCTTACTGGGCATTAAAGGCAAAACTGAAGTCACAGAGACCTCGTGTCACTAAAGTAGCCCTGCTGTAGAGTGACTCTGCTATGTTTAATGCACAAACAACAAGAAGCTGTGGCTGCTTTGGGTCTGTGTGAAGCCAGGCTGTGGAGATCTGAAGCACAAACAGGCCTCGCTCTTTACAGTTTTGTCTGTGAACTCCCTTAAATCTTCTTAAGCCCTCCAAAGAAAAAGAGAACCACTGCAGTGTGTTTCCATAGTTACCCACTATTTTCTTCTTACTGGTGGGTGAGGGAGATGGGGATGAGACACCACCACATGCTAATGTGGGGAGACGTGTGAGGAAACCTATGTGTGATTTAACACACAGCACATGCCCACACAATGCTAAATACAGTATGATTAAATCATTAAGTGCAAAGTGGTAAATTGCAACAATTAGCTCAGTGTGTTGATAAAACCATGAGACAGAAGGAGCTTCAACACACGAGTTTCCTCCTTTGTGCCATACAGACTTGTCGGGGGGAACCTTCATAATCAGAGCATTAATAATAAATATGGGGCAGCACGGTGGCACGGTGGTTAGCACTGTTGCCGCACAGCAAGAAGGTCCTGAGTTCAATTCCACCATCAGGCCGGGGTCTTTCTGTGTGGAGTTTGCGTGTTCTCCCCGTGTTTGCGTGGGTTCTCTCCGGGTACTCCGGCTTCCTCCCACCGTCCAAAGACATGCAGCTTGTGGGGATAGGTTAATTGAATAATCCAAATTGCCACTAGGTGTGAATGTGAGTGTGAATGGTTGTCTGTCCCTATGTGTTAGCCCTGCGACAGACTGGCGACCTGTCCAGGGTGTACCCCGCCTTTCGCCCTATGACAGCTGGGATAGGCTCCAGCGCCCCCCGCGACCCTGAAAAGGATAAGCGGAAGCGAATGGATGGATGGATAATAATAAATCAGTAGAAAGACTGATGGTTACAGGCTGCTGCAAACACTGCTCTGGTGTCTGTGCACCACAGCTGCACTGTGGGGGAATGTTTTATCCACTCAGATCCTGTGTGGGCCTGTGTCACTGACACGTGTCCCCTCTGACATGGCCAGGATCATTAGGACACACTCTCAGTTTCAGTGTTTTCATTCTCAGTGCACTGTATTTGATTACTGTGTTAACAGAGTGGCTCTACCACTCAAACTAATACATCACAATCGATCAATATTCAATTGCTGCGAATATGTAAACGGCTTCTTTAAAGGCACTGGCCCCAAAAGAGATGCTTCAAAGAATACACCTGCGTGTAAGCATGTGAAGGCCACCTGTGGAACCAGGTCCTGGTGTGGATTCAGGAGACAGATTAGACTGAAAGCTGTGTGATAAAGCTTATAGTTGGGCTGGATCAGGTGATCCTGAACAACCCCCTACTTATGGTGCAATATGCTTGGGCTGCTGAGGGGCTTCCCATGATACACTGAGCATTTCCTCTTTGCTCCTCTGTGTTTATAAATCGGTTAAAGTATGGCCGTCTCTCCTACAGTTTGTCCCGTCTCTACCCCGACCCTCTGTCCTGAGCCTGCTTCTGCCGCAGGTTTCTTCCTCTTACACGGTAGTTTTTCCTTCCCACTGTCAACAACTGCTTGCTAATGATTTGCTTTCTAATACTGCAGGGTCTTTACCTTACAATATAAAGTGGCTTGAGGCAAGAACTGAGTTGAATTTAAAATGACAGCCTGACTCGACTCCTAGCCTCGGACACAGCAGGAGCACATCTCAGTCAGCCAGTGAAAAGATCATGTGCTTGGTAAAGTAAGAGTATTGTTGAAGGAACTAGTAGATGCATAGTGCTGGAGAACGAGGGTAATGTTAACCTGAGAGTTAGCATGATGCCCCTGTCAGCATCGTGATATTGTGCAGTTTTAACTCAAACATTGGTGTTAACCACAAGATATGGTAAATAGACCAATGGGATTCCCCGGTCTCATCCATGTTCTTTTAGGTGTTAAAATTCAGATGAGCAGCTGTGAAACACAAACAGTCGACTGTGGTTAGAGCTCCATGCCTCCCATTAAAGAACCATCACAGGACCTCTCACAGCCCAAATGTGCTGTAAACTCTGCTACACTTCACTTGCACTGACTGGCAAAGCTTCAAAGAGCTGACCTAGTACAGCATACCCCTGAGGAGAACAAGTGTTGCATTGTCCCACATTTCTGCCAAGGTGATAGTAAGAATGGCCCAAAGTGAATGAGCAAAGCAGAGCAGGCGAATCAAACGATACCATACCTCCAGATGCAAAGGCCAAAGCACACAGTCCCGCCATCTTGTCCACTGGAGGGATGAAGACGAGCAGACAGCCTATCGGAGATATACTGTGACTTACGCAGCGAGCTGTGGAGCAGGAGAGCAGGGTGGTACTACCAAATCTCTCCAGAACAGGACATTTACAAGGGTTTGACTCACTTCCAGACATTGTTCCTCTCACTAACAGGAAAGTAGCAGCATATACGTTACCAACAACACCCACCCCTCCCCTCAGACTCGCGCAGAAAAAAGGAAACAGCGAGCTTTAAGAGTCAAACTGATTGTTTTCACTGACTCTTAAAGGAATTAGCAGCAGCGTTCATCAGCGACACAGCGAGCACGTTCTCAGGAAATACAGACCGACTGGGCCAAGTTACTCTCTGCTGCCAGTTTTTAAGGCTGTTACATAAAGCGAGGCTATTATTGGCTCCCAAAGAAGCTGAAGCAGATCAATAAAACAGCCCCGAGGTATTTTTGACACCGTTAGACCGTCTGTGATAACACAACAGACTTACTGTGCTGGAAGAGAAGGAGACAAAACTACACAACAAAGTCCCATAAAATCTTCATTATTATTATCATTATTATTATGGGATTATTATGGACAACTTTATACGAACTTTCTACGGAATCAAATGAACTGTGACAATATGAACTGTTTATGTATTATTTATGTATGAGCAGTTTTTATTCAGGAGCCACCTTTGAATCTTATCCTGAGATAATCACAGATGCAGGGCGTGTCCTCAGGTTTGTTTGCTGCACCCTCTGCTGTTAAAGCAAACACTCGCCAACATGCTGCCTTAGAAATCTGTGAAAAGTTCTTGTTTCATAAAAGAATATGTGAGCATGGTGTGATTGGGAACTTCAGCCTATGAAACAAATTTAAGCATGTATGAACTTATAAATGCTCATCGTAGTCAACAACACAGATCGTTTCCAGCGGTACCTTCAAAGTGTCTGTTTTAAAGTCGGATGCTCAGTCTGTCGTGCTCAGTGATGCATCTCAGCCGTAACATCTGAATAAATGACTTTCAGCAGGAACACAGCGTGTAGAGCGTGTACGGGAACTTAAGTAAAGCCATCAAGTCAAAAAGCTGAAATACAGACACAGCCTTACTCCTGGTCCCAACTGAGGATAGGGAGACACTGTGGGTTTGACACTGGTTGTACTGGGAACGAGGCTGTCAGAAAGACTCCCATACTCGCGGCAAAACAACACAGGGGAGGCGTTCAATTAAAAATACTTCCTGTTATTCTCTCTAACTGATATAATGAGATGGATCTCGTTCTTGTGTCTTTGCGCTGAAACCAAATGAAGTGTTCAACAATTCCACTAATTCCAGGATTAAAACGCTGAAACATCCAAACAAGCCATTTCCTTTAATGACATCATCATCGCTGGCACCTTCGCTCAGCCCTCGTGCGACCTTTCTCTGCACACGCCTCAGATGACCCGATGTGCTCCACGCTCACCTTACCTTTGACTCGAATGTAGAACAGCAGCAGGAGCAGCATCCCTCCAGCAGAATGTTCCGGCTCCTTCATACTGGGAATCTCATGGTGCTCTCCTGCTGCTGCTTCCCTCACGCTGCCTTTCTCCTCCTACTCCTGCTCTCAGCGAACAGCCCCGCGTTCTCCTCCTCTGTTCCCTCCACAGTCCCCTGTGGCTGCTCCTCTTCAGCCTCCTGTCACCTCAAATGAAGCTCCGTGCCATACAAACACCATTTTTCCTATTCCTTCTTGCCGTTGAGCATCAAATGTTTCTCACTGAGAAAGGATCACATCACATGACTGAGGCTTTTCACCGTCTGCACCCACGCTGCAGTTACAGCTGGCTGCCCACAAGATGGCAGAGCAAGCTCTGACTCCAGCAGCACCACCCTGCTCTGCAGGCAACACGTTTTACCCTAAATATAAAGCTCACCTCTATTTTTAGTGACTGTGCCTATTGCAGCACATCCTGCATGACACTTCCAGCCCTGATTCTGGACACGGCCTGAAGAGCGTATGTGACAATGTTATTTTACTCCATCATAAAAAAGGACTGTGAGATCAAAACTGTGCTGGACAAAGATAATTATTCAGTTATTGAAAGCACAGCGATCATTATATGAAGGTCAGCCAACAGTAATGTTTGTTTCTTTGGACATACGTTGGGTCAGTTCAGCTCTAACGCTTCGTGTTGTTGGTTTGCATCACTGTGTGGACCCCAAACAACTTTTAACTATTATTCTACTGAGACACAGAAGCAGCAGCGCTGCTCACAGAGACCATGAGACCCTTTTCTGTTTAATGCCACACGTTCAAATTCAAGGCTTCTGGTGAAGGTTGAGGCAACAAAATGAGTTACAATAAATGATCTACTTGGTGGCCACATGAAAAATAAATACATGAACAACTTCTCAGAGACGAGAGTAAAAACATTACCAATAGCTAACACTATCCTGCTGCTATATGTGTGTGAATGCCCTGAGCGCTGAGGCCAGCCTATGAGCTCAGCCCTGTTAGTTTTCTGCTCTGGGCCAGTGCAAAAACATTTTTATCAAACACAATGAGACAAAAACAAAGACGATGTCGTCAGATTCCTCAGCTGGGCTTGAGACACGAGAACGATCACTTCCACCTGTAGCATGAAGACAACATACGTGTGTATGCTGATCCAACAGGAAAATAGTGTTCAGAAAGCAACTGTGATGTATCAGGATGTGAGCAATAAACAGAAAACATCTGTGATTTGGCTTCAACACCGTTTATCAGGTAACAGCCTCTCTGTGACTGAACTAAGTCTCTGTTTGAGTCTCTGTGTTTCACATGTGAGCACGATCAAGTCCACCATAAGAACACGCTTGCCTGCCCGTGTTGCAACACCAGGGGAGGCTGAGCAAACATTTTTTGCATTCCTTCACAGTGACGGAGAAAGGTTATACACAGTGTTAGAAAAGCAGCACTGCAGAAGCGGTCAGTGCAATGCTTCCACTCTGAACGAAGACGAGCTGCACAAGAGGCGCTCTGCTGGGATGGGACAGGCTAACATCACCCAGCTTTTGTTCACATGACTTAATACTATTCACTGTCACACAGCTTTATTTATTTCACACTGATGAGAAACAGGATTGTAAAGTAACTTTTAATTTTGGACACCCTGTCAAAGCTAATGAAGCTAATGAAGTTCTTGATTTGAAGGCTGGACTAAAGTTATGGTAAAATCAAAAAGTACACCCTCTTTAAATCCTCGGGTTTTACATATAATGAAATAAAATCATCTAGCTATAAGCTCAAATGGACTACTGCTATAATATCATAACGCCATGCTGCACTAAGTCAAAATGCAGAAGAAGAAAGCACAGCTGTGTTCCACAGCTTTAGGAGCAGCGAGCTGCTGCTAATCAAATGACTTAACTAATCATCAACGAGCATTACAGCCACCATACGATACAATATTACAGTTTGTGGCTTCTTTGTAAGGGTTGCCAGGGGAACGCCTCTGTTCAGTACAGAGAACATGCAGCACAGGTTAGTGTTGCAAAGTGGCAACCCCACAAACAGCACCAACACATCAAACCAGCTATCAAGCACGGCGCTGATGATTTGGGCTTGAATGCAACCACAGGATCTGATCATGAACTCGTCTGTACAACAAAGCATTGTAGAGTCAGATGTGAGGCAATGCAACAGGACACTGATCCAAGCACACCAAGAGTAGTAGTAGAAGAGGGGGTAGTAGAGGGGGGCTAAAACTGATGAAGTCATTAAAAACCATAGGACACTGAATGACTGTTTTACTGTTTGAATGACTGGTGATTTTGAATTTTACAAAGACTCAGTCTGTTTGGACACATATTCATACAAACCTCCATTTGTCTTATACGTAGTCTATACAGTGGTTGAGCTTATTAGATTGCTTATTATTAGGCTGCTGAAACCTCGTAATGTTAAGAGCTGGAACACACGCTGCACATACACAACAATGTACCAGACTACACAAATCTTTGGTCAAATGCTCCTTTGTGTGTGCTTCTTCTGGACCAGATCAGGTGCTGGATGCTGAGTTCAGAACTTCTACAACAACAGAGCAAAGCAAAGTGACCTGATCAGGCATGTGGTGCAATGAACAGAGAAATTAAACATAAATGTGAGTAAAACAGTGATGCAGTGAAGAAAGAGACACTGCAGGGTAGATAATGGGGAAACCCAGAGTGAAGCTTTGGAAACCAGCTTGCTTAGCAGAGCAGCTTAGCCTAGCTCTCTTTGGCCAACGCTAGCTTCAGCAACACTATTGTTGTACAGCTTGTTTGTGCCAGCTGAAGGGGTTGCCCAGTGGGCGCACAGAGACCAGCCTTTTGTGGATTAGCCCTTTGAACAGATGTGCTCCAGGCTAACACTATTTACTGCAGAAGTTCAATAGTGGGACATGCCAACCACTTTAAATGCAGGAGATTCATCAGATCAGATGTTTTCTTCAATTAGATATTTGCAG
Source organism: Diplotaxodon limnothrissa (assembly GCF_057381915.1). Lineage (NCBI taxonomy): Eukaryota > Metazoa > Chordata > Actinopteri > Cichliformes > Cichlidae > Diplotaxodon > Diplotaxodon limnothrissa. Next base: position 29,303,536 of record NC_140615.1, on the reverse strand, counting down.
AATTAAAAGTTAGACACATTTTTATTAAATTACATGGTAAATTGCCTGCATTTGTATAGCGTTTCTACTAGTCCCTAAAGACCTCAAAGCGCTTTACACAACCAGTCATCCACCCATTCACACACTGTGAATGTACAGCTACATTGTAGCCACAGACACCCTGGGGCGCACTGACAGAGGCGAGGCTGCCAGACACTGGCGCCACCGGGCCCTCTGACCACCACCAGTAGTGGTGAAGTGTCTTGCCCAAGGACACAACGACCGAGACTGTCCAAGCTGGGGCTCGAACCGGCAACCTTCCGATTATAAGGCGAACTCCCAACTCTTGAGCCACGATCGCCCCAGCAATTACAGCAAAGTTTTGTTTGGAAGTCAGGGTTATGAGAACAAAATATTGACTTTCAGTTACTCACAATTATGATCAGTTGTGACACCATCAGTATCAACAGTGTTTGTGGTGCTCCAGCTGCAAACCACCTCACCATCACCTGAAGCAGCTGAGCTTCACAACACTTTGTCTCAAGGTGGCAGTAAAGCTGCCTGGCTAGCACACACAGTAATGTTAGCTGCTCAGCTATTAGCAATTACCCAATAGCTATTAGCTAGCTCGGAAAGACACAAGCTAGTGTACTCCCAGTGCTGGTCCCAAGCCCAGATAACTGGGAGGGTTGCACCAGGAAGCACATCCAGCGTCAAAGCTTTGTCAGATGGAAAAAACAGATCCATCTGATCCATCAGACAGGGATGCAGCCAAAGTTATCATTACCCAATATTAGCTATCTGTTAAGCTGTCATTAAGGTAGCATTGAGTGACCATCTGTTAACAGTAATGTGGGTCATCAGTCCTGCCAGTTTGTAACAGTGTATTAGATGGGGTAACAGGATGACAGTTATTTGTGTTTAAATCTGTTGTGTTTCTGACTAAAGCTGAAAAACCAACAACTGAACAAAGAGTCAGCTGTATGTGATGAGCAGGAGCACAGTACCACCTCACACCTAACAACATGTTTCTGGATCTACACAACACAATTATAAAGTAACTGTCAAACAATATTTATAATACGATGTGAAAGAGTAGGAGCAACGGGGTGTGTATTTCATCACATGTCTGTCTGAACGCTCTGTGAATGTAAGGCTATAATTCCTTCACTGTCATCACATACAGACGCACAGCATTAACACTGTGTACCACTCTGCATACTGTGGCTCCTCTCAAATAGAAAACCTCACATCAGAAGTACTGGAATAACTCTCAAACTCACACCTGCGAGCTGGAGAGGAAACAGTGTGTCACTAACTCACAACAACTTCCTTCACAGCACAGCTTTAGTCTGATTACTCTGACTGTGACAACTGGCCTCTGTCAGCGGTATCATACACCACCATCTTTAACAGGTGTGTTTCATCATGTTTGACAATCAATGTTGTAACACTGGATTATTTATTCATTTTTACAGTGAGCAGAATAATAAATGAAGCTTGTTTTTAAATATCAGGCACAGTCAGCAGTAGGCATCATTATTACTGTCAGTCAGATCTACAGGTAGAACTGTTCAGGTGTATCAGGTGTCCTCAAATCCTGTCACACTCAGGTGTGTTCAGTTTGTCAGGCTCCAGTAATTAAAGGCAGTGTTTAATGTGTGTATGGGTGTTGATCTCCAGTTCAAGAGTTCTTTAAAACAATGCAAACTCACTACAGACCTCAGCTGGCAATGCTGTGATTGTGCATCTACAGTCACACTACACACGTTTCACCTGTAGAACAAAACTGCTGCTTACTAGCGGACACAGACAATAACCAGGCCTTGTGGAATAATCCTCCTGCAGAGCTGTGGTCAGTGTCTAACATGGTTGTGTCTATACTGGTTTAAGCGTCTCTTCATTGAAACCTTGGCTTCCAGTGTAGGAACGTTCTTGTCTTTAGACTTGGAAACAGAACCGAGAACAGCGAGTAGAACACAGAGCAAAACACGTGACCAGCAGCGCTGCAGTAAATCAGTAACAAGGTTGGTGTTAGCTGACAGCGATAACCAGTTTATGTAAGACAAACACTTCCTGTTCCTTATTCAGACTGCGTTTCCTTAAAGATTTGGACTTTGCCCACATTATGCCCCTGTGGTAATGATGTACAACAACTGCACAGGTGCAAACCTAACAGGTAACAGGTTCCCATCACTCTGATTCACGCTCCTTGTTTTTAGCACCTAAACTCCTCCCTTTCAGTTTTTTCATGAGCCTCCTAACTCATCAGCTCTACCTGGAGAAACTCATCAGATCTGTCAGAGAGGAAAAAGCTTCAAATATGCATAAATCCAAGCACAACAGAGCCCAGATGGCCCAGTTCTCAAAGCTCTAATCATGTGTTTCCTGCAGAACGGTCAGAGAGGTTCAAAACAGCTTCAATCATCAGCTTTTAATACAACATTTTCTTATCCGAAGGGCGACGTGACCCAAATTCTGGATGGATCAGACAACTGCTGTGTTACTTAAAGGTTTATTTCCAACCCAGTTAGCAAAAATAAAAAGAGCGCTCCTCCCAGAAGACCGTGACCACGGGCTTTTCCACTTACAAAAGATAAAATAGATTATTGATCTGAAGGAGGAGAAGGGTGAGTGTGTGTCCTAGAAAAACCATGTGTCTCTAACAGTGTCTCAGGCTGAGTGAGTCACTGAGCCTCTGTCAGGCTGACGTGAGATTAGAAACATCGGTCATCAAACACGTATCCAACCACGACACAGTGATATCAACTATTCACATTAAATCATTTCTCAATTTTTGTACCTGCGAGTTGTCCAAGCTGAGACTGTCCTCCCATTAAAACCACAGCTGTTTATTTATACCAGTCTATGGCCGTGTACTGGAGCAGCACTCGGAGACAGACAGCCATCCCCACAGGCTCAAAGGAAATGCAAAAAATTGCAACCAGGAAGAAACTAGGAAAGGAAACTACTAAGGAAACATGAGCAGAGGGCGGCTGAGGACACGAACACACTGAGGATAACCAGACCACAGGTGGGAACACGGCTCAAACTAAGGGGAAACGGAGACAGAGACTATCAAAATAAAACAGGAAGTGAGGTTATTGCTTTAGTTTTGACTATAGTTCTCCCTCTACAGTGATTTCACTGACTGACTGTTAAGCCACTGTACACTGACCCTCCTGCGTACACTGACCCTCCTGTGCCAGCCTCAACAGTGATTAGCTACAAGCCAAAATATCATTTATCCCAAACTGGACGAGCTTTTCCAAAAACACAGCTCTGCACAGGGAAACTGATGAATTAACATATCTAATATTTAACCAGTATTAACTCAGTGCATACCATGAAGTCAGCACACTGAGTCCTTAACAAGCTAACTTCAGCCTGCCGTTCGTCTGTTTGCTCCTCGAGGTGGCCGGGCTCTTTTTCTCTGGTCCTCTGCTTCAGGTGGACTGATGGGCGGCCGTCACCTGCTCTGTGCTCCTGGGTGGAGCTGTTCCTCCATCTGCTCGTCTGAATCAGATCACTGTTCATCGTTCCTGATGCTGCTCACTTTCATTCTCACCAGCCTCCTGCTCTCCACCTCTACAGGCCAGTTTCCACTGGACAGCAGCCCACGCCTTCAATAAGCTTTACACAGGTGTCTTCATCCAGAACATAAGTAAGAGATCCACACACCCACACTAACTGGAAACCTGCCTGACTGCCACCGTCGTTCTCTTCACCACGCTCGTCTTAATATCACTGTGTAAACTTTGCATTTCAGTCTGATTCTTGGGTCCAAATAATTCATCAAAGATCATCAAACTCATTCTAATAGTAGACAAACTGAGCTCCATGATGCATGTATCAGCATTTTTCAGTCAGGTTCATGAATCACATCCAGCCTTCGTTATTTCTAAACCAGCTAAATAAATGGTAAATGGTCTGTATTTATATAGCGCTTTACTAGTCCCTAAGGACCCCAAAGCGCTTTACATATCCAGTCATCCACCCATTCACGCACACATTCACACACTGGTGATGGCAAGCTACATTGTAGCCACAGCCACCCTGGGGCGCACTGACAGAGGCGAGGGAAATCACTGACATGTGTTAGCAGGATCACAGAGCTGCATCACTCAGGTTCACTAACTTATATAAACTGCTGTGTGGTTCCAGTTTATCCAGTTTACAGTGGTGGAAATGTGGCCTTGGTTACAGCTACAGCACTCGTTGATTAAAACCAGAATGGCTTTAATCAAGTGAGACAAACGAGTGCATCTGCATAAATACGAAAAGGCTTTTTTATATGAAAGGTGAGCTTCCCTATATTCATTACACTGAATCACACATTTTGTTTTACGTTTGCTGATTGTGACCCTGACGAAACACTGATAACTCCAGTTTCCTCCACTCAGGGGATTCCCATGTGCACCAGTAGGAAACCAGCTCCCCACCACTGAACAACACACAGACCAGCTGATTACATTAGTTCAGCATCCAAGAGCCGGTGTTGAGCCTGCAGTTTGGACCTTAGCACGGTTTAAAAACAGGGATTATTAGTGTGTGTACATACACAGTGACTCGTCCATACTAATAACTGAAGACATTACTGTCCTCCATCTTTTCTTAGCCCGTCTCAGAAGGTTCGCCTAACTCTTGGACTCTGGACATGAGGATCCATCATTATTCCATCAGAGAGTTAGTAGCATCTGCAAGAACGACCAAATCAACCATTCGGTCCAATCTTACCAGAAGTTAACACTCATCAGTTCAGCAGCATTAACAGGACAAAAGGAAGACCACTCAATGGAGACCATCTTTCCCTGGGTTGGCAGAGACAGGTTTACTACATCAGGTTACGAATCAAAGCATACTGCAAAAACATCCAAGACTTTCCAAAGAGATGGAAAGTTCCTCACTTATCTGAGCCCAACAGGGCATCTGTACAGAAGAAACAAAGAATTTTTATGTTCATGGTTTCTGGAGTCGTTAACTACCAAACAAACAAGAACCTACATTGAAAATGATGTTTTCCCATTTTTAGTGTCTGAAAATGGAGTTCTTGTTTATAAAAATGGCTTTAATTCTGAACCCTGAATCCAATACGTTTGTTCTCCTTAAATGAAAGCACTCGACTGCAGACACATGTTGACTGCAGTACTTCAGGACCCAGCAGCACACTGGTCTCTGGTTCCAGTTCCATGGTAACCATGTGAACACCAGTCTGTAGATGCACAGAAGAACAGCCCCTGTTACTGACACTGGCTTCCACACAGGAAATGATGACATATGGCTTTGCTGCTGATGCCTTATCACAGGTAAATCAAAGCAAACATGTTCTTCAGCCCTGCCTTATTATCAGTTAAATTACTTTTCAGTCCATGCATGAAAACCAGTAACACAATTCCATCAGCTCTGGCAGGCTCTGCATGAAAACCCTCCTGGAGACTGGAAGCTCTTATATGAAGAGACTGGTGCATCATAATCAGAGGCAGGCTGTGTGTACAAGCCTCATCTGTCTGCTCTCACAGTGACTCAGGCTCTGCTCTGACTCGATTTACTGCTGAGGGCAGCCAGCAGGAAAACATCAGATGCTAGAACTTCATACCAAAGTACTAAACAATCACACTGGGCTTCACGGCACCCGGGTCATACAGGCTGAGTGGGAAGACGATGGGATGACACCCAGAAGTCCCTGTGGTAGCAGAGGGGTGAAGATTTATTACCACATGAGGGTCTGCAGGTTCTTGTGTCCCACAGCAGGAACCCACAGACAGTCATGTGGACATCAGCAGACACAAAGTCACTGCAAATACTTCTTTACATCAACAGAATCACTGAATCTCTGCTTTTTATTTGTTACGCTTTGTCCAAGTCCCAGGAGACACTGCTGTGTGACCCTCTGTATTCTGTTCTGTTAACAGTCTGGCCATTAGTCTGTATAATACAGACCCTTCCTGTGTCCATCTGCACAGGACGTACCCTTTGCTACTATTTCACCAGAATATGCAGATAACTGTCCATCACATAGTCAAGCTAGGACAGCTGCATGGACACAAGAACACACAAAAGTATCTGACTGCAATTAAGCCTGAGAGCGTTTCTTTACATCTAAAAAACATAAAACAAATCTCCAAACTGAGCTGAGAATAGTTCTGCTACTGTAGGCCGACAGTAGAAGGCTGCCTCAGACGCATCCTGTGGACAGCAGCGATGAGCATGGGAACAACAAGAAGCAGGCAAGCCATCGACTTTTTCTCTGGTGGTTTGTGCACAACCTGCTGCTCTCTGACTGTAAGCTGATGGCAGACCAGCATGCTGTGAGCTCAGTCTGTGCTTCAGAAACACAGCCAGCCTGAGTAAGTGGAGGTTCTTCAGTGATGTGTCAGCGTGACACAGTAACCGCTGGGCAGCGTGTGTGATGCAGAGAAGCTGGAGTTTGATAACGCTGTTATTAACTCATTTAGTACATTAGCAATGACAGCTGACCATGTCCCAGCAACAGTTTGTCTGCACACATCGATAGCCAACTGTCACACTCATGAACAGCTGATTGTACTCTGACACGTTCCTTATGGACGGCTGCTATAAACACAATATAAAGTCTTCAACATGATCTCATCTTTAAACACACGCAGCAGTAAGATTAACCTGCTCAACACTGACAGGGAACATTTTTCTGAAGAAATTTAACTTTGATACACAGTAGTACAGTTTGATGTGTTCTCAGGTGTTTTCATCATGTTTTGTTGCTTCTCTTTCTACAGTGTTGTTTGTCATTTTCAGCTCATAGTAAATAAATAAATAAATATCTACTATAGCAGTAATTAGAGCAGGGTGATATGGCCAAAAATATTTATCACGATATATATTTGAAAATTTGCGATAACGATATAACTGACGATATAATTGATGCGAGACAAAATACAACTCCACAACCTTACTAGCGCAAAAAGACAACCTTCCATTTATTTTCACTTAAACAAGAAACTGGTTTTTATGTACATTAAAGCTTTATAAAAATGTAACAGTGCAAATGCAAATTCCTTGCTGAAAGTTTAACCAAAAGGCATTTCCAGTAGAAATGTGCTGACATATCCTGAGCATAACCATGTATAATATCCACTGAAGTTAAAAAGAGGTGCTTTGCAACATTAAACTGCAGCGTGCAGTACGTATTTTTCGGACCATAAGGTGCACGGGATTATAAGGCACATTAAGCGAAACAAAGCAGTCAGATAAATCAAACTTTATTAAACTCATTCTTCTTGCTTCCTCCACTTCTGTGCCATTGATTCATTAATGTTGAATTCTCTGGCAGCTGCTCTATTCCCATGTTGTTGCAGTATATTAATGACTAACCTCGTATTGTGGATGGATTATCTCAGTTGTTCTCCTGACTGAAGTTTGGTCCGTTTACAGCATCCTGCCATGTGATTGCATTTGTCTCTAACCATGAGGAACCTTCACGTTAACTTTTATAAGTGGAAAAGTGTTAGTGTTCGTCCTCCAGCTTCACTGTTTATGTTATGCTAACATAGCTGTGTCGCTAGCGAGCACGTAGCATATAATTATATACCAGCTAGCCCAACTTCAGTAACCCTACAAACGTCACTGCTGTTTAGTTTCCTGTCTTCATTTATGTTGGAAGTGATAGCAGAGCTGTACGTTTGATTTTTTTCAGAAAACTCTCAGTCAGAACATGCAATATCATGCTTAGGTAACTAGCGAAACTAGCGCGCTAACTTCCGCTAACTTCCTGCTAACTTCTAACTCCGTTAAATGTAATACATTTTGTTTTCATGGATGCCTGGAAGTTAAACTTCATAGTTACACCTGGTAAAGCAGCAATGCTGATCGTTTTATTAAAGATGAAAGAATTTAGACAGTTAACTCTTGGTGATGCTGCAGTGTTCGTTTGACCTGAAGCATACGGAGTTTAGGACCCAGATTACTCCCAGATTTAAGAGCATCTTAGTCCGACAAATACGACAATAACGACAGCCCGCTTGCATGTTCTGCAAAAAAATGTGCTTTGTCGTGTATCTGACGGACAAACACCAAACCAGTTCCACATCACTGAAGTTGCACCATTTTTACAAACCAATTCTGGTTCATCTGTTTCACTCAACAATCGGCCATGTGCGTATGAAAACAAAGGCACTGCGCATGCGCGTTTTACTCCCATTCTATCGCGATATTTCATTTTCCTATCGTTGCCTAACATTATACCGGTATTACCGTGAACGGTATAATATGGCCCAGCCCTAGCAGTAATAATAATTTACAGCTGTTCAGCCAGTGCAGGCTAAACAGGTAAAGGGAGATGTTTTTATTTGGGTGTGTCCTTCTTGTCGATAAGTTACTGCATCACACCATCAGATCACTGCTCACAGTCTATTCTAGACTTGGACGATGCTCAATTGAAAAATAATAACTGAGGTCTCATTTTTAGCTTTTCCAAAGCTTTCAACAAGAGACACAGAAATACAATGTAGCCACATGTAGACACTGTGCATTACCACAGAAGGAACAACAGTACCTCAGTGTCTGCACTGTTTGAAGGCCACCACTGTAAGTAAAGCTCACACTCACAGTGCCAGCTGCTTAAAAACATGGCACAGGGCAGGCAGGTCAACTAGGAAGCTACCAGCCTACAGCAGTGTAGTCCCAGCCTACAGCAGTGTAGTGCCAGCCTACAGCAGTATAGTCCCAGCCTACAGCAGCCACAAGTGGATTTAGGTGATAACAAGGTCCTTATGAAGACCGCAATGCAGCTAAACATACACAGTGCTACACTGACTGTTTCCTAGCTTATTATTTTTAGCCTTACTGAGCTTCTATTTACTGATTTTGCAGCGATTGTATCTGCGGCTCCTGCAGTTGGTTATACATGAGCTGTTTTGTACGTAACAGTTATTTTTTGGAAGAGCTTATTCTCTCTGTGAGCGAGGGTGGCTTCACACAGTGTAACTAATCGTCTCACTGGGACTGACGGGGCCATAAACTGATGCCAAGCCAAAATTAGAATTTGTTTGGTAAAACATCCTGATGTTCTTGTGTACAATAGCACACACTGTAATTCTTTAAGACTGCATCAGAATCAGACTCAGAATACTTTATTGATCCCTAGGGGAAATCATTTTTTGTTACAGTGCTCCATTATAAACAAACATTAACAGAGAGAGACAATAACTAAGAATAGCACAATATATACAGGCATATATATATATATACATATACATAAAAGTCACTTATTAATAGGGATGGGTATCGTTTAGGTTTTATCCGATACCGGTGCCAAATCGGTACTTTTGAAACGGTGCCGGTGCTTAAACGGTGCTCAAACCGGTGCTTAAAGAATGGAGAACACAAACTTTGTCCAAAAACCTCTCTTGTTCAGCTGGGGGGTTTTTTGTAAAAAGATAACAATGTGTGCCTTTTCTGCAGCTATGTGGCATGGTATCACTCTTGGCTGGAAGCAGTGCTTAATCAATGGAAAAAACACAAACTTTGTCCTAAACCTCTCATGTTTAACTGTTTTCCACTTTTTCTTTGGTCATTTTAGCCTTTTTGGCCAGGGTGAAGGGAGTATCTGCCATCAAACAAGAAGACAGCCGCATGTAGCTATGATGATGTTTGCTAGTTCACCTTACATGCATTAATGTAATAACGTGGTTAGCCTACTCAACATAAATTACACACTAACAACATTAAGCTACTCACGCAGAGAAGAACAGCTGCTGCTGCATCATCATCCTCATCATTTCTGCTACACTGGCAGGGCTAGGGCCCAGGACTCTATTCTTCGGGGTTTTGGGGGATGTTGCTCCGGGTCCGATAACTGGCAACCCACCCGACGTGCACGGTGTGAGGTCTCGCAGCAAGCTATCAAATACGGCGCATTTCTCGGCTTTTAAAAAAAACGCTATGCGTCGCCAGCTGTTTAATCGGATTCTTGGTGTTACCTCCTTTGACAGTATCACAGTATCAGCTTAAAGCACTTGTTGCTGCTGAGTTTGCATATTTTGCTGTGAAGTACAGCCAGACTTTTGACCGCTTCGCCTTGGGCATTTTTAATCTGTAGCTCTGCTTTAACAGAACGTACGTACCTGGACCCGCCTACTATCCTCGGAAATGTAAAATGATTGGCTAGAAGTGTATCACAGCTCAGGAAAAAAAAGCACCGAAATAAAGCACCGAAATGTGCGCTGCTTTTCGGTCTGGTTACTACCGTTTATGTCAGAACCGGTGCCATCATGGCACCGGACACCGGTACCCATCCCTACTTATTAATAAATAGCTGAAAAAAATCATAAGATTTACTGTCATCATTGGAATAACTTTATCAGAACAAATGCTTATCCTCAGTGTTTCAGTGAGATGTCCTATTGCCCAGCGCTGTCTCAGCAGACACCACAATGCATCATTCTGATAAGTATAGAAGCTACAGTGTGTTGGAGAGAGAACAATGGTGCTCTGCTGTGCCACAGTCCACGCTAACAAAGCTACCACTGAGAGCGTTTTAGTGTTGATAGATGTAGATCGAGAGATGTCCAGCAAACACACAGGCTTCACCCGCTGTAATCTTTAACATGCTAAATCTGCAGTGTGTCTCTGAAACTGATTCAGAGTCTGTCTTAAACCGGTCCTCACAAAATGAACAAAATTCTCTCAAATCTTTAAAAATCTGTCACTTGAATTTTCCTGAATATGTGTAACTTGAGTAACAGGTTAAGGAGGCAGCATTACACTGATATTGAACATCTGAATAATTCGGTCACAGACTACAAAACAATGGACACAAAGTCCATCTAAAGAAAAGATTCAAACGCTGCTCTTGTTCCTGAGCTGCTGATAATATTTGGGCTCTGGATTAGTCTCAGTCAACATGTGACCAGATGATTAAAGCTGCATGAAATTCAGCTCCATGCACTTAAATAGTAACAAATTATGTCACTTCTGTGCAAATCAAATACATCCAAGCAGATGTGGGGCGCTTCCACATTCAGATCAATGGCAGAAAGCTTCCCAGCTGCTTCGTTAGAACAAGCAGCGAGAACATATGGGTGTGCTGCAGTGCAGCAGGAGGCCTGACACATTACTAAACTACTGTTGCTATTTCTGGAGCTAGAGATGCTTAAAAGTGAAGAGGTGTGCTCAGAGTTGTGGGTGTGGAGCCTGGACATCCAGCTGCCTTATTAGAGAAAACTACAGCAAACTGAGCGACAGCTGAAATAAACGGTGACATATCTGTTAGGTTGCTTCTGCAGCTTACACAGAATGTCCTCCTGAGTGGACGATGAACCTCAGAACAGCCGAGCTTTGTAATCAAATCAAATTTCTAAATCCTGTTAACAAATCAGTTCATACAGAAATCCATCCATTTGATTGGACGGCAGAGAACCAGGTCAGAGTTTAAAACCTGAAGAGAGCATGTGAAGCACCTTCCATGGCCAGGGTTACCTTCATTGATCTGATGCACAGAGACAGATAATACAAAGTACAATTAATAGTTTCATCATGACGAAACTGAACCAGGTTGTTTTAGCCACATCTAAATAGCTGCACTGATAAACATCTGCAGGAGAAGAGATGTTTGCAAACCCATCTATACACACACTTATTAATACAAAAGTATGAGCTCATTCTCTATTTGCTGGCAGCAATACGTCTTTAAAAACAGTTGGGATGTGGCAACTGTGACAGAAAACTGACAGTTTCAGTGTTTGGCTCGTCCTCTATAGTATAACAGCAGGACGCCAGGTGAATGCCTGTGATAGGCGGGTCCTCACTGCATAGAAACAGACGTGAGGTAAGTCACTGCATGAGCTCAGGAACGGTTCCAGAAATCACAGTGTGTGAACATGTGTGATGTAACATCACGTATGACCGTACAAGACACACGTTTAGGTTTGTTACTGGATCAGAGGTCACTGTATTTTATTACAGATAACAGTGAATACTTTTCTGGGCACAACTGTACTTCGTTATCACTCTGCACGTTAAGAAACATAAACCTGAATATTGTTTATTGAGCATTTTAATGATCGGTGTGAGTCTGACCTGAGCAGCTGCTTGGTGTATGACTGACAGAGGTGTAACTGACTGATGTGGTTAACCCTCTCTTTCATGTTCAGCACGTCCCAGACTGAACTAAGTCATCGCCGGCTCCTGCTCTTTGACAGCTGAGCTCTGTGATGTGTGACTGTTACACTCACACACACTTTTCTTTTCAAACAGGGCTTTTAAACTGAACCATGTACAGAACAACTGTTTAACTAGCAAAGACAAAATGACAACGTTACGACCACTCGGACCACAGCAAAGCTCGAGAAGAAGTCCACACCTGGGTCGGGAGATACGATCAAACATCGACTAAACCCCACAGAGTCACGTGCAGAGCAATCACACTGCAATCAATGTACAAAGATCACCTGGTACTTTTGTCCTGAGCTGGAAAAAACTGCAAGATTTCCTTCAGACTTCCCAAACGGGAGCTGATAACAGGTGGAAAGTATTTATTTTCCAGACAGCTGATTACTGTTACTTCCTGATATACGTGCATGTTCTACTCCTTACAGTTTCAAAACTCTTCCTGCTTTAACAATTTAACAGATTTGAGTTTTTATTCCATGTCATTGTGCATCTTCCAACATCAAACATGTGGGCACAGTGACACATCCAACAGCAATCCTACTGATGCCTTCATCACCAGGGAAAGAGGAATAAATGTCCCATTTATGGATCATCTATAGTTCGATACTTGAGGCTTAAAGTGGGCAGCACATTTCAGCAAACACACAAACTGCTTGGATGAAGTTTGTCAGTGTTTGCTAACTGTACGACAATGAGACATAACTGCACTTAGAGTTGGAAAACGTTTACTGAAGGACAAATAAGTTAGTTAGTTGTACTTTGATGAATCTACAGCAAAGCAGTGTGTGGGACTGTTCACAGTGACTGTGGGGTTCATGGTCAAAGTTGGGTTACATCAAGAACACAGATGAATTTGGATTTAAGCCGATGATCCATTCACTGAATAACACACACCAATTAGTTAAACTGCAGGAATGTCTTAAAGACATAAAGACCTGGATGGCCGCTAACTTTCTGCTTCTTAATTCAGATCAAACTGAGGTTATTGTACTCGGCCCTGAAAATCTTAGAAATATGGTATCTAACCAGATTCTTACTCTGGATGGCATGACCTTGGCCTCCAGTAACACTGAGGAACCTTGGAGTCATTTTTGACCAGGACATGTCCTTCAATGCACATATTAAACAAATATGTAACACTGTGTTCTTCCATTTGTGCAACATCTCTAAAATTAGAAACATCCTGTCTCAGAGTGACGCTGAAAAACTAGTTCATGCATTTATTAGTTCCAGGCTGGACTACTGTAATTCATTATTATCAGGAAGTCCTAAAAACTCCCTGAAAGCCTTCAGTTAATCCAGAATGCTGCAGCAAGAGTCCTGACAGGGACTAGAAAGAGAGAGCATATTTCTCCTGTATTGGCTTCCTGTTAAATCCAGAATTCAAAATCCTGCTCCTCACATACAAGGTCTTAAATAATCAGGCCCCATCTTATCTTAATGACCGTTTCACCTCATTAGAGCACATCGCTCTCGCACTACAGGCTTACTTGTGCTTTCTGGATCTTTGAAAGTAGAAGAGGAGGCAGAGCCTTCATCTTCTGATAAACCAGCTCCCACCCTCTCTGGTTTTAAGGTTAGATTTAAAACTTTCTGACAAAGTGTACAGTTAGAGCTGGATCAGGTTGTCCTGTGTGTATCCTGAGTGTTTACACACCACTCTGCATTTAATTATTAGCTGTTATTATTAAGATGAGCTGTGAAATGTATACGTGAGAAATATGCAAAGAAAAGAAGAATCACGAAGCGGCAGCCATGCACCAGGTTTGAACAGCATTCAGCTGCCCTCAGATAAGCACAGTAAAATTCTTGATTTTAGGTCATTAAAACTATCACCATGGATGTGGGGAAAGTGTTCCTTATACTCGCATTATCCGATGAACTGCAGGGGTTGGATAATGTGGTAACTGTACAGGACGGGTCAGTGATTCCTGAGAGCCACCTAAACAGCTAAACTGTGTTTCTGCATTTATTAGTAAAAGCCTGCTTACTTTCTGCCAGGACAAACAAAGCTAGCAGGCTGCACAATGTGTGCCGCTGCAGTTGTTGTTTTTGTTTCCAAGGTACAAAAATTCTTCGATCAAGGTTCCTCAGCTCTGACCTACTGTTGTGGGAAGGAGCTTGAAAAGCATCCTAATCTTTTCAGGATTCCTTCTGCTGCACCAGCGACAGCTCCTCACAACACTCAAGCATTTTAAACCATATTTCTATCTGGTATCAAACCTGTTCACAGTTGTCACCGGCACACCAACAACAAACCATTTGTCCTTTAATATGACAGCATGAAGTCCTGGCCTCATCATTCAGCAGCTGCAGCTTCTAATGAGCGACATTAAAAAGACCAAAGCTTTTAAACCAGGACGTCATGTGACATCAGGCTGGGGCTCTGGCCTAAAGCCTCCTTTAGTTTGTGTCGTTATTATAACTGTTGCTGCAGGTGCAGCTAATGTGCTGGTAGATCAGGCTGCACTGTTGCTCTGAAGTGAAGCAGTTTGTTCAGTACTGCCTATAACACATCACTGACCAACACATGCTACTCTGTGAGGGAAACACTGGAATCCAAGGTGGGTCGGGGCTTTAAGAAGGATTTAAGATCACTCAGTGAATTTTTTAATTAATACAAGCGATAATGATGGTTTCTGTTAAGCCACATTAGACATTAGAGTGGCACAGTCCTGCTACTTAAATGAGGAAACAGCCCACGAGCAAAGCTGATCACAGAAAAGATGATTTGGGGGTTTAGATTGTGATTCATGCAAAACTGATTTGGTTCCAGTTTTGAACTGAACTTAAATGTTTTTAAGCCCTGAGAATTTCATGACCCTGGTTCATGTATTTAAGAAGTTGTCAGGGATGCTAAAAAAGGGAGCAGCGACTGATTCCGCCTATGCTTTGAGTCCACACTCGACTCTTTGAAGAAGTGTGTCAGCGAGCACAGAGGACAGTTTCCTTTCAGTGGAGGTCACGATAATGACCCTGTCACAGCTGAAATACAGTCTGACAGCAGAGGCTCAGACTGGCTGCAAACTTCATCTAAACGATGAGGAGGTAAACATGAAGTACTGCCTTTCCAACTTACTTCTGCTGAAACATTACTCACCTGCCTCTTTAGTTTGATGTGTTCACTGTTGATATTCTTGGACTTTATAAACTCCAGCTGGTAGAATGAAGATGTCAGAAGCATGAAGCATCTTGACTATACATACATGACCTGGATTAGTTGGTCAGATAAAAACACTTGACTTGACTTGAACGACTACCAATATGAGCTATAGCGTAAAAACCAGTCGTTATTTTTGGGTTGCCATGGAGCTACATCAGTTTACAGAAGCAATCAGATTATATCGGTGAGCTGAGGCATCCCACAGGATTACATTAGTGACTTCAACTTAAAGCAAGTAATGAGTATGCTGAAAGTGGATTTTCAAAGCACTGCCTAAGCCAGGGCTGATGAGATGATGTAATCCCCAAGTATGCCAGTACTCAGCCAAATCAATGCATTCCTCATTATAATGTAAATAATACATTGGGACAATAAAGGGCTCAGTTTAAGGGACTATATTACATCAA
Organism: Diplotaxodon limnothrissa; assembly: GCF_057381915.1. NCBI lineage: Eukaryota > Metazoa > Chordata > Actinopteri > Cichliformes > Cichlidae > Diplotaxodon > Diplotaxodon limnothrissa. The sequence goes on along the minus strand of NC_140615.1, from coordinate 29,287,840 downwards.
CAGTGAAAGCTGTGCAGACTATCACTCGACACTGTTTGTACATATTAATGCTAATCAGTATATAGAAAGGCTCCAAAGAAAGGCCAACCAGCATGGTGATTAGGACCAGGATGAGTGCTGTGTGCATTTCTAATTGGAGTGTTATCTGAAGTGCTGATGATGGAAACACTGTGGTCTCTGCACAGAACACCTCCCAGCACTGACAGAGCCATCCTTGCCTTTAAGGTTCAGTAATAAGTAACAAAAGGCAGACAGTGACCAATACACAGCCTTTAGCTTGTGGCCTGCTCTGTCACATATCCTCTCACGCTGATCTTTTAACACTTGGAAGTGTGTGCACATGCTGGGACTGCAGTAGCTGCACAATACCATTACACGCCACCAGTGTTGGTCAAGTTACTTGAAAAAAGTAATCAGTAACTAATTACTGATTACTTCCCCAAAAAAGTAATCCCGTTACTTTACTGATTACTTATTTTCAAAAGTAATTAATTACTTAGTTACTTAGTTACTTTTTAAAAAACACGATTTTTAAAAATCGTGTTTTCGTGTCTATTCAGTTTACAACCTGAATAGGTGATAAAGTGATAGAGCTTTCAGCCCAATTCTACTTTTTCTACATAATCCATCATACAAAATGTAATCAAATGGAAACGTCTCTTTTTTTAACTTGTTTTATCAGTTTTAATCTTTTAACTTTATGCATCAAGCAAAAATTTTATTATATGCAACATTCTCTGACTTGAATAAATTAGTTTAACATTTAAACCTATTTTCTGCACATTCCAGCACATAAAATAAAATATTTTTTGTGTTTACACTCACTCTTTCAAATAGATGCAAGTAAAACACAGCAGAAAATAAATAAAGTCAAAGACTCAGCGGTCCTTTTGCTCTATTTTCACCTATAAAGCAGGACTGCGGTAGGCGGAGGTTTACCTTGGTGCAGGTGTGCCGCGGTCAGTTGCGCATTACGTCGTTGCGCACTCGGTGCTTGCTTGGAAGTTTAGGGTTTTTTATCGCTGTAAAAAGAAGTTTTCTTCCCACGCACAATGGACGCTAATGTTTTTGTCACTTTTTATGGAATCAAACTCAAAGTAAGGTCAGTACTTCCACGCTTTAAACGCTGCACGCTCATACTCTCTCCCACAATCGATATGTGATCCACTGTTGATCTGCACACAGCTGTTGTCACTAACGGCGTACTCGCTTACGTCACTGTCGTGAGACATTCTCGCAAAAAGATCTCGGTTTTAGTAACGCAGTAACGCAGCGTTCCAACGGGAAGTAACGGTAATCTAATTACCGTTTTTGCAATAGTAATCCCTTACTTTACTCGTTACTTGAAAAAAGTAATCAGATTACAGTAACGCGTTACAAGTAACGCGTTACTGCCCATCTCTGCACGCCACATGCATCAGCTTCTAACAACAGTGTGGCAACACAAAGACTGGACACAGATGCTGCTCCCTCTTTAAATTAGGGACTCATTGTAGAAGAGTAACATGAAGAGGTTTGCTACTCCACGGTTAGCCTGATATTAAAGCAGCAGTTCACTGGGCCAGTTTAACCAGATTAACCACTTGCAGGCTGACTGGAGCCCCATAATGCAGTATCAATGGGCCCTCCAGAAGAAAACCAGGAGACAGCTGTTGTACATGGTACAGATGATACTGACAGTCACATCACTAACCAGCACATCTGTTATTATGTAGCATTACATATCAGTGGCTACACTGCTGATAGACAAAGCTGTTCAGCTGATCCATAAAGAGCTAATAATAGGTCAGTGTCCAGTCAGCAAAACTGGCACGCATGACAGAAACTTCCAACAAACCTTCTGTGCCACAGTCCCACTCAGTCAGAAATAGTTAGAAAGGATCAATATCCAGCATGACTCACGTTGCATACAGCACAGCCACTATAGGCCCAAGAAGCCCAGAATGTTTCCAGAGCCAGATATAGCCTCTGAGATGTAATACTCCCCCCAGCGCTGCAGAGAACAAGCCAAGGAAGGAGAAGCTGAACGCTGAAGTGCCTCGTCACTTTGGGCAAAGAAACATTCAAAGTACGAGCGACTGATCAAGCACAGGAAGAGCGTGCTGTAGTAACACCCACAGAGCGTGCCTTTAAACCATGAGCACCGCGGTTTGGAGATGCTATCCACATGGACGCTAACCTTTTATCTACATGACATGGATGCACCTTGCTAATCAGCTGCACCACAATCTCCTCAAACATTGACAGGTTTCTCTCCAAGAAACAACCTGGTGGGAAACCAGTGGTAACATCACAGCAGGGTGTCCACAGTGGACACTAAATACCAGGACATGATCACCATGAAGCTGCTTTGGATCCTCATTCTGCCCAGCTGCTCAACCTGGTGACAAATACCATTGTTGCTATATGACTTTAATGCAATGTCTCCAGACAGACTGTGATCCAAGTGTGTGTTTACAACCCGAGATAACCCCGATGATGTCACCAATTTCACTTTCTCAGATTTGATAAAGCTCCTGCACACACAGACAGAGACACTTCCAGTATTGTCATGTAAGCCTTGTATGGCATGTGTGCACGCATTATTTGACAACATACACACAGAGAAAATGGAGATTTGGGGCTTTTTAGGACGTTGATCCTGGAGTGAGCAAACATCCTGTGTAAGGCACAGAGAGAAACACTGACAGGTTTGTGAAGGTCACCCATTGCATCAACAGACTGATCACTGCCCTGTTTTCTATCCTAGCTTTAATTGTTATTGCATTTTATACCAGTGACATTTGTGTCAGACAGAGACACAGTCTCAGTCACAAACGATTAGCTTTCCCAGTCAATCTAGGTTAAGAAATCCCAGTGCATCCAGTGGAACAGAGCTCTGATGTGCCAGTCTGCATCACTGCCATTAAATCACGTTGATGTCACTGAAACACCTCTGAATCGCAGCACTAGCAGACACCATAACAATGCAAGCCCTCACTCACATGTAAAGCAGCACTGTGTCACCCTCGTCGGCAGGTGCAGCCTCTCGTTTAAGTGGCACACAGTCGGCCCTTCGTGGCTGCGATACAAACACTGCCCTGCTAGCGCTGTTAGCAGCTTACATTCAGTCCTTGCCTGCTGTGCGTGGCCCAACCGGCTATAACGCAGACATCAATCACACATCCTTGTTATGGATGAAGATTCACACGCTCGGCACAGATCCATTGTCTCTGTGGTGTGACATGGAAGCACAGACTGATGAAAGATGGATGGGTGGAAGGATGGATAGCTGATAAGATAGCTCACCGCCCGGTGTGCCTTCTCCTCTCTGTCCTCCTCTGTCAGCACATAATCCACGCTCAGTGTTTGTGAGTGTGTGTTCATGTATGTGTGTGTGGCGAGCTGGCGAGGATACACACTGCTACATCCCTCTGACGATCCCTCCCTCTCTCTCTCCTCTCTGGGATTTATTTCATTATTTCCTCGCCCCCCTCCCTCCCTCTGAGATATTCTCCTTGCTCTTCACAAGGCTCTTTGATTCTCTCGCTCTGTCTCTTTCTCCCGTCTGCTTGCGGAGCTCGTCCTTGATGAAGTCACATCTCAGCCATTTTTTTTCTTGGCTTTTGCAGGCAGAACAAAAACCAGAGAAGCAGGGAGGAAAGCGAGTGCCCGTGTTGGAGCCGATGTCTGTACGGTACAATGCACCCGCCCTCGCTCTCGCACCACATCTCATGTCAACCTATGTTGTGATGCAGCAGCACTCGAGGCTCCTCCCTAGCCAGACAGCGGTGCCACGGAGAGAGGGAGGTGCTAGGGTGGTGCGGGGGTTTGTGCTGGGAGGAGGGGAGGGGGGATGGGTAGGGCTTGGTGGTGGTGAGGGGGAATGCTTTATCACAGAATCTGGTGCAAGGCAGGGCAGCCTCCATCCACTGAGCACATCATCCGGGATTTCAGTGCCTCCTCCCACCTTCCATCGCTCTGTGTGCACACAGGGGAGTCTGTTTCCTCACACTCACACACACACACACACACACACACACACACACACACACACACACACACACACAGAAAAAGAAAGCCAGCTGCTTTCAAGCAGAGCCTCATCTGTTGTCAGCACAGAGCTTCACATTAGTAACATGTTGGATTTTCTTGGTATCATTTTGGTGAATTTACCAAAAACCACGGAGTTTTATAAGGAAGTGCGCTGAAAGCCATCTACAGTTTCCAGGTTTGATCTGAGAGGAAACCAAAGGAGAGGTGTATGGGCAGAAATCTGTGCCATCAGAAACTGAAGTTAAATTCATATTTGAATGGCTCAGATTGAATCTGAATTGTAACTTGAATAAATGCTTTTAAAAACTGGATTTGAATTAGCCTAATTTGAAATTCAATTTATTGGTTTGAAAATGATCATCACTAAATTGAAATTGAATTTTATATTTTGAAAATGAATTTATTTGCTTTGAAACTGCATTTTATCCTTTAGAAATTTAGTTCTCGAATAATTTCAGATTCACTTCTCACCATTCAGTTTCAGTTCCAAAATTCAGTTTTTTGGGACTTACATCCTCTGGTTCAAGAGTAATCGAGCGCAGATCAATAGAACTACGTTTTACTAGCGGACCGAAAGTGTTACTGACGGGAATGTACAGCATCTTGAGCTGAATTAAGACTTCAGAAGTCATTCGTCATGTCAAATGACCAGCGGATAAACTCTCAGGTTGGTAATAAATGTATTACATGTATAAGAACAAGCATCATGTTAACAAATGATAGCCGTACAGTAACTTTTATGCTTATTGTAACTGTTAGCTAAAAACGCTAATTTAGCGTAGTTTGCCCCGAATTCAGCTTTGACAAACAAATATGATCGACTGTTTCTAGTAGAATTCCAAAGTTGTTATGTGTTAATGTAGCGGCCACTGGATGGATTTATTTAATCCAAACCAATTCCTTTATCTTACTCAGGCTCCAAACCATAGCAGGACCCATGATATTAGAGGGAAATCCCAACAATCCCCAAGAGCCCCTTCATCTGGAACCTGAAATCTGTGCAGGGAACAATGAATTCTCAAGACGACCAAATGAGCAAAACACACCGAACAAAGTCACAAAGTCAGGCCTCAGGTGTCCACAGAGCTTCTGACAACAGCAGGATTACATGGAGAAGCACGAACACAAACTAGGCACACTTTCATTAACAGCAGTGTTAAATGTAACCTGCTGCAAGGTTTAATTATTCAGTTCAATTCAATTTTATTTACAGTGGCTTGCAAAAGTATTCGGCCCCGTTGAACTTTTCCACATTTTGTCACATTACAGCCACAAACAAGAATCAATTTTATTGGAATTCCTCGTGAAAGACCAACACAAAGTGGTGTACACGTGAGAAGTGGAACGAAAATCATACATGATTCCAAACATTTTTTGCAAATAAATAACTGAAAAGTGGGGTGTGCGTAATTATTCAGCCCCCTGAGTCAATACTTTGTAGAACCACCTTTTGCTGCAATTACAGCTGCCAGTCTTTTAGGATATGTCTCTACCAGCTTTGCACATCTAGAGAGTGAAATCTTTGCCCATTCTTCTTTGCAAAACAGCTCCAGCTCAGTCAGATTAGATGGACAGCTTTTGTGAACAGCAGTTTTCAGATCTTGCCACAGATTCTTGATTGGATTTAGATCTGGACTTTGACTGGGCCATTCTAACACATGGATATGTTTTGTTTTAAACCATCCCATCGTTGCCCTGGCTTTATGTTTAGGGTCGTTGTCCTGCTGGAAGGTGAACCTCCGCCCCAGTCTCAAGTCTTTTGCAGACTCCAAGAGGCTTTCTTCCAAGATTGCCCTGTATTTGGCTCCATCCATCTTCCCATCCACTCTGACCAGCTTCCCTGTCCCTGCTGAAGAGAAGCATGATGCTGCCACCACCATATTTGACAGTGGGGATGGTGTGTTCAGAGTGATGTGCAGTGTTAGTTTTCTGCCACACATAGCGTTTTGCATTTTGGCCAAAAAGTTCCATTTTGGTCTCATCTGACCAGAGCACCTTCTTCCACATGTTTGCTGTGTCCCCCACATGGCTTGTGGCAAACTGCAAATGGGACTTCTTATGGTTTTCTGTTAACAATGGCTTACTTCTTGCCACTCTTCCATATAGGCCAACTTTGTGCAGTGCACGACTAATAGTTGTCCTATGGACAGATTCCCCCACCTGAGCTATAGATCTCTGCAGCTCGTCCAGAGTCACCATGGGCCTCTTGGCTGCATTTCTGATCAGCGCTCTCCTTGTTCGGCCTGTGAGTTTAGGTGGACGGCCTTGTCTTGGTAAGTTTACAGTTGTGCCATACTCCTTCCATTTCTGAATGATCGCTTGAACAGTGCTCCGTGGGATGTTCAAGGCTTGGGAAATCTTTTTGTAGCCTAAGCCTGCTTTAAATTTCTCAATAACTTTATCCCTGACCTGTCTGGTGTGTTCTTTGGACTTTATGGTGTTGTTGCTCCCAATATTCTCTTAGACAACCTCTGAGGCCGTCACAGAGCAGCTGTATTTGTACTGACATTAGATTACACACAGGTGCACTCTATTTAGTCATTAGCACTCATCAGGCAATGTCTATGGGCAACTGACTGCACTCAGACCAAGGGGGCTGAATAATTACGCACACCCCACTTTGCAGTTATTTATTTGTAAAAAATGTTTGGAATCATGTATGATTTTTGTTCCACTTCTCACATGTACACCACTTTGTGTTGGTCTTTCACGTGGAATTCCAATAAAATTGATTCATGTTTGTGGCTGTAATGTGACAAAATGTGGGAAAGTTCAAGGGGGCCGAATACTTTTGCAAGCCACTGTATATAGCACCAAATCTCCAACCACGAGCGATGAGAGGAAGACAGGATAAAGAGTGCTAGAGATTGATAAGAGAGCCAGAAACTGAAAATAGTTATTAATGTAATCACATTACATTACATGTAATAAAGTAATGAAACTACAAACAGCCATCCATTGCTGTGAGCTACTGCACATACAGCATGCTAACACAAAGCTCGTAGCAAACAACCCAAAGCTAAATATGTGGAAACTCCAGCTCAGAAGCCAAAGGATGAACATCAGCAGATAACAAGATGAGCAACACCAGCTGATCCCAGTGATCCTTTCTACCAGTATCCTCATAGTGACAGCTGCTCTCACCTGCTCTTTGTGACAGTTTTCAATGCGAGTTGAGTTGCAGAACAATTACATTACTACTTAAGTATGGCGTTATTTTTGTGCCACTATTCTGAGCGCATAAAAAAAAATAAAAAAATTGAGCGCATGTAAAAAAAAAAAAAATTTGCAGGTGCAAGTGTTGCATTTTGAGGAAAAATTTATTTTGAGCGAAGAAAAGCTAAATTTGAGTGAACAAAATTCATTGCTGCGTGCAAAAGATGTATTTCATTGTTTGCTTTTATCCACACACACACACACACACACACACACACACACACACACACACACACCAGCAGCTCCTCTCGCTCAGTGTTTGCATTTGCGCTTGCTCACAGTTTACACAGCAATATTCTCACATGAAAATCTCTTAAAAGTTTATTTTGTGACCCAGAAAGAGTAATATTTCAAACTCCGCCACTCTGTGTTCCTCCGCCACTACCTCGTTTGAGTAAAATCTGATTGGCCGTTTTGCATCCAAGTCTGTGATTGGCTGGTTTTGTGGCACAAATATAATGGTGTACAGAAAGAGTTGAGCGCTCGCGGGCAGAAATGTTGAGAGCGCAAGCAACACATTGCGAGCAAGCGCAAATGCAAAAACTGAGCAAGAGGGGCTGCTACTGTGTGTGTGTGGATAATAGCAAACACTGAAATACAATTTTGCATGCAGCAATGGATTTTGTTCACTCAAATTTAGCTTTTCTTCACTCAAAATAAAATTCTCCTCAAAATGCAACACTTGCACCTGCAAATTGTTTTACGTGCGATCAGAATAGTGGCACAAAAATAACGCTATACTTAAAAAGTATGAAATAATCTGTGATACCTTTTGAGAATATCTAAACCATAGAACCAATGTAGGCTGGACCAAAGTTAAAGACATGCAGAACAGAACTACACATAATTATAAATCAGACAAACAAGAACAAAGTCCATGGCTCAGTCCCACAACGGAAAACTGGGAATTATTTTAAAGCATTTTATTTGAAGTGAACAAAGCCTTGAAAACTGCTTCAGTACATTCAGTTTAGTAGCTACTAGTGCTGTCAGCGCTGAGTCTGCCTTGAAAAACAGACACAGTCTAAACATTAATGAGTAACAATGTTTCCCTGCTTCCTCATTCTTATTCTGTCCTCCTCCCTTCAGGAGAAAACAGCTCAGTCCTTCAGTCCTTGTTTCCTCCCATCAACACCAGCACTACGTTAAGGAGGGTTAAATGACAAACAGCCAAACAGGAAGCCACAATTAGTACAATGTTAATGTACATTATTACATGTGTCCACAGGGTGTGACCAGCACAGCTTAGAGCACAAGAGTGATCTAACTGAGTGTGTGTGACCCTGATCCAGATCCCTCATTACCTACCTACAGCTGTGTCTTCACACCGGTTCCAGTGGTATGGCACAGGAAAACAGCACAGGGCTCACCTCCCCTCAAACACATACACACAGGCTTTTCTGCACATGCACACTCAGGAGCGTCCAACACAAGCTGCTGAAACATGCTGTCACAGCAAATAGGCAGCGAGGGAGTGTAGCAGCAACCTGACAGTACACTGGTGGGGATGGGGAGCCAGCAGCGGTGACGACTCCACACATGAACTCAGCAAAAACACAAATGACACAGAAACATCTTTGCAGAAAAGCTTCCTGACCGACACGTCTAAAATAGTTCTGCATGTGTTACACGGACAGGATAAACTCTTAACTCCTGGTTACCTCAAACTGCTTCTCAAGTCCAACCATAAAATCCCCTCATACACCAAAAAGATTCAGTTAAGGTGCTTTCTTACTGAAATCCACCCATATGGAAAAGAAATAGTAAAAACTTATAAAAGACTTGCATCAGATGTGGCCTACTTCATATAGTGAATCATATAAGGCTTATATGATTTACTCATGAAAGTGGCCACTTTCTCGTTACTTTCATATATTGTTTTAGTAAGTATCCAAAACATACAAGTTTCATTTATATAATTTTTCAAGGGATCTTATATCTGTTTTCACTCTTGTATGCTTTTCATACAAGTTTCACACAAGACAGATACAAACTCTATATGATTTATATATAGGGATGGGTACCGGTAGTAACCAGACCGAAAAGCAGCGCACATTTTGGTGCTTTATTTCGGTGCTTTTTTTTCCTGAGCTGTGATACACTTCTAGCCAATCATTTTACATTTCCGAGGATAGTAGGCGGGTCCAGGTACGTACGTTCTTTTAGAGCAGAGCTACAGATTAAAAATGCCCAAGGCGAAGCGGTCAAAAGTCTGGCTGTACTTCACAGCAAAATATGCAAACTCAGCAGCCTGCAACAAGTGCTTTAAGCTGATACTGTGATACTGTCAAAGGAGGTAACACCTCAAATCCGATGAAACACCTGGCGACGCATAGCGTTTTTTTTAAAAGCCCAGAAATGCGCCGTATTTGATAGCTTGCTGCGAGACCTCACACCGAGCACATCTGCTGCGGGTGTGGTGCCTGTTATCGGACCCGGAGTTAGCAACATCCCCAAAAACCCGAAGAGTAGAGTCCTGGGCCCTAGCCCTGCCAGTGTAGCAGAAATGATGATGGATGATGATGGCAGCAGCAGCCGTTCTTCTCTGCGTGAGTAGCTTAATCTTGTTCGTGTGTAATTTACGTTGAGTAGGCTAACCACGTTATTACATTAATGCATGTAAGGTGAACTAGCAAACACCATCATAGCTACATGCGGCTGTCTTCTTGTTTGATGGCAGATACTCCCTTCACCCTGGCCAAAAAGGCTAAAATGACCAAAGAAAAAGTGGAAAACAGTTAAACATGAGAGGGTTTAAGTTTGTGTTTTTTCCATTGTTTAAGCACTGCTTCCAGCCAAGAGTGATACCATATATGCCCCATAGCTGCAGAAAAGGCTAACATTGTTATCTTTTTACAAAAAAAAACAGCTGAACATGAGAGGTTTTTGGACAAAGTTGGTGTTCTCCATTCTTTAAGCACCGGCACCGTTTCAAAAGTACCAGTTCGGCACCGGTATCGGATAAAACCTAAACGATACCAATCCCTATTTATACATATCTTTTCCGTATGGGCATGCTTACCATATCATGCTCAATTCTTCAAGAACCAGCTGATGATCACCCTTAAGAAGTTTAATATAGAGTGTTTGATGTTCAGAGCCCTGCACCTGCAGACTTACATGAAGGCCCAAAATCCACAGAAATTAAATATCAGCCATAACTAGGGATGGGTACCGGTGTCCGGTGCCATGATGGCACCGGTTCTGACATAAACGGTAGTAACCAGACTGAAAAGCAGCGCACATTTCGGTGCTTTATTTCGGTGCTTTTTTTTCCTGAGCTGTGATACACTTTAGATTCTAGCCAATCATTTTACGTTTCCGAGGATAGTAGGCGGGGCCAGGTACGTACGTACGTTCTGTTAAAGCAGAGCTACAGATTAAAAATGCCCAAGGCGAAGCGGTTAAAAGTCTGGCTGTACTTCATAGCAAAATATGCAAACTCAGCAGCCTGCAACAAGTGCTTTAAGCTGATACTGTGATACTGTCAAAGGAAATAACACCTCAAATCCGATGAAACACCTGGCGACGCATAGCGTTTTTTTTAAAAGCCCAGAAATGCGCCGTATTTGATAGCTTGCTGCGAGACCTCACACCGAGCACATCTACTGCGGGTGGGTTGCCTGTTATGCAACATCCCCCAAAAACACGAAGAGGAGAGTCCTGGCCCCTAGCCCTGCCAGTGTAGCAGAAATGATGACGGATGATGATGGCAGCAGCAGCCGTTCTTCTCTGCGTGAGTAGGCTAACCACGTTATTACATTAATGCATGTAAGGTGAACTAGCAAACATCATCATAGCTACATGCGGCTGTCCTCTTGTTTGATGGCAGATACTCCCTTCACCCTGGCTAAAAAGGCTAAAATGACCAAAGAAAAAGTGGAAAACAGTTAAACATGAGAGGTTTAGGACAAAGTTTGTGTTTTTTCCATTGTTTAAGCACTGCTTCCAACCAAGAGTGATACCATATATGCCCCATAGCTGCAGAAAAGGCTAACATTGTTATATTTTTACAAAAAACAGCTGAATATGAGAGGTTTTTGGACCAATTTTGTGTTCTCCATTCTTTAAGCACCGGTTTGAGCACCGTTTGAGCACCGGCACCGTTTCAAAAGTACCGATTTGGCACCGGTATCGGATAAAACCTAAACGATACCCATCCCTAGCCATAACATTAAAATATTCTCACGTTGCAGTCTGGCAGGGCACACACACTCAACCCAGGAAGGTGTTCATGGTGTCTGGAAGCAGGTAAACTGGGACTGGGGATATATGGACTGGGTTGGCTCTACACACCAATCCACTGCCACCAGCTCTGACTGAGATCTAGGGTCAACACCACTGCTGCACAACATGTTCCTGTTATACTCCCATCAGAGTGTATACAAGAACCAGAACGCACACACACGGGTGTCAATGCACTGAAACACACATGCATGGACTGAGATGGACACGTTCATTTTATTGCTACAGTAATCGCACATGTGTGGGATGGAACTGCAGGGGCAACAACAACAATGACAGAAGAGGTGCAAAACAGGTCAACACACCTGATTATTGAGACAGAGCGCACACATCAGCTGTGGAAACAAAGAAAATGAACACGTGGATATTAGAGCTGTCAGCGTTAACATGTTAACGCAGCATCAGGATTAACGTGATTCGAATCTTTAACCCATCTGCAGCGCAGCACGGACAAACTTCGGCCAGACTGCCTGAAATGTGTTGACAGAGTCATTGCAGGGATTTTGAGTCACTCTGCGCTCCAGACGGGTTACATGTGCTACACATTTGAATTGTGATGACACGTTAACGCTGACAATCCTACTGGATATCTGTGTCACGTGGACACATACGTGTCCAAGGACATCCACTCTCACTTGATCTCACAGAATGAAAGCAGAGCAGGTTTACTCACTGTCTTCTCCGGGGCAGAGCATTCCCGGCTGCTCTGGAATACTGGGGAATACTGGAAAAACAGGAAAGGAAAGCAGACATTTGTTGTTGTCCTCATACCAAGCAGCACAGTTTGTTTTGTCAATGGAACCAAAAATGTCATTACTTCTATTTGAAGAAAAGACCGTGTGAAAGGTCAACGAGCAGAACTTGTCTGTTTTCACACACACCTATAGAGTCAAACAGCATTCCTCCTGAGTGAGATGGTTTCCACCCAGAGTGGACGGGTTCATACACAGTGCTTCCTGCTGAGCTCTGAGCGCAGGCTTTTATACAACAGGTTCACCCACTCATACCTTTTCTAACATTCACACTCCTTTGGATGCAGACACTTGGGGTTTGAATCTTGCCCAAGGGTTTTTGGCAGCCGGGTGTCGACTCTACCTTCTGAGCTACAGCCACCCCGTTAATACAGTTTTTAAAAAAGCAGTGTGGCATGCATTAAATTTAAGTAATCTTATCTGATATCAGTATTTACAGTATGGACAGGTAAGCTTACACTGGCAATGTTATTTCAGTCAGTCTTAACTCAGAGGCCTGAGACCTGAATACTTAAGTATGATGCATGTGTTAGAAGTAATCCAGGAAAGTTGGAACAGCTGTAGGAATTAGTAGCTCCAGCTTTCAAGGCTTGATCAACCTCCATTGCTGCAGAACAGATTAAATTGTTAACCCATGAAAAAGGCCTTTTTGTTCTAAGATGTACGTGATTTTTCAGTTGTGGGTAACCTTACCTTTGTTTTTAACCTCTGGCAGTTCACCCTTTGTACCATTTTAAACTATTCACTGAACTTGAACGACTTGAATTGCAATAAATAACTGGAAAAATTGGGGTGTTGTAAACCTTTGACCGGTAGTTTACTCCTGGAAATATGCATGCAGATCCTCTTTAATGAAAAGTTTTCCCAAACTCACCATGCAACAGTAATCCAGACCTTTTGGTTCGACTGTAAATCCGTAGCGCCTCCTCTAGCTCCATCTGAGAGGAGATGGTGCACGGGTCCCCTACACAGACAAACACATGCATGCAATCTTATCAATATAATCTTCTGATCAGGACTACAGACTGTTCGAGGTTTAACAGTCCAATTCAGTTTAAGTTCTCAGGAGTTTTTACTTTTGACTGGGGCTGCAACCATCGATTAGAGTAATAGTAATATGTAATAGAGTAATCTATCCTTAATTTATCAAGTAAACTGAATTTCCCAGAGGAACCCACCTGAAGGATTAATAAAGTTTCATCTAACCTAAGTAATCGGATACAATACTTTTATTACTGAGCAATAATACATATTCAAAAGAGAAAAATCCCACAGATCCTTCATAGGTTTCCATTTTAGAAAATATAACAACACAATAACAACATCCTCCGCCTCTTTGCTCTTCGCTGTGTGTAGCTGGACTCCATGTTAAACTACATCATCATCATCACTGCTGCTGTTGTGTGATCAGTGTTTTGGTTGAAAAACCTGCAAGTCTATGTTGAGTCACAAATGTGGGTGAAACGCACGTCAACATGGTGACAGCTGAGCGCTACAGAGCGTGTTTTTATAATCACGTTATTCAAATTACTCAAAGGGTGCAGCCCTGTTCCTATAGTGGCCAAAGATCTGCACAGTACTGAAAGCGCTTCACTTCTTCACATTTTTAATGCTACAGCCATATTCCAAAGTGGATTCAATTCATTTTTCACCTCAACATTCAACATATCCCATAATGATGACAATAAAAAATTTTTTTTAAAAACTCGCTTGAAATTCTTACAAACTTATTTTACAAATGATTAAAAATGAAAAACAAAAATATTACAGTTATATTAAAGCATGTTCATTTTAGACATACTGACAGGTTGTTACATCCTGTCTCATCTGTGAAGAGCTTCTACAACTTGACTGGAGTCCAGTGGTTAACTCTGCTTGTCCCCATATTCAACCATCTAGCACGATGTGCCAGGACCTGTCTGTACACCTCTGAGTTATATCAAGCAAAAGAAACATTTGTGCAGCCAATATCCACAAAGGCAACAACTTTGTAACAACAAAGGACTGTTCCCAGGCCACCCCACCCATCTGAGTGATCTGAGTAGAAAACCTTACTCAAGGAGCGGACTAAAACCCCGACAGTCACTCTGGTGGAGTGCTGCAGAGAAGCTTCTCCTCTCTGGAGCTCTGTCAATCAGGCTTTTTTGTTCGAGCGGCCGAGAGAAAGAATAAATGAATGCAGCAGTGCACACACATCCTTCATGATAACCAAAGCACTCGGGCCTTGGACAAAGGTTCAGCAACATCACAATGTGGCTCTGGAGCCACATTGTGATGTTGCCCAGCCAGAGCCCAGACTCGATGTGAAGATGGCACCAATGCTGCCCGTCCCCCGTGATGGAGTCTGAGAGGACAAAGGACGGGAAACAGCCAGGCTTACAGTGCCATACCCAGTCCTCAGACTGTAAGTGCTGCCAGAGGTGCTCCAAAGCAAACACTGTGACTATCCATGTACATGATGTGTTTTTATTTGTGATACATTTTCTTTGTTATTATGGGATGTGCTGTGTGCAGAACATTAAGGAGAAAAATAAAGTCTCATTTCCAAGGACAAACATGGAAAAACAAAAGTCACAGGTCTTTGTTTCTATCACTTTTTTATCTTGACAATATTAGACAGCATCTCTTTGAATTACTGTGGTGTGTTTGGTAACAATGCTAATGATCAGTCACTGTGACTGTGAGTATTTCCATTGTAGTCGAGGCTTAGTGGACTTGAAACAAAATAACAACATTTATTTGGTTTATTCATCATAAACTGTGTGACAAATGTTGGATCCATTTTCCTGACACAGCTTTGAGGGAAATGTGCAGACAGTGAAGTTACGATAACACAGGAACTTGTAGAAAGTCCACTTGCTCCTCACTGTGTCACTTCTGTGCACAGTCTGCATTGTCAGTCTGCGTCTTTGGACAGCCTTTCGCATGGTGTGTGACATTTATGCTAGCATAACATAACTACTTAATACTACCAACAACAACTCGGGTACTGTCCAGGAGCTGCAGGATACTGTCACATCATCAAAGTGAACCTGCTGTGTCTCAAAGCCTATTTGCACTGGATGGTGTGTTTTTGCCTCAAGTGGTGACACAAGTTTAATGTTTCCACCTATCACAGGAACAGTTTTCATGTAGATTTTGCCAACCATGGTGCTTTAATGGAGGGTATTGAAATAGCTGACCTTCTCTGTCTCTCTCTACAATAAACAGAGACATTCTTATAGGACACTTCACTGTCTAAGCTAACACAGCACAGACATGCTTCGCCCTGCACCGCTTTATTCTCTGTTACGTGACATTCATCACTGATTGTGTTTTTCACATACAAATGCTGCTCTCAGTGCAACAAGTGCCACACCACACTCTGATGTGACACACACACAACCCAGAGAGTCTCTGCTGTGAGGGTACCCTGCTACATGGGACACTTATCAGACAAACCGGCTGGGTGCAGGGTATTTTTCAAAAATATGAAACTGTGCACTGGAATCATTAATACTCGTCTGTTTATCAGTTGGTTTTGATTGATAAGCAGCTTGTATTTTTTACAGGAGACGCCCACAAAGCCAAAACTGACCAGGAGACCAGGCAAAGTGAATGGCAACAATGCAGGCTAAACATGTGTCAGGTGGGGAATGTTAACAGACGCCTCAGAGTCAAGGCTGTGAAGAGAGGCTGGGAGGTTGTTCCAGAATTTTAGAGCTAAGGACAGGAATGTACAATTCCCTATAGTTTTCACAGGAAGTCTAAGAATCTGGCTTGGAAAATAGAGGTGGAGTAGTTTGAAAATATAGGTGGGGTCTCATCTCCTACAGCCATGAAACCAAAAGTAAAGTGAAACCTGACAGGAAGCCTGTGCAGAAACAATGACAAGGCTGAGGACCTGTGACTGTGAGCAGTGTTGGGGAGTAACGGAATACATGTACCGCCGTTACGTATTTAGAATACAAAATATGAGTAACTGTATTCCGTTACAGTTACCGTTTAAAAAGGTGGTATTCAGAATACAGTTACTTTGTTGAAATAAATGGAATACACTGGGGTACTTTCCTGTTTCATTTTGTCGCGGGTCAGGACTGTTTGGGTTTTGTTTGACAGCTACGTTCTTTTGTTCCAGGCGGCAGCGTTACGGTTGCCATGGTTACAGGGCGACGCTCTCTCTCTGCGACTGTGTGTTTCCTGGGTGAGAGAGCGCCTTTTCGTTGTTGTTGTTGTTGTGCTAAGCTAACAGGCAGAATGCTACAAGCATAGCTCTAAAGAATGTAGCATCATGTTCAGTGTAGTCCGTGCTGCTGGGAGAATGGACTGCCATACACGTTATGTGTCTGTGAGCGCTAGGAGGGAGAAAAAGGGGAGTGGAAAGGTACGAGCAGTCATCGAGGAAAAACGGGAGCTGGAAGCATGTAAATATAATAATAACCACTTCAGCCAAGAAGAGTGCCTGACGAGCCCAGTTGTAAGTAAGCTATTAAGACTCGACTGTACACTGTGTTCGTGTTTTCCTCCGAAAACAACAAGTTCCGTTGGAGCAGTCTTTCAACGCCTCTCTCTGTCTGTCGCAAGAAAAGTTGACCCACACAACAAAGTAGAGCTATTTTTCGGCTACCAGCCGACAGGGACCCCGCCGTATTATGCTGGGCTTACACTGTGCGATTTTTTCAGTCGCGCGATTCAGCTCCTGCTCAAACTGTACGATTGACTCGCAGGGGTTAGAAGTTCATAGGTCACGATGCAGGGTCTCACACTATACGGCCCGATGCTCTGATGCGACCTGAGTGCTCACACTGTGCGTCCATAAAAATGAAGGTTATAACAGAAATTCTGTCGCTCGCTCTCCCTCTCCGTCTTTCACTCACACAGACACACCACCACCATCAACTTTGCTAAATTGCTAATGAAAAACATTGGTCAGGCAGCTGTGATTGAGCAGCAGTGTCGATCCAACTATTTTCACGGTTGTTGTGGTCGTGATAATTTTGTGAGGCCACATCGAAAGGGCTCGGATGGTTCTACAGGTTGTGCCTCCATCGCTTGTGTCCAGATCACACGCTGCACTGCCGTGCTACGCCGTCTTTTTCGCTGACATTTGTGTTTGCGCGTGCGCAGTGTGGCAAACTGCGGTGACACCCTCACGACCAAGCGATTGATGATCGGGAGCTGGTCGTGAGGTGTCAATCGCTTCTCGTTACCCCACGTATACTACACGATGCACGACACACGATGAAGGCCAAAATCGGGCCGATCGCCAAAACGATCGCACGACTCAAAAATCGGCTCAAAATGGGCCAAAAATCGCACAGTGTGAGCCCAGCATTAGTCAGAGGTCCCTTTACTACAGTTCGGAGTCGCGGACCTTCAGTAATAGTAATAAATCACACAGCAATAGTACATTCACGTTGTTGTAAAAAGCATGATAATATTGTAGCGGGTCAGGGCTGTTCGGGGTTCTGCTTGTACAGTTATGTTTTGTGTATGTTGCCATGGTGACGGGTGACGCCCTCTCGCTGCGACGGTGTGTCCTTCCGGGGTCAGAGGGCGCCCTATGTGTGTTGTGGTTGCCGCGCTGAGCAGTTAGCTAGTGGCAGTGTGTTCTTCTGCAAATGTAATAAACGGCTGTGCTCCCTGGCTAGCTCACGGGAAGCAAGACCAAACGATACCTCCGTCTCCTCCTTGTCTGAACTCGCCACAATATATTAAGTAATCCAAAGTATTCAGAATACGTTACTGTCATTGAGTAACGTAACGGAATACGTTACAGAATACATTTTGGGGCATGTATTCTGTATTCTGTAATGGAATACATTTTAAAAGTAACCTTCCCAACACTGACTGTGAGGCACACCCACCTTCATCATCGATCCATTTGAGTGTGATGGGCTGCTGGCTGGCAACACTGCACATGGTTTTCACCTCCTCACACAGTTCCACAAAGGTTACTGTTGCAGCCAAGTCTGTGATTAAAATGTCCCTGAAAGCACACAAACACAAAGACGTCAGGACCCAGTCGCTCTGTCGCCTCTGCAGACATTCCTCTTTGGCCCAATCAGCTGTTATCCTTTAAAGCAGGGGCTGGAGCTGTCGTCTCATTGGAGGGCCGCTTTAGTGTTCAAGTAGTACAAAAGAAAGAAACAATTAAACACCCACAAATATTAGTGAAAATGTAGTGTTTTATACAGTATTTAAATTTAAACTTAAATGTTTTAGGGTATTTACACTGGGACAAGTCTGACAGAGAGAAAGATGTTGGCTGGCCTCTGCAGCGGAGTTAATGATCCACTGTGGGCCCAGGACTGTGGGCTCAGGTCTGTCTTAACGGTGCACCAACTGACACAATCACACTAAGTGTTACAGGTGTGAACTGAACCACCCACTCAATCCACTCACAGCCGAGAAAGATAAGCACCAAGTTTCTCTTTCTTAACTGTTTTCAGACTGTACTGAACAATATCTGTTACCTTTAGGCATTAAATAAAGTGCTGCCTTGATCTGGACCACCTCCTTATTCCAGGCAGTTTTTACTTGAGCCCAAACACTTTGTGTCTGGTTGATGATTTCTTGCTGTAACACTGCTTCTTGGCAGAAATCGTACACCAGTGGAGTGGAGCTCCCTGTTAAATGGATCTGCTTGTAGGGAAATGTTGAGCAGCAGAGTGGAGCAGGTGGATTGTGCCCACAGAAAACTTGCCAAATGTTCTCTGCCAATGCCAAGATTAACAAAAAGGAAATATTCAACCCAACAGGTCCTTTCTTTCTGTGCTAAGGTTGTATAAATCCACAGAACGATGGATGACATGTACGAGCCAATAAGCATGGCTGAATCTGTCGGCCTGAAAAAGAAAGCACTGATTTCATATCAGCACTGACCTCACAGCCCTTATCAGCTGTCAGCATTAAATAAGGGTGCGTATATTGAGTGTCAACATCGGCCTCAGTGCTGTGCTGCTGATTGGAGCAAAGTCTGCAGCCTGCACATGCCACACTGTTAGAATAAACCTTGAGTTAGTCAGCTGTGTGTTAGAGCTGCGTGAGCAGGTGCTGCACTGACAGCTCCCAGGCAGTGTGTCGGGCAGGTTTCTGGGTGTGTGTGCACAACAGTTTGTGGTCAGTGATTGTTGGACTCTGACGAGGTGGGGCACAGACAGCTTGCTTCCCAGCAGGCATTGCTCCACGCAGCCGGCCGACACACAGGTCAGCGTGGAATTACATCACACATACACACCGCGCTTTGTTTATCATGCTAGCTCATATTTACCCAGAAGCTCTTTGGCTTTAAACAGCTCTCATTAAAATGTGTTTAATGTCATTTAAACGGTGCCACAGTTTTGGGTGTGAATGCATTACTGTCATCCAACATCACACTGAACAGTTTACAGTGCATCTCTCTTTTTACCAGAAAATCTGAAATTATTACATATTTTAATTCAACTAATGTGGATTCAAAGCAGCCAGGAGTGAAATCCTGAGAGGCAGCACATCATCAGCAAGAGCTACAGACGGAGGCAGAGCAGTGGGAACTGTGAGGCAGAACATTTAACTATACATTAAAAATCACTGACAGGTGGAGCCCACAGAGAGAGCACCTCAAACAAAGTGTTTCTCTTTTTGTTGTTCATGATCCAGGACCAGTGAGTGCTGTGTTACACATCTGTATTTACCCACATCTGTACAGCTTCCATCATGACCTGCTGCTGTAATCATTTCATTATGAAGTTACGATTACATTACTTCTGTTGTTGCAGGATGAGATTAAGGTTTCCCCATGGTACACATATACTCAACTGAAAGGAACGTTTACTCAAATATAACCTCTAGCACTGCCTTCCATTACACATGATATTGGTAGAGTTATTAATATTACTGTTATTGGGAGTAGTAGTAGTAAAATGTGTGGTAATTTGCTGTGTGAATTACATAATGTTTCATTGTTTTATTCACCTGCAGCAGGAGCAGCACTGAGCTTTCAGTGGGAGCTGTTTACACTGACTGTTGTGCTGTTTCCCACTCAGCAGCAGCTCCTGTCTCTACCACTACACTCTTCACTCTTTATGCATTAATGCAAACACTGCTATAACAATGTTATTAACTCATTAATAAGTAAGTAGCTAAGTAATTCCACTCGATAAGTAAAAGTTGTTTTTTATGATATAAAATGTCTCCAGAACAGGAGGAGATGTGAGCAGCATGAACTCTGGTCTGCAGTATTCCTGTGAAACCCTTCCTGCTCTGCTGTTGTAATAAACTCAAACAGCTGAAGCCAAATGTGCATTAAACTCTCTCAGTCTGTAACTAAAGGTTAGCTGAATGCTGACCCTTGCACTGTGTGAACATACTGAAGAATGCTCTCAGGGATTGGTCATGTATCAGAGCATAAACATGCAGCACCGTGATCTTTGACCCCACTGATGAGAACACTTCACACACCTCAGTGATTGTGTGCTGGGTCAATCACATGCTGCATTACTGACTTTAGTTTTCACAGAAACTTTCTCTACTTTGAACCTTTTTGGGGAAACTCCATAAAGACCAACACAAGTTGTTATACCACTCAAATAAATCCAGGTTTTAGTCAGATCCCTGCAGGGTCGGCACATCTGTCAGCAGCTGTAAGTCATCTCAGACATGATGCTGACAGCCTCCACTCATCCTACTTATTCATATTGTTTGCTATTGTTTACTATCACTGACTTACTTGAATGAATGTCATTCACATCATTTGCATAAAGTTATGCATGCTGCAGAGGGAATGTTATTAGCAAAAAGAATATATATTTAATTAGGACGATTCATTTCAAAGAGTCAGGTAAACATTGAATTGTTGCCTTACAGATAAAAGAAGTGGGAAACACTGGACTGGTTTGTCCCCTGATATCAATATTTACAGAACAGCTCCGGCTTAAGACACACTTCAGTGATTAAAACACACACACACACACACTTAAAACGATTTGGGACAAATCAGATTAAGGTATCTTCCAGTTGGCCTGTCTCACACGTAGCGCACAACACGAAAGACTGCAAAGACTGTATGTGGATGCTACACACCTGACTCGTGCTGGAAAAACCCACTCCACTCCCACGCCGCCCCAAACGTTGGCAGAATGAGTCTGGGTAAATGCATCTGTAGCAACAAACGTGCTCAGACGGGTTGCTGCAGAAGCAGCTCTTTGGTGCTGGTTATCACCAACACAGAGTGAAGCTGGGCCTGAACCGTCTGCTGTGCAGCAGGTAGATCAGGCAGGAAGCTGAACACAGAGAAAGGCTGACTGTCTGAACTCAACATGGAAAATCATTTCAGAGCGTTGTGATTAAAGATTATACTGGTAGGATTAACCTGAACCACACTGGTGACATCACCACTGGCTCCTTTACACACAGGCCTCCAAAAATATGTGGAAGGGTTTTAACACAGCGAGAGCTGAGCAGCGTTTCTGAGCCAGAGTTTGGAGACAACAACAACAACAGTGCTGACATTCAGAGGAAACATGTGATGGTTTAGTCACTCGGTCGGGATCTCCTCTTACAACAGAACAGAAGAATACTCATCACATCCATATTTAAGCACAATGCCCCTGTAAGGGGGATAACTAGATTAAAACATCAAATCATCTACTGCGGGGTCAGAGGTCAGAAGACAGTAGGCTCGACCGGGGAATCAGAAGAAAAGACGTGATGAGTTTTGAACAGAGACAGCGCCATCAGCAAACAGGTGTGACGACTGGTCGCTATGGTGACTCCTGCCCCACACGCGTGTCTGTGTCTCAGGTTCAGACTCAGAGAGCCTGGCACACAATAAATCTGTGAGCAGCAGAAACTTCTAGTCTACAAAACAGTCATCACTGATGTTTGTGGCGTTCATCACACAGACGCTGTGACGGTGCAGAGGCAGCCCGCCACGCTGGTTTCACAGGAGCACACTGTGGCAGAAGACACCAGGCTGCACCGTGTGCAGAACCACACCGGTGCATACGCTCGGCACACTGTGTTATTCCAGCACTCATTCACTCAGTGAAACAGCAGTATACAAGCAGATTAATGGGATAAATACTTGCTGTGTCTCATCTTCAAACACAAACTAAGGACAGTGTGATATAGTCATCATCATCCATTCTCTTCAGGATCGCGGGGGGTGGAGCCTATCCCAGTTGTCATGGGGAGAGAGGCGGGGTACACCCGGACAGGTTGCCAGTTTGTCACAGGGCTAAAACACAGACACACACAACCATTCACACCTGTGGGCAATTTAGTGTCACCGACTAACCCCACTGACTGCATGAGTTTGGACTGTGGGAGGAAGCCGGAGTAGAACCCACGCAAACACACGGAGAGCAAACTCCACAGAAAGACCCCGGCCTGATGTTGCTGTGAGGCAACAGTGCTAACCGCCGCGCTGCCCATATCTGCGTCTCATCTTGAACCACAAACTAAGGACACAGGCCAGTGCCATGTAGCTGTCATGCTAGCTTTAACCGTCGACCGTTACGATGCTGATTCTCATGTTTTAACTTTTAGATTGCACTTTTTTACTCTTGAGTGAAGATGTTGTTTCATTTTGATGTAAATATTTTTTTCCGTCACAAACTGAACATATGTTGTACACAGCTGTGTTTTAAATAAACAGCATTGATATGTGCAATAAACTAAAACTAACCAATCAGAAAATCCAAGTGTTGTAGGAAATGAAACTAAACTCTGAGTGTGTCTTTGTTGTAAGGTGTGGGGCAGGATTCTGTACCTGGGAATGTAAAGTCGTACACTGAGCGTGTAACAGCCGGGAGTCAACCCGGCACAGTCAACAATCTGGGCCGCTTTGGAAAATATGAAGGAAGGCATACATTTTGGACTTTTAGCTGTACTTTCACAAGTCTTTATTGATACTCATGTTACACCAAAGTAATTAGGTAATAGGTACACAAAACAGAACCACACATAGCAGAGTATCGTCTGCTTCGTCCAAACATCTTTCAAAAAGTGTCAAACAGAACGAAGTCTGGACACTGGGCTGTCATGATGGACAGTTTTGTACTTTAGCTGTTCATATCTTAATGTTTGACCATCACATTATTATGAATGTGTAGCACAAACACTGCCTTTGCTAACGAACACAAAAACAAGGATTGAAGAGAAAGACGTAATACATAGCAGACTGCTAAGTCTCTGGTATGAGACTGCTCCACCTAAACACAGTTTGGGTGGAGGCACAAGAAGCCGAAACAGCGCCCGAAGAATAATAAACCTAAATCTGTGAGTGGATTCTGTAATGCAAAGATGGCAGTGTGTTTGCTCCTCGCTCTCACGAGGTCACCAGCAGCACGTGTTGTTTTCCACATTTACACAAAAGTAGTTTGGAAAACTGATCACACTGTGAATGTTTCCCCAAGTGCAGTCGCAAAGACATCAAGCGCTACAATGACACTGAGCGCCCCAGCAAAGGAAGACCAGCAGTCACCTCTGCTGCTGAGCATATAGACATGACCAGCCTCAGAAATCACAGATTAACAGCAGCTCAGATTAGAGCCACACAGAGCTCCAGTAGCAGACTCATCTCTACATGTTCAGAGCAGACTGTGTGAATCAGGCCTTTATGGTCAAAGAGCTGCTGAGAAACCACGACTCAGGAAAAGCAACAAGGAGCAAAGATTTGTTTGGGCCAAGAAACACGAGGAGTGGACATTAGACCAGTGGACATCTGGGCTTTGGTCTGATGGGTCCACATCTGAGATCTTGGGTTCCAAAAGGTGAACGGAGGGTCTCTGCATGCACGGTTCCCACCGTGAAGCATGGAGCAGGTGTGATGGTGACACATCTATGTGCCAGCAACCATTATAGCGCATTATTACAGCTCCAGTACTACAGTCAGTATAAATGAGACCATATCACCCTAACTGTTCAACAGGTTGCCCATAGGAGCCAGGGTAAAGTGTAAAATCTTAGTCCTCACATTAAAGTGCATCCATAACCTTGGCCTCCTTATCTGTGTGATCTGCTTCATATCTCCACTGTTTCCTGCTCTGTCAGAGCTTTCACTCATCTTGTTCCTTCTGCTCGTCTGCCCACTGTGGGAGCAGAGCTTCAGTCGCTGGGCTCTGGACTCACTTCCTCCGCTCATTAGAAATATAGATTCCCTCATTTAAGTCACAGCTCCAAACCTACTTGTTTAAACTGGTTTACTTTAGTACAGATCTTACTCACTGTCAAATCTTTGTTTTTATTTGATGTTTTGTTTTTTGTTTTTAATCTAAGGCACCCTCAAATAAAATGTATTTTTATTTACTTAATTATTTGTGTCATTTTGGCAGCATTTGGGGCATTTTCAGGCCGTGTGCTCTAACAAACTCCTCCTGGAGATGTAATTGGTTCAACCTAAAGATCCTGCAAAGCTTTTGAGTTTTTGGTTTTGGAGCCCTCCGTGACGGGACGTCACACCTCCAGTCCAGTCTGTCCCACACACGTGTGTCAGTATTAGGTTACACTCAGGCTTCATCAGATATACGTGAGATTTTCACTGTGGACTCGATATCATATGTGACATACACATGGCGTGTAATCTGCGTGTTCTGTCATGGTGATAGTACACGGACTGTTTTTTCTGCTTCCACGATAATAAACTTGCCTCGTTCATACAAACACTGTTCCTGCGTGATGAGGTGATTCCACAGATGACTGCAGGAAACCTACCTCTAACCAGCAGCGGCCCACTTCCACTGCACCTCCACATGTGCCCATCATCAACACAAACGCTGACTTTATGTGAGGGTGAAAAATATTCTCGAAGCTTCCTCTGATGTCATTTTTCACGCACACAGTGGGTTAAACACAGGTGCCACAGGTACTAAAGCCTCTCTGACTCACGAGCTCCAAGAAGCCCAGGCTGCGTGTCCATTCCACAGGTGTTTCCTACTTACTCACGGAGAGTTACTTACCCGCAGTAGTGCGCTTTAATCTTCACAAACTCCGAGTTCAGGTCCATTATGGATCCGTTTGACGCTAGCATATGCATCGTACAGTTCAGCTCCCCCGTGTCTACGTGAACAGGCCCACGCTCGCTGTGTGATACGTGGATAGAAAGTGGTTTCCACTCGCAGATGACAGAGGACCCTGTACGCCCAGTGCGCTGAAAACTAACCCGAGCGGAGCCGCTTCAAACTTTCTGTCGTTAAGGTAACATCGGGGACTTTGGGGAAGTCTGTCACGTCCCGTGAATAACGGCGGTGTTTCCGGCCCCAGCTTTCAGAATAAAAGCTAATGCGCAAGGTTTAAAGAAGCGCTCTTATTCTGAAACGGAAAACTCTTCACCTGTCATCGGTCGAGCTCGGAGTGTGGTCACACTTGACGGGCTTTCTTCCGGTTCACTATGGTTACCGTAATCTAAATTCACCTGTTCACCTACCGGGGCTTCCCGCCTGTCCCGGCAAACACCGTGCTAATAATCTGAAAGGATACGGACAGTGTGCGGTCGGGTTCATGACTACTGTTCTCTTTTTATGCAGTTTTTCCTCATAGAAATGATCCTCAAATACTGTAACTAATACTCTAATATGTTCTTCTCATCTCCCAGCGTTACAGCCTGTTCCTACGACATATTTAAATAAACAATCACATTAAATGTACGCGTTCATTAACACTGTGGTCAGTATCACGCGATCCGTACGGTGGCCCTGTAGTGATCCGTGTACACACCAGGTAAGGGCAACCTCTGTACCGGCAAACAGAAAAAACCCGACATAACCAGTCGTGTTAATATGGTGTTTAGCGCCCCCTAGTGGTTAATGGCAAAAACGTTATATGCATGAAGTGTGGAAAGTGACGCTGTAATGCTTTAATGGTCGGTGCTGAGCCCAGAGGTATGGAACGCCAGGACTGCCATAATGAATTAATTAAATACACCATTAAATAATTAATTAAATGTGGCAATAATTAATTAAAATTGGAATTAATTAATTAAATAAATAGTTATGATATATGTAATTAATTAATTATTGACACATTTAATTAATTATTTATGTATTTCACGTTTTAATTAATTATTGACACATTTAATTAATTAATTATTGACATATTTAATTAATTATTTATGTATTTCACATTTTAATTAATTATTGACACATTTAATTAATTATTGACACATTTAATTAATTATTTAATGATATATTTATTTATTTCATTTTGGCAGTCTTGGCGCCTGGCTCTCATCATGAAATAATTTTATCTGTCAGCCTCACCCATCAAACTCAGGGGGCGGGGTTAACGCTGATCGAGTCAAAACCATTGCTTTGGCCTGGTGGCCATTGTTTCTAGCACACAACAACCGGCATGTGGAAGCTGACAGAACTGAGCTTTGAAAAACCCTGTTTGTGTGTTACCAAATACCGTTTTAATATTTTTTTAGCCGAGAATGTAGTGGTTTAATCTTCATGTGTCTGGTCGGTTTGTCAAGATACAGCCTCTTTGCAAAAGTGTTTCGATGATTTCGGAGATGTCGTCCCAGTCTCACGGCAAAGCGTGGGATAGACCCGCTCGCCTCGCAAGCAATCCCACCGACAAAGCGCAGGCCCCGGTACACAGCTGTAGTAACCCCCGCTGACTTCTTTTACTGAGGTTATATTTATCGGTGTTTTATTTCCTGATGTTCTTATGTGTCCTACGTGTTTCAGTCGCCAATTCTGAATTATAACTAACATTAAAAACATGTTTAAGGAGGAGAGAGAGCAAATAAATCTGTTTAACATCTGATCTTTGGGTTTTTGTTCAGTAATCAGCGTGACCTGTGTATAAACACATAAAAGAGATAACGTTGGTGTTTCCGTCATGTAGTAACTGCTGGCTTTAACTGTACAAAGGTTGTTCGACACTATGAAACACATACAGACTTCATGATGTTCGGCTAATATTTTTATTGTGAATATTAATCATGCTGACCTCGCTCTGTACACCACGCAGCGAGGTCAGCATATCCACGATATCCTCAGCTCCATGAGTTAACACAAAGTTTCCCAGCTGACTATCTAACTGCCAACTATTCCAGAGACGTGAAAATATACAGCATAAAGAAAAGTGTAAGAGACTCAGCAGCAGATTAGAATAACAGTTATACATTTAATAAATCACCAAATGAATCCAAGAAACGAGCAAACCTGTTCCGACAATTTGAGTTTGTATTCCCTCAGCTGCAGACTCGCTGCTGTTTAAATGTTTGAAAAGGAAGATTAGATATAAACAAACGTCAAACATAGACTCAGTCTGCCTTCACATTTGATATGAGGCCAGCACGTATAGTGGCCTCAGCAGGCTATTACTGAAATACACATGCTATATCATAAACTATGATATAAATAGGGAGGTCCTATTAACATGTTTAGTTTTAAAGGACACCTTCCTGCCTTTAGTCTCATTCATGAGCAGTATTCGTTTTCTTCTAACATCCAGAAGTCTGCACAATGTGTTTCATAGTTTGTAACAAGCCTTTGACAGGTAAACATAACATGACCGAAAAAGAAAAAAAAAAGAAAAAAAAAAAAAAGAGAGAGAGAGAGAGAGAGAGAGAGAGAGAGAGTGTTGACATAAGAAGAGAAAATGCTCTCAATTATGGAGACAGGCAAATGGTTCATTTATGTTTGATGTGTGTTTATTCCTCCCTAAATATCGTCGGTGAAGTTTGCCATGCACGTCAGATTTTCCTGCGCATTTTTATACCTCTGCCAACAGAGAGAGAAAAAAAATCACATTCTAACAGACAGCTGGTGCTTAGAATACAGTTGAATAACTATTAAAAAACAGATGATATTTAGATGATAGTTCAGTCTAACACATGTGCCAGTGAACCATTAAACGTCTGTGAAACTATGCAGTTATGAAACGTAACTTTAACCTCAGCCAAACCGATTTGCTCAGTTGTAAATAAAACAGCGAAGTAAACGTGACCCGACAGACAGAACCTGAGTGAATGAAGTCCAGTGTTTAACCACTGAGAGCTAAAACTCAGCTGAGGTTTCAAAGCTGTGTGCCGGTGATTGGACATCAGCCGCTGATAAAGCTGGCTCGCCTATAAAGTGCTCTGTAAGGAAACAAGCTCCAGCAGCTCTGCGCTCGGGGAAAATACTATATTTACTTATCTTGTGCAGAAAAATGCGCTGACATTGCGTTATATCGAGCACCGGCTGCCCAGTTAAACTGTGACTATCACCAGGTAACTAGGCGTGTTTCTTGAATTAGCAGCAGGTGTTAAACAGCTGACAGATGAGGAGGAGGATGCATGCAGGTAAACTGAGGGTCTGCTGAGCTGATCGCTGGTTTCGTGAGAAAAATGTCAGCTCGTTCTTTATGTTACAGAAGCACAGAGACACAAGACCAGGCGGAAAGAGACGATCGTTCGGTGAAAATGAGAATCTGCGAATGCAACATGTGGAACACGGAGAGTGGAATATGTAAACAAACCGGTTAATGTACCCCCTCGATGCGCTCTGCATGCTAACTGTTAGCAGAGCTAGTGAAATCTCTGAAAACATCTGAGCACTTTTGCAAGCATGTTCTATGTTGACAACCTGACCAGACATACGGCGCGACATTCGCGGCTAAAACACTGTTAAAAGTGTAGCTGGTGACAGAAAAACGGGGTATTTTAAAACTACACCACCACCATTGCTGCCTGTGATTTGATCTGCATTCTGGGATAACTGGCTGCCCCAAGTCTACACAAGCAATCGATTATCTAGGATCGACCTGTTTTGACTTACTTTGCACGGCAACCAATCAAATGTTAGAGAAGCTGCATGGGCAGCGTTAACCCCGCCCCCTGAGTTTGATGGGTGAGGCTGACAGATAAAATTATTTCATGACGAGAGCCAGGCGCCAGGACTGCCAAAATGAAATAAATAAATATATCATTAAATAATTAATTAAATGTGTCAATAATTAATTAAATGTGTCAATAATTAATTAATTAAATGTGTCAATAATTAATTAAAATGTGAAATACATAAATAATTAATTAAATGTGTCAATAATTAATTAATTACATGTGTCATAACTATTTATTTAATTAATTAATTCCAATTTTAATTAATTATTGCCACATTTAATTAATTATTTAATGGTGTATTTAATTAATTCATTATGGCAGTCCTGGCGTTCCATACAGAGGGGAAGCTGTTGTGTTTGTGCATCAAAAACCAGAACAGATCGTCCTTCTGCAGAGGCTGAAAGTACGGACACTGCCCCTGCTCACCGAGAGGAGCCCGCAGACCGCGTAACCGTCTGAAGGATACCGCCTTGACACCTCCCAGATAAGAAGGGCACACTGAGCCAAACCCAGGACACGCTGGGGAGATTGTTTCGTGGCTATTTTAGGGACACCTCGATGTCCCCCAGAAGAGCTGCAGCGGAGGAGAGAGACATCCGGGTACCCCGACGAGCAGCGGATGGAGGATTCACGAGTTATTAAGTAGTTCACTGTTTCACATTTAGCGCCATAATTATTTGGATAAAGTAACAACTTTGGTCGTTTTGCCAGCCTATACCATCAGAGTGATCAGAGACGTAAATATCAGGAAAAAATGGAAATGAAAATCCAAACCTGTGAGGACTGAGAAGCTGAGTTTGCAGCTCCAGACAGACTATGAAGATGTTCACCCTGAGTTAATTGCATGGGTCAGTAATTTACTAATAACAATAATAATTAGTGAGGTCTGACACCAGGATTCACTGCCTGAACGGCTAAGTAAAGAGCAGTTGGCCCTGGGCCCACATCCAGATCTATACTGCTTTTACAAAATCAAATTATTACCTGATAGAGTACAGTAATCAGATATTACCTGATAGAGACCAAACAGACATAACAAGATAAAGATAAAAAATATGAGCAAAACTGATAAGATATAACAGTCAATATAAGCTTTGGTGAGTTCAATCTAAAGATGATGATATTATGTGATATTAGTAAGACACAGGATGATGGACTTTGTTGATTTTCAGTGAAAAAGATATTGAGGTTTGATTTTTAGTTGTATTCAAAATGCTGTTTAATAGCACTTACTGACTATGAAATTTCAAAATAAAATGCTATCAGAGAACATTCAGGCTGGGTTCAAAAAGTCCTCAAACAGGGATTCATTGGTTTGTTCGTACCCTCAAATATGACCCATATGAGTTTTTCCAAAATGAGCCCATACAGGTCACAGGACACAGCTGCAGCATGGTGCCATGCAGATGTAGTACGTGGCACGATTTGCATTTTAAGCTTGTTTCCTGGCATCTAACGCAGCTCTGCACGAAGAGAAGGCAACCAGCTCTCACTAAATGGACGACAGGCCTTTTCTACTCTAATTAAACACTCCAGCACATTCTACACGTGATCTCACACAAACATAAGTATTGTCTTTATTGTGCAGGCACATCGACAAGCAGATATATGGTAGACGGCTTCGGAACAAACATTACAAATTAGAAATAAATAAACGTGACTAGTAGTAGAGTTTGAAAATGAAAACTTTAAAAATCCACCAATGAGCCTGACCAGTTTAAACTGAGTCATCCATTAATCAGCTGACTGTGGTTAAGTGGGCAGGTGGATGACTTCCCTGCCTCTCCACTTGTGCCCAGTGACACCTCCTTAAATGAACATGAATACAAGCATGTCAGTGTTGCTATAGTGAAGGAGGACACATATGATAGTTTTACACAGCAGCATCAATCTGTGCCTCCTACTCTTAATGTGTTAGCTACAGTGGGGCAAAAAAGTATTTAGTCAGCCACCGATTGTGCAAGTTCCCCCACTTAAAATGATGACAGAGGTCAGTAATTTGCACCAGAGGTACACTTCAACTGTGAGAGACAGAATGTGAAAAAAAAATCCATGAATCCACATGGTAGGATTTGTAAAGAATTTATTCGTAAATTAGGGTGGAAAATAAGTATTTGGTCACCTCAAACATGGAAAATCTCTGGCTCTCACAGACCTGTAACGTCTTCTGTAAGACGCTTTTCTGTCCCCCACTCGTTACCTGTATGAATGGCACCTGTTTGAACTCATCATCTGTATAAAAGACACCTGTCCACAGCCTCAAACAGTCAGACTCCAAACTCCGCCATGGCCAAGACCAAAGAGCTTTCGGAGGACACCAGGAAAAGTATTGTAGACCTGCACCAGACTGGGAAGAGTGAATCTACAATAGGCAAGCAGCTTGGTGTGAAAAAATCAACTGTGGGAGCAATCATCAGAAAATGGAAGACATACAAGACCACTGATAATCTCCCACAATCTGGGGCTCCACGCAAGATCTCATCCCGTGGGGTCAAAATGATCATGAGAACGGTGAGCAAAGATCCCAGAACCACACGGGGGGACCTGGTGAATGACCTGCAGAGAGCTGGGACCAAAGTAACAAAGGTCACCATCAGTAACACACTACAACGGCAGGGAATCAAATCCCGCAGTGCCAGACGTGTTCCGCTGCTGAAGCCAGTGCATGTCCAGGCCCGTCTGAAGTTTGCCAGAGAGCACATGGATGATACAGCAGAGGATTGGGAGAATGTCATGTGGTCAGATGAAACCAAAGTAGAACTTTTTGGTATAAACTCAACTCGTCGTGTTTGGAGGAAGAAGAATACTGAGTTGCATCCCAAGAACACCATACCTACTATGAAGCATGGGGGTGGAAACATCATGCTATGGGGCTGTTTTTCTGCCAAGGGGACAGGACGACTGATCCGTGTTAAGGACAGAATGAATGGGGCCATGTATCGTGAGATTTTGAGCCAAAACCTCCTTCAATCAGTGAGAACTTTGAAGATGAAACGAGGCTGGGTCTTCCAACATGACAATGATCCAAAACACACCGCCCGGGCAACAAAGGAGCGGCTCCGTAAGAAGCATTTGAAAGTCCTGGAGTGGCCTAGCCAGTCTCCAGACCTCAACCCCATAGAAAATCTGTGGCGGGAGTTGAAAGTCCGTGTTGCTCGGCGACAGCCCCAAAACATCACTGCTCTCGAGAAGATCTGCATGGAGGAATGGGCCAAAATACCAGCTACTGTGTGTGCAAACCTGGTAAAGACCTATAGTAAACGTTTGACCTCTGTTATTGCCAACAAAGGTTATGTTACAAAGTATTGACTTGTATTTTTGTTATTGACCAAATACTTATTTTCCACCCTGATTTACGAATAAATTCTTTACAAATCCTACCATGTGGATTCATGGATTTTTTTTTCACATTCTGTCTCTCATAGTTGAAGTGTACCTCTGGTGCAAATTACTGACCTCTGTCATCATTTTAGGTGGGGGAACTTGCACAATCGGTGGCTGACTAAATACTTTTTTGCCCCACTGTAGATTAGCAGTTAGCACACACACTGTTAGCCTGCTGTTAGCTAGTTAGCATTTCTCCTCAGCTGATGATTCACTTTTCATCAGTGAGACGGCTGCTCTGTTATCAGATGGTGCTGAGACCTGGACCTGGTGTCTGCAGTATGGATCAATTATTTATGCTGTAAAACCTGGACGAATGACGACGACAAGAACTGATTATTAAACATCTGCAAACAGCATTCATGTTACATTTCATGAAGGGAAAAGAAAGGAAATAAAATGTTAGTATGTTGTTTAGACACTAGAAATAAACTAATAGATCACCCATCAAATCAGTTTCACTTTATCATTTTTCAGATTTTTTTACAAAGATTATAGATCAGCATGTTTTATTTGCGCTTTGTCCACTGATTATGTCACTGATAAACACAAGCAGAACAGACTGTTTTAGACTTTTCAAAGGTTAAAATATGGATTCAAATTTAAAAGGTGACTCTGTGATCCAGGTGTTTGTGAGTTTTGGTAGAATCTACATGGATCTGATTGTGTTTCCGTTCTGTTAATCTCATGTATTTCACTAATATTCCTAAACGTACCAGCCAACAGTGAGAGAAGGAAATCTTATTGTATGTTATATGTGTAGTGTTGTTGGTCCTGATGAGGAGCACCTCAGGGTGCCGACTCACACATTCTTTATTATTCAGTGAAAAGCCACTGACAAGGCTCCAGCTTTGTGTAACTCAGCTGTGAGTCTGTATTTCTGCATTCATCGTGACATAATGTTCATCACTTACTTATTTCAGCTAATTTTCTTTTCATGAATCTGATGGTTTCTAATGAAAGTGGATATGACAAAGACCAGGAGACAGAAGAAAAGGAAGCAAACGGGTGAAGGGCGGAGCCGCTGACCCCTCACAGAAACCTTGCTAGGATTTTGTTTTCTTTGCATACATTTATTTTGTTCATTTAATTTAAATTTTTAGCACTTTGTTGCTTGTGGGTTGTTTTTTACATACCTGTAAATAATGACCAAAGGCCAAGGCAATTATTATCAACTTCTAGTACTAGTGCTATTACTGGTAGTATTACCTTTAGACTTCTGTGTAACACTGCCATGGTAGTCAACCGTCCCCGTATTCCAGCTTGTCCAGCATGCTCGAGTCTGTCAGAGCTCCTGTTGGTCTGTCACGTCCGCTCCTGTTCAGGGTTCTAGCGATTGTCTTATTTGAGACTGAGGTCCTCGGGTCTCGTGGCACCTCTGGGGTCCTCAGACAGATCTCCCAGACTCGCTCTCTGTGCTTCTCTTTGACTTTCAGTCCAGCTGCTGACACACTGTGATAAGTTTGTATCAAACCTGCTTTGTGAGAATCGCCTCTTTTTCTCCCGTCTGTTTCTTTTGTAGTTTGAACTTGATTGAGTGCTCAGCAGCAGTTTGCTTGTGTCATAGCTCAAAAAAGGTCAACTTTTTTTATTCATTTTAGTTTTTTGCGTGGAAATAGAAATCATTTCTCCTGCTAAGGAAAAACTAGTATTTTTTATAAATGTCATGTTGTTGCACTAAAGATTCACTTTCATTTCATGTCTTCACTTTGATCCTCTTGTCGCCTCTGACCTGAGCGATCAGTAAGAATAGAAATTGGAGATAAAGTATCTGAATTTCAGGAGCGGGATCACGCCTCCAAACACACCCCCTCTAGTTCTCATCTCTATACGTTCCCCCAGTTCTACAAGCTGTTTGTTCTCGTTCTTAAATGAGGACGTGGGCCCAGTGAGTGAAAGCTCTGTACAGATGTGAGGACACATGAAAACACTGACGAGTCACAAACACACAGAAACTTGTTGTTTTTCATGTATTTTATTTAGTGAAGGATACTGTTACTGCAGGATCTTTAATCCTCTCAAGCACCTACAGATTCTGCAACAGATCAAACACACACAGTCAGACGTGGTTGGCTGTTCACTGTAACAGTTCACATGAAGATGGAAGCTAAATAAAGCAGCCTGTTATTGTTGGCATCACAGGTGGATCACTGAGCACCTGTTTGGCTCTGCTGCTGGTTTTCCTTCCCCTTGTGTCATGAACCGTTCACATACTCTTCATCCTTTGAGCTACTTACTCAGACAGTTGTAGGTCAGCTCCAGGTATTTGTACATACGCGGACAGGTGTCGCCAAGCATTCCACTGCTTGCTCTCATAGAACAGGTGCGTTTCCCATTACACCTGTGGATGCAGAGCAGCACAGTGCAGATGAAACACTTAAAGGCAGGTAGTAAAGATCCCCAGCTGACAATGCAAATTAAAGACACATTTGTTTGTTGTTTTCTCATACTAGACGATGTGTATGAATGATGTGGATGTGCAAAAGAAGTACAACACTAATTATGTAAATCCAAATACTGGTGATTAATAACACTGATCAAACCCAGGCTATAACCCCTGGCTGTGTGGGGACAGCAAACGCTGTGAACACAAAGTGATGGTTGCACGTCCCAGCTCACCCAAATCATACTTTCAGCTCCGCTAGCTTCAGAAATATATGTCGTTAGCTACGAGAGGAAAGTGCCAAAGACCAAAGACTTCATAGTCATGTTTAAGATCTCGTTGGTCACTCACAGTAAAAAGTCACATTAATGTTAAAGCTGTACCTTTCAGCAACTTTGCTAGTGGGGTTTGAACACTTGATGTTTTCCATGTGTGAGGCCTCCCGTCTGAAGGAGCATATGTGTGGATCACGGCGCCCAAAATCAGCATGGTACACGTGGATGACGTGGCCCTGGTCTGTCAAAGAAAGCAGTGCGTGCTGTTGAAAACTGAAGAAGGGTGCTTGGAGAGGCAGTTATCAGGACACGTCAAAGTTTGTCGGGTCACACGTGATCTTACCGCACTGCAGTTCGACCATAGACTGCTCGCAGGTTATCAGGTGAACTGCCAAAGTAACATCAGTCAGATTAGGTGGAGCACTCAGAGCCTACTGTTTAAAGCAGGTGCGTGACTCACTTGCTGGTATACAGGTGTAGGTGGTCTGGATGTATTTAAAGGTGTCATTGCAGGGATCTCTTGCAAAGATGGCCGGGGTTACTTCACACACCTTCTTGCCGTCACAGCTGAACAGATAATAGAAAGTAGAGTCAGCAGTGAAGCACCATGGGAAATCCCACCAACGCTGAGAAGAACAGTCTTTCATTGGGTTCTACGTGATTATGGGGTCTTGTAAGGTAAAAGGAATTCCCCACAAATATCATCAAAGTGAAATCGTCTGTTTTGTCTGAGGCGAAAGGCTCGCAGTCCCAGCTTTGCACTGGATCTGATAACCTGGCATTTCTTACTCCACGATCATTATCCATGAAAGCAAGAAGGCACTCTGATTCTTTTATATTCACTTTTCAAAAAGCATCTCGTCTTCCAGACATGATCTCTCACATCACTGAAGTTTCACACTATACATGCAGCACATTTCATCCCCTGTTATTCTACAGGACCTGTCCCGACTTCTTTGATGTTGGGCTGAGAAACAAACTCAGAGCAGGTCCAGTCAATCAACAATCATTTATTAAGCACATGCATGTGGCGATGTACACAATACCACCTTCTGTGTCGATCTCAAGAGGAAGCACTTAGATACACAGTTTCATATGTCAGGGTTAACGCTCCTTCATGCGCAGGCAGATAACATAACATGCATCAGTTACAGTTAGAACAGACATAATTCCTTTTTTGGTAATCTTCTATAACACTTAGAAATATCTATATGTGGTAATCAGCAGCAGTGACATCCATTGATAACAAATACTGGTGTGTTATTGGGACGTATACCTTGTCCTGATGGTGTCTTCAGCACCCTCCAGAGAGCACGCAGTATTGATGGCCACCTCTTCAGCTTTCTCTCCACTGCACGTGTCCCGGTCTCTTCGTCCATACATGGACTCCTGGACACGAATCACTCCAGTTTCTGTTGGACATCACAGAGGCAGGTATTCAAACGCAACGACAGAGCTTACCAACCAGGGACGTCTGCAGCTGCCGTCAGCCTCACAAACTCACAAACACAAACTGCAGAGATGCTCACTCGCTGCTTTGTATGCTTCCCAAACACAAATGTCATTCCTGTCTTACATACTCTGTACTCATAGAACCAAATCAAGGATCCCTTAAAGAAACGGGCGTGTTTTCCAAATCTAACTTAGTGGTGATTATATTAAACTCATGTGTGCCACTTATTTAGTTTTGATGCAATGTTGTGTGGAGGTTCTTCCAGGCGGTAAATGACGGTGTATGTTTGCTGAAACACTTCACAGGGTTTAAAATCCACCCGTCCATTCTCTCCCGCCTATCCTCAGAGTGTGGGGGTAATGTACCACCGTGTGTGGCTCCTGGCTCTATACGACCACTGTGGCTTTCTGTATGGACACTTTTTCTAAGGCAGCTGAAGAGATGTGAATAAAAACTGGAGGAATAGGACACTATGGTGTAAAGCTTCTGCTGGATATCAGCATGTGGAGTTCTGTACTCATGGTTTAAAGTCGGTCCTGAGTGTTTCTGCTCTCGTACCTCACTGTGTGTCTATGATGTGATCTGTGTTCGACATTCGTCCCCAATAAATAAATAACAATAACACGTAGAAACACTGCAGCGCTGAGAAACATGAGTGGTTGGGTCTTACCACAGCTCAGCCGGTGGACGTGGTTCCCACACGTGATGACTCTCTGCGCACCTTTAAAGCACACATGGAGCAATTAGTCTAACTCACATATTAAAACTAAGCACAGTGAGAAACAATCAGACTAGCAGACACTTACCTGTGCTAACAAGCAGACAGGCTGCTGCCAACACTGAAAAACAAAGGAGCAGCACTCTCAATTTATAATGTGGCCAAATATGAAAACACGTGATACTTTACCCTTAAATACATGAACTGAAGAAATCTTCTTCAGCTAGAAAACAACATGAATGAGAAAATGCTGACTGTACTCACAGAGCGTGCTGCTGAGGTGGAGCATGGTTTCAGGGGACCCAGTGAGACTGATGCTTGCAGCAGAAACACGCAGCATTTATGGCTTTGAGTCTGTTTGCAGTCTCATCTTATCGTGCTAAACAAACCTTACCCCCCAGACTTTTGTTCAGCTGGATACGTGCCCAAACATGTGGCCAGGTGCTCGCCCAGTGAAGGATTTGACATGATTATACACACATGCAAAGAACATACAGTCCTGCTTGGATCAAACGTGCTGCAATGAATTTTTGAAGTGATCGATAACAGTAGAGCTCTTTACTGAGTTCATGTTTGGACCTTTGCTTTGTTTTTTTTTTGGGGGGGGGAGGGGGGGGTTATAGGGTTTCTGGAGGTGTGGTCCTGTCAAACAGCCTGTTTCAGTTTAAATGTTGTTTTCAATAAATTGCATGCTCAGCAAAATGTTTTGTCTCAGTAACATTTCTTCTTGTTGCATGTTGAAGCTCGACCTGGAACCTTGTTCAGATCCAACCATGCAAAACAGGATTTAGTCATTTTTCTTGTGGTAAATGGCCTGTATTTATATAGCGCTTTACTAGTCCCTAAGGACCCCTATGTGTTAGAGGGCCCAGGCCTGAAGGATAGACCGACAGGTCTGTGTAACAAAGACACTTGACTCACTGTAACTTCAAAAAGTCATTTATTTCAGAACTGAAACTGTGTAATGAACTCACATGTTATCTTCTGATATATTAACCTGACATCAGTCTGCTCACGATGCCCTAATTCCCTTTTTGCTGATGGGCTCCATAAAATACTGTTTCCACTGAAGAAGCTGTGTTTTTATTTCATGGCCAACAGCTAAACTACTCTTTATGCTGTTTGATTGTCTGCACAAAGTAGAGAAATTGATATCTACCTCAGTTTTATTCTGTTGTATTTATTTATGCTTTTTTTATTTGATCTGTTTGTACATATTAACCTGCATCTGTGTGTGGACAGCAGAGAAAGACTTTCATTGCACAGAGAAATGCTTTTCTTTGTACACGTGACAATAAACGCTTGAATCTTTGAATCTTGAATCTTTGAGGACACATGGTTTCAGTGAATCAGGAAATACTGAACTAGCTGACACACAATTTACAAAGTGAAAAAAGACAAACCTGCAGATTTTCCAAATGTAAGTGTGCAGGTTTGTTTCTGTTATCTGTGTGCTTCTGTTTCTGTCACAGATAACGCCGTTAGGATTGCATACCAGAATAAACAGAGCAGAAGAAGAGCAAACAGACAAGACAAATAGGACACAAATAGCAGATAACTCAGCACAAACACAGGCACGCTGCCACCACACGCAAGCATCACTGACAGTAAATCTGATCCTTGCAACACACAGTCTGCACTATGTGCTGAATAACATGGAATTGTAACCCTGATACTGTGCAATGCGTGCATGCCAGCACTGCTTCAGGGCAGTTTGATGTGCAGAAAAATAAATCAGATATTTTAAAAATAGAGGTCGTTTCCTTTGATCTGACTTGAGACATTCAGCTCCATGCAAAAGTCTGGACAAATCAAACTCATGCAGCAGACACACAAAATGTCTTCTTCTTCTTATCTTCTAATGTTTATGCCAACAGAAATACAAAAAGTATTTCTTATTTCCAAAGGTCAACACAGCTGTAATATCTATGTTACAGCTCCAGGCTTGGAGGGTATGACGATGATACTGTCACAGCTACAGCTGCAAGCGACATCCCACAGGTCAGCCGGGCACTCCCAGGCCTGACTCTGACGTAACACAGTTAATATAAGTGTGTAATGCAAAGTGACCACATCATAAGAGTTCTGCTCTGTGTCATAGTTTTTACAGCACACGTTGTTCTGATCAGGATTATTTTCAAATCTGTCCTTACATATTTTACACTACACTGATTAAAGTATACACCTATTCGGGAAAGCTGTGATGGCACAGATGCATGCTGGGAAATATAGTACTGGTACCTTCTAAACTTGCTGCCTGGTCCTCAAACAATTAGATCCTCAAAGAATTTTGCCTGAGAATTTGACTAAATCCCTGCAGACCTGCTGACGTCAACCATGCGACAGTTTTGTCTTATAGAGTTAAACAGCACAGCAGCATTTTATTTCATGTTGAGCGAGCAAAGCGAAAAATGGTGCTCAAAAGAGGAGAGAGAGAAGAGAGCAGGATGAGTACAACGACCCGCAAGGCTCAAAAGATACAGTCTGAAACATTGTTACTACTGTTGTTATAATATGTGCTCTTACTGTAATATGAGTGTCTGTTCCACTGTAAAGTAACACAGACCGAGGATGAGGTGACGCACACAGTGGGTTTGTGGACACTTCTCCTTTGTTCCATGATTACAGACATCGTGGTGTGACCTTATATGACGTGTACGTGTCCCACAGCCTGGGATTGCTGTTGTCCTCCATGGTGCTGATTAATTTTATTTTGCACGTGTGATTTAGAGAGAGAGTGAGGTGCTGTGTGTGCTTCAGTACAACATGATGGTGAGGGTCTATCAGAGTTACGACTTCAGATTCATGTAGTGCCAACACTTTCATGTCAGAGTAACAAACGACAAGCTCTGTAGCTGCAATAAAACAAAGACTGGGAGGCTTTGTTTTGTATATTAAGCAAGAAAAATGAAGCATGTCTGTTTGGGTTGTGCTCGGCGTGTATGACACACTGTGTCTGTCTAATACTGATCGATTGGGAAAGGAGCGGAGTTCAGCAGGAAGTTCAGCTGTTACAGTTTTCAGGTTTTCACACTTTTTTCACTTTGTCTCTGTGGCTGACATGTGGACGATCAGAGCAGCAGCAGCACATACAGACGCTCTCTGTACGCAGACCAAAGCTGTGCACCTCTGTTGTAAACTTCTCACTCAGAATTCGTCAAACAGTCTTCTGCTGCACAGCCGAGGATTCTGACACTAGGTAAGAACACAGGCAGGATCTAAGCCCACAGAGCAGTCGTCCACAGTGTCCAGTCTGACACATGATGATCTGCAAACTGTCCATGAAGACATCTCAAGAAGCTGGTCATGACACAATAATGGGAATCAATGATAGTTTAATAGTGTGTGCAGGAGCAGAAAAGTCCAATTTGGCTGTCCAATCAGAAACAAGAAAGGAAAGGAGGTTAGCGTGTCCTCGATCGTATTTAGAAACTCCCCCGCTCATCCTGGGAACACACTAAAGTTTACGGCCTTTAGGCCTGTGTTTGAATCGAGCCTGCAGCCGTGAGCAGCATGTCTTACTCCTCATCTTTCTGTCCTGTCGCACTAAAGGCTGAAAAAAACAAACAGAAAACAGCGAAACATGAAGTTTACACATACCTCTGCACTGAAAACAAACCTGGCCTCAGATGATTTTTACACCATAAACACACTCACAAATATTTACAGCAGGTGAGAAACTTTCATTGTCAGTTGTGTGCACAGTTTTGTGTGCTGTGGATGAAATCATGTGTATTTGATCTTTGAACACTTTGGGTCCAGCTGCCATAAACTGAGCGAATCTGCAGCCTAACAGTGAAGTCACACATACACATCCACACACAGCTCGGCCATTGTACACTGCAGTCAAAGCCATATTGTTGAAGGTAAATAGTTGTGTAATTTTATCTTTTTTAACCTGCAGACCAACATCAGGGATGTTTGGAAAGTTCAGCTCCGCATGTCCTCATCAGTTCATGAACTTGGCTATAACACAGACCTATCTCATCCTCCAGGTTTATTATTTAACTACCTTGTCAATATTTGAAAGGCAACATGGCTTAGGACAAACAAAGTCATAAACTGGTTTCCACTGGTAATAGATGAGCCCCCAAGAAAGGCTCTGGAATCCTTGACCTTTAGCAGGACCTCCACCGGGTAATGGTCGCTGACATCCAGCGCCTGAATAAAAAACACAGGAAGAACAGCCAGTGTCAACAAATGAACAGAGTTTGATCTGTTTCAGTAACAAAATCACAGCACACCGTGTTTAACACACTCTGTAGGTGTGTGTTTCTGTACAGTTCACACACACTGGTACAGACATGCAGAGCGTGGACTGTTACCTGCTCCTCCGTCAGTCCGTAATGCTCTTGAAAGTTAAACGGTTTGGCTGAAGCAGGCACGATGGCTCTGTGAAAGGTTTCCCCATTCACAACAATCCTGTTGGCACAAGCAGAGAGCAGCACACATTTACTCATGTCTCTTATTTCATTCACACGGTCACATTTAAGTCTGCTATAGTCTGCTTACATTTACATATTGCATATCAGCTTTTATCAAAGGAAACTTTGTTTCTTGAAAAGTTCCAGGGATCCTAAAATCTTGGGAACTCTCCTGAATCAAAGCTTTGTGCGTTTACCTGTCGTAGGGGCAGGATGTGGTCGATCGCACGGTGGTGTCAGCGTCGTCTGGGATGAGCCAAATAAGATTCGTGTCTGTGATTAGGCGCACATTCTTCCTGTTCTTCTTAGCGAGGTAGCCACAGCCCGCATTAAAGTCTCCAAGAAGCATCACATTCTGCCCATTACAGCACAGCGGTCACCATGTACACCTGTGGTATTGACTTCTTGTCTGTTTGATGAATGCCAAAATAGTCTTTACCTCAGTTTTCCACATGTTTCTCACATGCTGTAGAACATCATAGAGGGCATCGAGCTCCTTGGTGGTGTTGGAGGGCGTGGTGTGCTGAGGTATGAGAACAAACTCCTTTATAGCTGAGGATGGAAATGAGGGTTAGAGGGAGAATCCATCCAACAACACCAATATTTCCATTCTGTCACAGGGAAGCATCGGGGACCGACCTGTGCGGTCCGCTCTGAAGCGGACAACAAATGGCTCTCTGGAGAAAGCGTCGACGTCTCCTGGTTTATTATCAGGGTACTGATACTGGTCCATGACCCTCACCGTCTCCTTCCTGAACACATTCAGGTTCAGTGAAGCCAGACTCCGTCACTATACCTGCACTTAGATGTCCTGTGCACAGAGGTGTAGCTCACCTGTACACAAACACGTACTGCTCCTGGTATGTCTCAGACCTGCCCAGTCTCTCGCTGGCCACAGTCTCATATTTATACTTGGTGTCAGACCTGAGGGTGAAACAGCACAGATGGGACGGGGATGCAGTCACTGCATGTGTCAGTCGCTAAGTTTGAGCATTTAGAGTCCAAACCACTCACCTCCAAACTGATGCAATAACATGTGTCTGTGGGTGTCTGTGGGGGTGGGGGTTGGTCTGTGTGTGTGTGTGTGTGTGTGTGTGTGTGTGTGTGTGTGTGTGTGTGTGTGTGTGTGTGTAAGCAAATGAATAATCACTGTTTTAGGGAGTCGAGCAGAAGTGGTAAAGCTTTTCCTCTACTGTCTCTCACTTCCTGGAGCAAACACACATCACAGCGTGTGATGATCTGAAATGGAGACACAGCACAGCCATGAAAAGGTGAGTGGGAGTGGGACACACAGAGGAGCCACTCATTATTCGCCCCGCTGGTCACCTGCAATAAAATAAAAATGTCCTGCATCCCTAAAAATATTTGTTATATTTGTTCTTTTTGGTCCTTTTCCCAGACCACCGCGCAAATTAGAACGTGTTCATTCCGACTGATGTAGTAAGGAACGCGTTGGCATTGACTCTGCGCCACCTTGTGGTGCTAAATGATAATGCATGGAAGTGTCTTCATAGCCTTTGTTTGGTTGCTTTGGTTAATTTCACAATGTGGTGAACAAATTTTCAAACAGGAAACAAGTTTCTCTAAACAAATCATTTTTACTGATTCACTGAGTAATTCTGTCAGTTTGTTAGTGGCCCCACTAGCTACAGCCATGTAGTGACTATCGTCCACTAAAGAACCACGACACTGTCCCTCAGCTGTTTGAGACAAATACAAGAACACAAGCACTCTTACCCAGTCTTTCTTTTTACCT
The DNA here is from genome assembly GCF_057381915.1 of Diplotaxodon limnothrissa. NCBI lineage: Eukaryota > Metazoa > Chordata > Actinopteri > Cichliformes > Cichlidae > Diplotaxodon > Diplotaxodon limnothrissa. Next base: position 29,244,404 of record NC_140615.1, on the reverse strand, counting down.
TACCCTGGCAAGAATCCCCATAACGTCACTCTTCTTCGACTTGGATTCACCAAAGTGTTGTGTGTTGAAGGCACAGATCCTAAAATCTGAACCAGCTTTAGTATCGGTCACATCCACGAGGACGGCAAGCAGCAGGAGGAGAGACAGACTCATGGCCAACAGCTGGAAGGAAGCACAGTCCCCATCGAGAAACATGATGAAACACATGAGCTGAGGGCTGCTACGGGACAAATTCAGCTTTGTTTGGTGTTTAAAAAAAAACACTTTTGATGGAAGCTTTGATGTGAACATAACTGAGACGTGGACTAAAGAGGAGACAGACCACTGCATCTCTGATGGTGCAAAGAAGACGGGAGTTTGTTGCTGCCATCAAATCCAGAATATTTTCCTCTAATGGTGTTTCACCGTCTGTTTGATTTGGGAACAACATTTTTGGAGCTGGGGTTGTATAACTAAAAGGTTTTTAATTTAAATGATTTTAATTGATAAAAAGAAGTAAACAGCAAACCAGCACAAATCTAATGGCTGTTGTTGCTTGTGCATAAACATGAACTGTGATTATTCCTGTTTCTCGTGGTTTGACTCAGCAGTGAAACTTCCTGTTTCTTCCTGTTTCTTGTGAAATTAAAATTATTCACTTCTCCAATTCCTCCTGATGACCAACAATAGCTTTAGCATAAATCTTAGACATGAACCACATATTTGTTCTCCCCCTTATCTAAGGTCAGGTGACCTGGGAGGGGGGGTTCCACCCTGAACACGTCACCACCCTGTCACAGGGCCAATGCAGAGGCTCACATTTACCCGTTCTATGGGCAATTTACAGTCTCCAGTTAAGCTAAAGCCGCATGTCTTTGGACTGAGGGAGCCAGAGGGAACCCAGGAAGGCACAGCTAGAACACACAGCGACCTCGGTCAGATGATGGACTGCCACCCAGGGCCTTCTGCTGGTGAGGCAACAGTGCTAACCCTGGCACCACCGTGCTGCCCTGCATCATTATCTATTTAAAACCCACTAGCATAAAAAGGGTCAAACTGAGTTCAATCGTGTGTATGTATAAAACCGTCCACATGTAAACACTTGTTGCCCACAGAGATGATGTTTGCTCCGTGTCCTCTGTCTGTGTTTCTTAAATTTGTTACCATTTCAGCTCCTTAAAAATGTTCTCACATAAATAATTAATAGTGTGTTCATTAAAAAATGTCCACTCATATTTACTTTCAGACAAAATAACATAGCCAGTTAGCTTTCAGTCTGTTGGTCACGATGGTTTCACCCGAAACCCCTGCTGATGATGACCCACACATTCACACTTTGGCTCACGAGATGATGCACATGATCAGTAGTGGTTCCTCTTAAGGGACAAATCCACTCAGGTTCTTAGAGCTGAAGATAGAGCTGACACGTCTTCAGGAAACCAAACTAGTCCAGATCTGTCCAAGGTCCCCCCTCAGCCACAGATGTTTTGCATTAATGAGTGCAATCACATCTGTGGACTGATGAGTCCCTGACAGGAAGACCACGGTGTTCAGTTACTTCAGTCTGTCACTGCTCTTAGTGTCCTGCAGCGACTGTAACCACATCATTTCCTCAGGGCCTGGAGAACAATGTCCAGAAACCCAAACAGGAGAAATATGAAGGAAAACAAACAAACATAACAGTCCAGTCAGTATGAAACAGGACACACGGAAACAATCATGGAAAACCCACGGCACACATCTGAAACTAACGTGGAAAACAAGAAGCGAAACTCCAGAAAACAAGATGATAAAATCCTAAAATCAAACAGAAAACACGGAGCAGTGACCATCGCAGGAATGATCCTGACGTCATGGGAAACATGGAGAAATGACTCTAGTTCAGCTCTGTTAGCTCTAAAGCTGTTACACGTCTACTTTCAGCACAACACATGAAACTACAGCGTGTGTGTAGCAGGCAGAGGTGTGGACTCGAGTCACATGACTTGGACTCGAGTCAGACTCGAGTCATTAATTTTATGACTTTAGACTTGACTTGAAAAAATGTTCTAAGACTTGTGACTTGACTTGGACTTTTACACCAATGACTTGGGACTTGAATTGGACTTGAACCGGTTTACTTGAAAAGACTTGATATTTTACCCCAAATATAAAATTTAACATGCATATTATATAGAGATTGAAAATGTGACGTCATTCACGGGTAGAACCGCAAAGGATTCTGGGAACTCGTGGCAAGCGGTACTAGCGCACGCAGGCTTTCAATTGCAATCAGTCACACAGCGATAAAAAGAAACACAAAAATGTCAAGAAGCTGTTGTATTATTAACTGCAATAGCCGGTCGCATGACAGCCACGGGAAGCCGACGGGTAAAGAGATCGGTTGTTATCGGATTACGTCGTTGAAGAGAAATTGTTCAAGCCATGTTTCCGAAGTAACAAAGACGCGACTGGATTGCAGCCATTCAAAGACCAAATATAACGTCCCAGAACACTCCAGCTCACAGGTTAGTCTGCTCCAAGCATTTACACGAAGGTCAGTGTTTTTTAGTAGTTAATACGTCATTTTCATAACATAATTGGTGATATAGGTTACAAGCAAGTCTGGCGCTGAACAGAAATTGTGGCGCTATGCTCCTTTATTTATTGTGCATAAATAGTGAATTGTCCTGACACAATATTGCGTTTCGCTTATGTTATTATGGTACATTGACAAAAACATATACGTTTATTCACAGGATAAAACAGGTTTTTTTGTATCACTAATTGCCCAGTACGATTACAGCATACAGTATTGTTGTCACTGCTACATTTCTGTGATGAACCAGAAATTATTTCCACTACTAATTAATTACCGTTGAGCTCAAAGGTTATATTAATAAACGGTTAACGAATGTGTATTTATGACGACGATTTGTGAGATTGGTAAACTTATGATACGTACGATGGTCTTTCGTTCTACACGGTGCATTTCAAGGTCCTGCACCCATCCGTCGGTAAACTGTACCTGGACTTGTTGCAGTGACCGGAAGTTACTAAACTTCATGAGTGTATGCACTCACTCCAAGAACCGTATGATTATTAATATGCATATAAATAAAGAAGCTATTTTGTGCAAAGATGTCAACTGTAAGAATGCTGTGCATAAACATTTACTCTGCTCCATGTATGATGATATAGTGACTGCTCTGTATAAAAGTGGCACACTGCTTGATAAACAATATAAGCATAAGAAACCTAACATCAGACCTGGCTGGAAAGAACATGTATCCATGTACCATGATGAAGCTCGCATAGCTTATAAATGTTGGGCCATGGCTGGAAGACCTAAACAAGGCCCAGAATTTGAACAGAAAAAATGTGCGAATGCCAGATATAAGTACGCTGTTCGCTTTATAACTAAAAATGAGCAAATGCTAAGAGCAGATTCTTTGGCCAGGAAAATGCTGTGTAATAATACGGCAGATTTTTGGAAAGAGGTGAAAGCTCTTAATAACTGTAAACCATCTCTACCATCAACTGTTGAAGGTGTTTCTGGGGCAGATAACATTGCAGCATTATGGAGACAGCATTACAGTGCGTTGTTTAACTGTATAAAAAGTGAACCATATGAGGACAATCTTGACATGAGTAATGACACAATAAGTGTAAGGACACATGAAGTATATGAAGCCATTCATAGGTTGTCTGATAATAAATCCTCTGGTTTGGATCACATCACTGCAGAACATTTAAAACATGCTAGTGTAAGGCTAGCTCCTCTTTTAGCACTCTGTTTCACTGGGTTTATGATTCATGGCATATTACCAGACTCAATGCTGTGTATTTTACTGGTACCAGTTATGAAGGACAAAGCTGCAAAAGTGAGCTGTTTGGATAATTTAGGCCGATTGCACTAGCCAGTATTTTATCTAAGGTGTTAGAAAGAATCTTGTTTGACAGAGTTAGTGAGTTCATCTCTTCTCTGGATAATCAGTTTGGCTTCAAAGCACGGCACTGACATGTGCATATATGCACTCAAGGAAATAGTCAGTTTGTACAGGGCTAAAAATTCATCTGTCCTCATGTCTTTCATTGATGCCTCTAAGGCTTTTGATCGAGTGAACCACAGAAAACTTTTTGATAAAATGAAGAGATGGGGAGTTCCTCAGTACATCGTGAGGATTCTCTCTTACTGGTACGCTCATCAGAACATGCAGGTTAAATGGGGAAGCAGTATTTCTGCCCCCTTTGGTGTCAGCAATGGTGTTAGACGGGGTGGGATTTTGTCTCCAATTTTATTTAATTTGTATGTTGATGATTTGTCCATACAACTGAGAGCCTGTAACACTGGGTGTATATTAGGTAAAGCACTGATAAATCATCTTATGTATGCAGATGACCTGGTTGTTTTTAGTCCAAGCAGTGCTGGGTTACAGGATCTTCTTAATGTCTGTACTGAATATGGTGTGCAATATGACATTGAGTACAATGCTGCTAAAAGTGCTGTTTTGATATGTAGAACGAAGCAGGATAAACAGCTAAATTTCCCTTTGTTTAAACTGGCACAAAAAACTCTTGAAGTTCATAAAAAGGTGAAATACCTCGGTCACTTTATTACTGAGCAAATGAATGATGATGATGACATATACAGACAACGGTGTAAGCTCTATGTGCAGGCAAATACTATTGCACGCAAATTCAGCTTTTGTTCACTTCCAGTTAAAGTGGCTTTGTTTAAAGCGTATTGCACACCGCTATATACTGCCCCCTTGTGGTCATCCTACAAACAATGTAGCATGCAGAAGCTGCATGTTGCATATAATGATGCGATGAGAATCCTTTGCAGGATACCTAGAAGTGGTAGTGCCAGCCAGATGTTTGTAGCTGTGGGTGTTTGGACTTTTAAAGCACTTTTAAGGAAGCTAATGTTCAATTTTAGAGAACGACTGGATGGTTCGAGTAACAGTATAATTTTAGCACTCACAGATCCGACAGTGAGTGGTTCCCGTTACTCATCCAGTCTCAGAAAGCACTGGTTAAAGTGTTTGTGTATTTATTGATTTATTTTAAGTAATTGTGTTTTATGTATATTATGGTTTTATGTTTTTACAAATGTTTTAGATACTTATTTATATACATATATATATTTAATGGTGTATACCTTGTGTTGGGGGGGGGGGGGGGGGGGGGGTGTTGTGTGTGTGTGTTTTGTTTTTTTTTTGTCTTGTTTTTATGGACATGAAGTCTGCCAATTAAGATTGAATTGAATTATAAAGATCCATTAGAGTGTTCATCATATCGTCCTATATCACTCTTAAATGTAGATTTAAAAATACTGTCAAAAACACTTGCTCTCAGGCTAGAGCAACATCTACCATTGTTAATTTCTCCAGATCAGACAGGTTTCGTGAAGGGTAGGCATGGTTTTTTCAACCTGCGCAGGTTTTTGAACATATTACACACCAAGTCAACTACAACCCCTGAAATTGCCTTATTACTCGATGCTGAGAAGGCATTTGACCGGGTGGAGTGGGATTATCTGTTTTATACTCTGCATAAATTTGGATTTGGCCCTAATTTCATTTCATGGATTCAGTTACTTTACTCCTCACCTATGGCACGTGTTAGAACAAATTCGTTATTCTCTTCTTATTTCCCACTTCTCCGTGGTACGAGACAAGGTTGTCCCTTATCCCCTCTTCTTTTTGCATTATCAATTGAACCACTGGCGATTAAACTGCGAGCTGACAGTTGCATTAAGGGCATCTTCAGAGGTGACCAGGAGCACAAAATATCCTTATATGCTGACGACCTCCTGCTGTATATGTCAGAGCCTTTATGCTCTCTTCCCCGTGCTCTTGCCATTTTTGAATGTTTTGGTAATATTTCAGGTTACAAGTTAAATCTGCATAAAAGTGAACTTCTCTGTGTCAACTCTATAGCCAGAAAGATTTCATTTTCAGGTTTTCAATTTAGCGTTAAATCAGGGTATGTGACCTATCTGGGGGTTAAGGTTACCCACTCATACAAAGATCTTTATGAAAGAAACTTTGTCCCGCTGCTTAAAAATACTGAGACAGATCTTCAGAGGTGGAACAATTTACCACTGTCATTAATTGGCCGCGTCAATTCTATCAAAATGAACATACTTCCCAAGTTCCTTTACTTATTTCAATGTATCCCATGCTACTTACCCAATAAGTATTTTATAACACTGAATAAGCATATCTCTGCATTTATTTGGAATGGCAAAAGTCCACGAATTCGTAAAGATTTCATGCAGAGGACTAGGCCAATGGGTGGATTAGCCTTGCCAAACTTTCAGTCTTATTATTGGGCAGCAAATATTCGTAATATGCTGTACTGGATGAGTAATGTTACTACAGAGACTCCAGCTTGGCTCCAAATTGAGTCATCCAATTGTGGCAAAATTTGCCTATCAGCTTTGTTGAGTTCAGCTCTCCCATTAGAACTATACACCTATAAACGTAACCCTTTGTTGTATGACTCGCTCAGAATCTGGGTGCAATGTAGGAAAAGGTTGGGGTTACACTTAATGTCAATTAAAGCACCTATCTGCTCAAACCATATGTTCCCACCCTCCATGATGGACTCTGCCTTTAAAATATGGGAAAGTAATGGCCTTAGAAATATCAAAGACCTTTTTGTAGATGGGATTTTTGCCTCATTCACGCAGCTCCTGAAGCAGTTTAATGTTCCTCGGCAACATTTTTTCCGCTATTTACAAATTCGTCACTTTGTAACGAGTCGATTTCCTTCATTTCCGGAACTACCTGAGGAAACTTCTTTGGATAAAATTATTAATATAAACGTTCATAAGAGAGGGGCGATTAAAGAAATCTATGCTATACTATTAGATCTTCAATCTCCTTCTCTCTTCATCCTTAAAGCACAGTGGGAGAAAGACCTTGGGATGACTATAACAGATGAGCTCTGGCAATCTTTTCTCCAGAGGGTACACTCTTCTTCGATATGTGCCAGGCATGGGCTCCTTCAATTTAAGGTCCTACACCGATTACATATCTCCAAGGAAAAGTTAGCCAAGTTCTATCCAGGAGCTGACCCTCTGTGTAACAGATGTAAAGCAGAAACAGGTTCGCTCCTTCATACCTTTTGGACATGCCCCAATCTTCATACCTATTGGGTGTCTATATTTAACACTCTGTCAGAGATGTATAACGTTAAATATGAGCCTTCTGCTCTAACGGCTATCTTTGGGGTGATACCTCAAGACATCACTTTGCCAAAATGCTATTCGAATTCTATTGCCTTTGCTTCACTTATCGCAAGGCGCCTTATACTTTTAAGATGGAAGCAGGAAGCTCCTCCCACACATGAACAGTGGCTTGCGGAGCTCATGAGGTTTTTACATTTAGAAAAGATGAGATATACACTGGCAGGTTCAACCACCAAATTTCTTAGGGCATGGCAGCCATTCTTGATGTACATGGAAACATTTAAAATGACCACCTTATCATGACCAGATACCATATCTCTATATCGCTATCATAGCTAACTGTACGCTGAATGTCCCTTATACATTTTATTTTTCTATTTGTTTGTTGTTGTTTGTTTGTTTTTTGTTGTTTTGTAGGGGTTTCTTTGGTTTGTTTGTTTGTTTTTTCCTTCTCTATTTCTGTTATCTTTTGGGGTATTGTAAATACTGAACAGCAAACTACTGTATGTTCAATGTTTTGTTGTTAACATGCTGCTGTGACTGAAAATAAAATTTATAAAAAAAAAAAAAAGATTGAATTGAATTGAATTGAATTGAAATAAATATGCTAAGATGAGATAGCTGACTTCATCTAACTAGCAAATGTTGTCCAGGCTACGTTGGTGATGCAGTTTTTTTTAAATGTGTATGATATTTTTGTCATGCGATTTTAAAGCCGGTCCTACAACCGCATCCAAGAATAACATGCAGCGTATCTCAGAACTGTCGGTGAAAATTATTCTTGGAGCTAGGTTTAATTGAGCTGCATTTTAAAGAGGTGCAATTTCACAATTTGTGTATATTTTCTAAGTTCACTATTTTGTCATGTGTTGAGAAAAACACAGATTTTAAAATTACATGGTCTAATATTTACATTTAGCATAACTGCAACATTATTTTTTCGTTTTTTTTTTAAAGACTCGAAAGGACTTGAAATTCAAAGTTTCAGACTTGTGACTTGACTCGGACTTTTACACCAGTGACTTGAGACTCGACTCTGACTTGCCTGACATTACTTGAGACTTACTTGAGACTTGCAAGACAATGACTTGGTCCCACCTCTGGTAGCAGGCTGTACCAGCTGCTGTAATGTGAGCTCCAGCTGTCAGGTCTTGAACCCAGACACACAGCTTAGTGTGTAGGAGAGTGCAGCTCTGTAGTCATAAACACACAGCAGCAGATTACAGGTCACACGCTCCACTGAGACGGCTTTTCCTTCGCTCGCTCCTTCTGTGGGTCGTCAAACTACAGCTTACCAGCTCTGGGACTTCTTGGAGTTGTAGGGTGTGTTCGCTTCTTACTCCTGTCTCTCGACTGAAACTCAAAGCTACCCCCGCCACTCTGTTTCCTGTAGGAGGGACTACAAGGAGGAAGCAGCAGGAGATCTGCTGCTGTGAAAAACTTTCTTCTGTTTGTCAGAGATCAAGTCTTTATCAGGAAAATCATTGCAGACATTAACATTTGAATACTTCAAAGTAAAAAACCACAAACCTGCCTGGTTACACATATATGACTTAAGTATTTACTGTGAGGAGGCAAACAGTCCACAGATGAACAGATCAGGTGTGGGAAGTTTAAGACAGCCTGCAGGTTAAAGACGTGTACACTGCTCCAAAACATTCAAAGAAGACTTGTTCATCAGAGCTTAGGACCGTGTCAGTTACACTTCAGAGATATTGATCTGGTCAGTTAGCAGAAAGGGCTGTTAAACTAACAGCAGGGGGCAACACTGAGGAACCTGAAACAGGAACAGCTTTACAGGTGGAGGCACCTGACGTGGTTCACTCCTCAGCGTTTCTAACTCGGATCAGTGTCCTGCTGGGAATCTGGGATGACACCTGGAGTCCAGCTGTGGAATAATCACACGGTGTCCTCCCACTCACAAGTCCGGATCTGTGAACTGTGTCTCACAGCCAGTGTCCAACACCTGGCACAAGCTACGCTGTGGCATACAAAGACACAGGTGAAACCAGCCATCACCTGAATGCAAGGAAGTGTCCACTCCCACCGCTGTCCAAACTTTCATACTAGATTTCATTTCTTTGTAATCTTCTTGCCAGTGATTCCAACAGGAAATCTAGAATCACCAGTTAGCCCCACCCACTAACAGATGTCTCTGGACCGTAGGAGGAAGCCAGCCAGGAAAACACGGGAGAACCTGCAGACTGTCCTCCTGTCTCCAGCGGACAGGTCGGCCTGGATGAAGCAGGGACACACCGGTGCCAAACAGATGGATGAAAACAAACGTTACGGACTCCAAACGTACTGCAAAAACTGTTTCTCACAGAAATGTCCCACGAGAAGCGCAACAGTGAGCATTGAACTACATACAGCAGTACAGCTGGTGCTATGGTGGGAGCTGCAGACGCTGAACCAGGACCTTCATTTGGTCTCCTTAAAAACAGAAACAGTAGCTCCACCTACTGGACATTATATCCCTAAGTTAACCAAAAATAAATAAATGGTAAATTTCCTGTATTTATATAGTGCTTTACTAGTCCCTAAGGACCCCAAAGCACTTTACATATCCAGTCATCCACCCATTCACACACACATTCACACACTGGTGATGGCAAGCTACATTGTAGCCACAGCCACCCTGGGGCGCACTGACAGAGGTGAGGCTGCCGGACACTGGCGCCACCGGGCCCTCTGACCACCACCAGTAGGCAACGGGTGAACAGCGATGGCAGCAATAATGTGTTTGATTATCTTCTAATCCTGATTTGCCAACACGTTTAGCTGTCAGCTGTTCCCGATGCTTCAGCAGCTCGTCAATAAGAACACAGACGCAAGTTCATTTAAAGCTCTTTACCTGAAACGCAGCAACAAGTCAAACTGAGCTGAGAGCATGGACACGTCACAGGTCTGATCACTGCAGAGCACTCATCCTACTCAGCCGCTGTTCTTTAATGTTACAACTTTGTTCTTATTTTGGTTAAACTGGTGTTTACAGTACAGCTGCAGCTCCACGTGACTGTTACCTGTCAGAAGGTAACATCCACCTGTGTTCAGTATCAATGAATGTGGATACCTGTTCACGTCATTTGTGGGACAGCAGAGAGAAGACAGACGAGGCTTTCAGCATGTTACCTTTACAGTCCAAAGCGTGTTCAGTGTTTCCTCAGCTGTAAATTAACAGAATTAAAGGCTGAATACTTTGAGCCCCATGAAGGAGACCATCAGCTGTTAGTGTGGGACTGTATGCAGTTATAGAGGTTAGGATCTGTAACGATCCTCACACACACTGCTCACACTTCAGTATAACTCCTAACACCTGTGGTAAGATTAATGTGTCCAGTCTCAAGTGCAACTGGACACCACGTTAGAAAACCTCCCCCAGACTTGATGTGCGATTTCATGTTCAATGAAGACAAAGCCACGCTCTCATCACTTTTGTAATCAAAGCCATCTTTATTGATTATGTGGGCACAGAGAGCAGCCTCAGACTGCGTGCAGGGCCCTCCAGCGGGCCAGAGGGCCTCTGTTGGGGATGTATTTGACCCCACAGCCATCAGGAATCAGACGCTTCTCGGCCATCATGTCATCAAAGTCACAGGCGTTGAACTTGGTGAAGCCGTACTTCTTGGAAATGTGGATCTGAGGGCGAGAGCACAGACATGGGTTCAGCCTTTCAGTACACTTACTTACACTAAGTCCCTGATGAAGACACATTTTGTCTCAGTGGTCCCTTAAAGCACTCAGCACCTCCCAGCTGAGGACATACACAACCAAAGAGTCAGTGTCTGCAGCCTTTGCACACCAGAACCGCACCACAGCGAGACCGGTCGGCTTAATAAGCTGCAGAGGACTCACGTCACTTTACATTTATTACAGCAGAAGCTTTGGGAGCGTTTACCTTCTGACGACCAGGGAACTTGAACTTGGCTCTGCGCAGAGCCTCCACCACGTGCTCCTTGTTTTGGGCCTTGGTACGCACGGACATGATCACCTGACCGATGTGCACGCGGGCCACGGTGCCCTGGGGTTTACCAAAAGCACCACGCATTCCAGTCTGGAGCCTGCCCGACACAAAACAAGAGGATTACAGGATGAGCCAGACTGCGCTCAGTGCAGCAGGGCTACGGGTCAGTCAGCCTCTCACCTGTCAGCTCCAGCACAGGACAACATTTTGTTGATGCGGATGACGTGGAAGGGGTGCAGACGCATGCGGATGTGGAAACCGTCCTTACCGCAGGTCTTCACCATGTACTTGTTAGCACAGATACGGGCAGCTTCCAGAGCTACAGGGGTTGAAGCACAACATGCATGAAGTTATAGGCACCGCTGTTTGTGTTTGCCAACAACCCTGACTGACTGCAGCATTAACACGAGCCAGACAAACTGAGGAGGAGGGGCTTACTGAGGTCATCACACGAGTGAGAGCTGTGCTCTGACGTCTCTCTGAACCCAGGACTCGAACGCAGTCAAGACAAACTTTACTGTTCTAACCTGGAACCTTTACTTTCCCCTAAGACCCAACACTGCAGCTACCAGGCTCAGTGCATCCTCTAACAGTAACGTACTCATGCAGGCAGCAGTGCATGCTTCCTTACTGAGTAACGTGCTCAGGGTGTGGCTGAGCAGCCTTCCTCCTGTTACCCACTGTGATACAGCAGACCCTCCACAGACGAGTCACACATTAGCACCAAGTCTATCTGCCTGATGCACTGAACCTGTGACGAGCCCAGTTTAACGTTCCTGGTGCCAGTAAGCAGCTGTGGCCCAGTTTAACTGGCTCCTTCCTCATATACACGAGTCTTTATGGAGCAGCTTTAAAGCTCGCAGAGAGTGTGTGTGCTGTATACTAGGATAGTTTTTATATTTAATATACAAGCTGTTACATTAGGTTACAAACATCTCACAGCTATACAATAGTTTCCCACAGTAGTAATCAGTACCCCCCCCCCCGAACAAACACTGGGAACAGCCAGTGATCTAAACTGGAAAACGAGACTGGCTCATTCAGCTATAACACCTCTAACAAAACGTTTAAAGCAACCTGGTCTTTTAACCACAGAGGCCATCGTCTCACTGTCTTTATCAGTAAACTGCACTCACGGGCCAAAGTGTGCTCCTACAAAGAAGCACACACGTTACCAACAGGTGTGTTAGTCGTGGCTCCTGGTCTCCTCACCTTCTGATGACAGCTGCTCGTACTCATCAGAGACCATGTGGCCGCACAGGGGGAACTCATCCACCTTGGCCTTCTTCCTGCCCAGGTCAAAGATCCTGATCTTGGGGTCTGATGAGAACAGAAGAGGAAGGATAAGAACACTGAAACTCACGTCTGCATCAGCGAGACCAACTCATGGGCTTTTCCATCAGCGCCTACTCGGATCGACTGGAGTCACCTGACGCAGCTGTCGTCATAGCAACACGTCCCGAATAAACGTGTGACACGAACACTCCAACAAAGGTGGATGTGGAGAACATACCTGCTGCTCGGCCTGTGGCACGTCGTCAGACTCGGGGAACGAGACGCTCTCGTGATGCTACTGCCCAGCCAATCGGCGGCCTGCAGTCTGATGACATCACATTTTACTGCCTGCTCGGATCGTTTGAAACCCGGGCCAAGCAGGTACGATAAAGGTACCTTTATAGTACCTGGTACTACTATGACCTAATGGAAAACCGTGCTGAGCCGATCTGAGTAGGTACCAATGGAAAAGCAGCTTTAAAAATGAAACAATGATGACCAACTAATTAATTGTGAGCCACACAGCAGCAGCATTTTGTCTCAGTGGTCCCTTAAAGCACTCAGCACCTCCCAGCTGAGGACATACACAACCAAAGAGTCAGTGTCTGCAGCCTTTGCACACCAGAACCGCACCACAGCGAGACCGGTCGGCTTAATAAGCTGCAGGAGTCACAGCAGCCCACTGTGACAGTTCGGTCCAGAGGGGTGACCGTGATGTCACCTGAACATGGTCCCACTGAAGTGTTACAGACTGAAACAGGAAACATGGAGAACGTACCAGGCACACCCCTGCAGAAGCGGGACTTGGGGTACGGCTTGTTCTTGCAGTACCTGTAGCTGTGAGAGGAAACACGTCACCAACACTGAATCTTAGTGTAAGAGGTGGACAATCTAACAACCCTTCAGCCAGCACGCTGGACCACATCAATCACATGCTGGCTACGCAGCTGTAACACCATCTGATTGACTGTAATCACAGAGTTTATGATGTCAGAGCAGGAAAGATGAGACAAAAACTAAAAAAGCCAGAGTCTGTTCAGACACACATTTATCCTGTGATGTCTGACCTGTAACCAAGTATTCTTCATAAAACGACAATTATCCCTTTTATCTGATTGTTCATCAGCGAAACCTGCTTGAAGCATAGCAACAACGTGTGTCTGACCCCAACCACGTCTATTTAAAACTAACAGCTAAATATAAAAGTGTCTTCTCCTAGCGGGTGTTTTAAAGCAGGACAAACAGGAGAACATACTGCAGCCTATCCTTGAGTCAGTAACACAAACTGATTCACACCGACGATCAGGACATTTCCTGTTTTACAGACGTTAAATCAAAACCAACAATTTATTTATAAAAGAAACCGCGCAGTGAGGACTCTCACAGTCAGGTGACCTTCGTGGGCTTATAACAGGGTCAGAATATTTGGTGACGGAATTATTTTATACCACAATAAACTGTGACTCGGAGCTTTTAAGTCTCTTCACGGCTTCAAACAGACTCTGGCTGGGGCTGAAAGTAGTAGCATTTAGCTTGTACTGTTATCGCACCGTGCTAGCGTGCCCCGTGAACGGACTGCTTTACGGCGCTCGTTGTGAACACAACATTTAAATGGACTTCACAGTGTAGGACGACAGAAACGCCGGGTTTTATAGCACATATTATTATTTTTATTCTTATTCCTCAGGCCTGGGGCAGGCCAGCACCGTGCACATGGCGCCGAGCAGGAGCCGCTGCCATTTTCCTCTGAAACACTCGCTCGGCCCTTCGCTCAAACGGGGTCAGAAAATGACTTACCAGCGGGCTGGTCGGCGGCCCATGGTTGCAATCTGGAAATTAACGAATAAAAACAAGTTACTAAACTTAATCTGGACAAAGATAAGTCAAAAAACAGCTTTAAATTAACCGGTATGATGGAGAGCCGAAGAAAACGCGACCTCACCACGCACTCACCTAATGGAGGAAAGGAAGAAGACGTCACTTCCGCTTTGTCATATGGACAGAATGGTTCACGAGGGAAATTTTTATATTCATGTACGCGTTATTTTTGCTTCAGCGTAGTTTTATTACAACAATAAATGATTACTATATGGATTTTATTTAAAAACACAGTTGTAAAAATTCATTTAAGGGCTCTTAACGAACACCAAGTGAATGCTGGGAAGTGTAGTTGTATGCAACGTCAATGAGGCGGGTTAGCTACATTTAATTCAAACATAATTTTATTTAGTAGAACATACTGTAAATCTTCTCTGAGCCCAGACTCATTTAAAATGGAATCAGAGAAGATTTACAGGCCAGGAATACATTACATTAGGATTAAACAAGAAATCTATCTGTGCTCAGAGAAAATATAATATTTGTAGAATCACAGCCTATTGTCTGACTTGGTATCAGTGTGGTCCTCTTCCAAAAGTCTAGCAGCTGATCTCAGTTCACAGACATTTGCTGACTTTTGTTAGAAGAAGAGGAGACGCTACACAGTAGCAAACTTTTTCTCAAATGTTGTTGCCATCAAATTCAAAATACAGGGCAAAAGTCTCAAGGAAGTCTGACAGTGTTACTCTGCTACTCTTAGTATTTAAACTGTCTTTGAATAAGCTGGCTGGGAAACACAAGGCCCGGCCCTGGAGAACTGGGAAGCACACAGATCAGGTTTCTGGAGACCTGGCAGAAACAGAATTCATACTGTCTGAGGCTGGCACAGAAACGAAATTAGCAAAGGCTCCGTGGCAACCTGGGGCAGCCTCCAGCTGGGGCGGCTGTTGGAGCACCACTGGAGCAGCCTCTGGATCCGTGACAGCCTGAGGTGGCCTCTGGGGCAGCCACTGCATCCAGGGCAGGCTGTGGCACCCTCCAGTGTGTCAACACAGACAACCACTGGCACTCACATTCACACGCATTCTTTCCAGTGTCAGTAACTACAGCTTACAACTTTTTCACTTACTTTTCTGCCACTGAACAAATGTTTTCTTGCAATTCACAAGTTAAAAATTTTCAGTTAATATCTCAAACTTATTCAGAAGTAAATCTAAATGTAAACACAGCCAGTGAGTAGGTCACAGACTTACCTACAGAGTGGAATAACTGTTTTCATTTCCAGTGAAGCTGTGCAACATCACATCCGCCGCACTAACAAAACTAGACAGATTATCTATTTACATGTATCAGCAGTGAAAAGGCGTGCACATCCTTTACCTGCAACAATAATTCTGTTAGCTCAGTGTGTAGTGAAAATCAGCACGTTCCAAGGCCATTCCGCCGGTTGGCCAATAGGGGGCGCTATCATACCATATGTCTCGAGTCTCCTTCACTGTACCCTTCTTTGGCTAATTCCTAAAAGGAACAATGAGCTCATATCTGAAGTTTTGTTAATAGAGAACAAATGTTCTGTTGCTAAAGCATGTGAGGAATCCGAGCTTTCGTCTTACTCCAACATAACTCGACATAACAAGGAGTGTTCAGCAGTGCAGGACCAGCTGAAGGTTGGTCATGCTTGGGTCTGGCTCGTACAGGCTAGTACAGGCATTATCACATGCCTGTGAGATTCCTGACTCATCATGTGCACACGGCGTTTGTTAAAGTTTTATCCTTTTGCAAGTAGATGTATTTAGGAAGTGGCAAAACACTGCCACTCCCTTGTGACTCTTTCAAAAACGCCCATGAACTCTTTCTGATATCCCCCTATAGCCTCGTGTGAAGGTCAGCTATGAGTTCTCTATCTTGTATGTTGATTCTGTTTTGTTTGAATTTGCTCCTGACTCTGGCGGAGCTAAAGGCCAGTGATGACGGCGGGACGATGGAAAAGGAGCAAGGACCAAAAATGGTGCTACAGTATGTGCGCACACACACACACACACACACACACACACACACACACACACACACACTGTAACAGAAATAGACCAGTCGTTTTCAGGCTTTAAGGCATCCCAGGTTGCAAAATAAAAAAGGTGCTTCTGTTTTAGTACAAGTACTGATACAACTGATGGTCCTGTTCTAAGACGACTCTTTGTATTACCCACAGATGATGTTTGTGAGTTAAACAGGCTGTTCATATGCCAGCATCGGCCTTCGCTCCCATTAGTATCTGAAAGTCTGATTTCTCATAGATGCTAATTTGAAAGTGCTAGCTGATATCCTTTCTATCTCATTAGCATGTTAGTGAGACTTTTCTTTCTAACATGCTAGCAGGCTTATCAAAAACATGTTTTGCATCAAAGCTGGCCAACAAGGAGGTTAATAAGAGGAAGCATTAGCTGCCATGATCAATCACAGTAGCTTGCTTACTTGCTAATGCTAACTCTGTGTACACACAATGCACAGAAACCACAGCCAGCAGCAGGTTGCCTTCCATGCTGGTCAATCATCAGTTTGCACATATGTGCTAACAATCAGAAACAAAGCTCCTGGCCTCTCACACTGAGGCGTAGTTTCCAACGAGATGCAAAGCAAATGATGCTTCCAGTGACAATAGCCAACTGTGTGCACAGATTTAATTTAAAGAGTGGACACACATGTGTGAGAAACTTTTGGAAAGTTATTAATGAAACCTACTGTTGTTCTGCTATGGATAGCTGTGGGTCATCTATGAATTAGAAGGTCGGTAAACTGATCCCCAACATGACCAATATCTCCCCGTGGGTGTGAGTGTGAACGTTAGATAAACTGCCTCACCGTGGATTGAGGTGTTGAGGCTTGTAGTAAAACGTGCTACATAAATATTAGTCCATTTACCATGATGAACAGAGAAAATATCTAGAGATCCTTTTTCTTCTTTTTGGAGCAGGCTGTAGGCATGATCATTTCTGCTATAATTTTTGCTCTGGCTTCATTTTTCAAAAGTTGCCACTTTGTCACCTCATGAAGTGTCTCAAGACTAAAGCCAGTGCAACGTACCACTGATGGCACCACTGCATACTTGCTTCAAAGCATCAGATGTTATTCAAATATCTCAACAAGAGGAACTAACTCAGACATTTAACTAAATTCATTGGCTGAATCTGGGTCATTTTAGGAATTACTGCTGTTCTGATAGGTTCAGAAGTCTGTGAAGCCTTTGACCACTAACTGACCAACCAAGTTACCAGTAAACTAATCTTATTATTCCAGATATTATTCCGACTCCTTCGGAGACGATTGTGCCATATGATTAAAAACGCACAAATGTTTAAAAGTTGACTTTGTACCTCAGCTAAGGGACGTGTTAAACCTTACTTTCAGAGTAATTCTACCCCCGTCTGCGGTTGTGGAATTCCCCGTTGATTCTAAATCAGGATTCCTTGAGTGCTGTGTGTTTCTTCTATAATGTCTCTGCTTGCAAACTGCAAATCAATTTTCTGAATTCAACAGTCCTCATGGTTCCTTCGATATGCTAAAGATGCCACAATCACCACAAGGGACATTGCAAGTCGCAGCTTGCACACTGCAAACTGAACTTCAGATGCAAACCAACATGATGCCACAGCTCGTCCTTTATATTCTGTCTATGAATTCTGTTTTCATGCTGTTTCCCGCCTCATATCTTCAGACACAAGAGTCAGATCATTCTCTCTGTCTACTCCTCCAAAGGTAAAAAGCTTAAAGTCTGAAGAAATACAGTGAATTATTAGTGTGTTTGTATTAGAATACATAAGGAGGACTGCAACAAGCAGAAGACGGCAACAATCATGTTGTCAAAACAATTGCTTTTTCTGTGGTTTCGTGGCTACATGCTGCTCTCTTGGCAACCCAAATAAAGAAATACACTATCGAGTTGTTCATTCTGCCAACCACACCCTCGCACACTGACACAGTTATGTTTCCATCACTACAGAAAATACTGAACGACTTCTTCTTTTATAAAAACCGACCCTGGCCCTGACTCCCACATGCTTCACTCTAACACTCCACTAGGTGTTTGTCTATAAAAGGGATTTTAGCGCCCACAGTGTGACTGTGTAAAAATAAAGTATGTCCCCACAACATGCCCAATACAAATATACACACACACACACAAAATTACACACTGATCGGTGTGGCTGCTGTAGGGTGTGGTAGGTGACACACTGTGTGCTGATGTTAAAACGGAAACGTGCTGGGAGGTGTATCTGTTAGAGTGTGCTGCCTAGAGCTCAGGGCCATCTATGCTCTTCATCAGTCTGAACACTCCGTGGCCAAAGAAGAAATCCCACTGAGAATAAGCTCTATGTGTTTGTATTTATACGATTATGTCAAAATGAATGTGATGCCTTGTTTCACAGCAACATGTTACTCCAAGGATCCAGGAACCATGATGGTGTATAATGGTAACAGTTACTATTAGAGAGACATATGTCTGTGAAGGTTCTCAGTCATCCAGGTCATCATACTGGACTTCTTTAAGTTGCTTGAAGACGTTTCACCCCTCATCTGAGAAGCTTCTTCAGGATGCATCTAAGGATAAAGGACACTCTTTCGAGGATGCCAACGTTTACATTTTGGACAGAGGACAGATGGTTTGAAAGAGGAGTAAAAGAAGCCATCTATGTCCACTGTGAGCGACCATCTTTGAACAGATGCGGTGGTTTACGACACCAACTGTCTGCCATCTATAATCCAGTTTTGAGATCCCTCCCCAGACGCCTTAACGCCCACTCACATCCTGGGCCATTTGACCTCAGGAAATGGCATGATAAGGTGGGGCCAGGTTTGACAATGAGCTCACCCGAAACTCTGGCTGATTGGGACCCACACCCGTTTTCATACCTTGGCTCAGATGATTAGATGATCATCAGGGGGTCCTTTTGTCCCTCTTTTGGGGGGAAACTCCCACTGGGTTTAAATCTGGGACTATCCGCCATTTGACCTTAGAACTGAAGAAGCTTCTCGGATGAGAGGTGAAACGTCTTCAAGCAACTTAAAGAAGTCCAGACGCTTTTCTTTGCAAGCTCCTTTGATTAGAGAGACATCAGAATGAGAGGTGGGCGGGTCACCTTTCAGCTGTCAGTCAGTGAGCTGTGGTCCACTCAGTGTCGTCACATAAAATCTGAAACCTTCACCGTTATCAGAAGGCTGAGGAAAGCTGGCTGCTGCCACGTGAGCAGCAGCTGCACTGTGACATGTGTCGATTAACACAAATGAGTAAAGCATGCAGGCTTCTGAATGCTTTCGGATGAGAGGTGAAACGTCTTCAAGCAACTTAAAGAAGTCCAGACGCTTTTCTTTGAAAGCTCCTTTGACCATGCAGGCTTCTCCATGCAGCAGCAAGTGTTCTCAGGTTCAGTGCTTGTTTGCATGTCAGTCATATTCTGGTACAAACAGTTCCTAGTTACCACACAGCAGTCACAGGACCCACATAGCCTTTGGGACAAGAATCAAGTCCGTGTCGTCAGTTTGATCATGAGAACAGTAAAGGTTCAGTGTGAGTTAAAGTTCAGCCAGTTGCTCAGTTTGCTGAGTCTCGACACCACCTTTGATCACTTTGTTCAGATGTTTAAGCTCAGACAAAGAATAAGGATTAATACTGACTCCTCAGCAGGTTGCCTCGATGATGCACTGCCCAGTTTCACATTAGCGTCTGTGGGCTCGTCCTTTCTGCTCGCCCCTCTGCATTCATCCAGGGGCAGAGCTGGTTATGACGTGGTTATACTGTCTCACTCAGTTCCTGACTTTCTGGGATTTGTTAAGTTCAAACCTTTCAGCTCTCAGGTCAACACTCAGACCTCGAGGTAAGATAAACGCCCAACATTTATCTTTGAGACACTACATGTAGTACATTACTATTTTGGACCATTTGCTAATAAAACCACACAGATAGATAAACCTCCGGGTTGGCTGGGATTTTCCAGTGTGGATGTGAAAGTGTGTGGTTTCTGATAACACATCAGGGTATTTACCCACTTAGTTTGCAGGGTCCCTCACTACACAACTGGATTTGAAAAACTGTAAGAATGCAAAAATGTTAAATGTGAGGCTTCATAACGGCGCGGTGGTGGTTAGCACTGTTGCCTGATCCAAGAAGGTCCTGGGTTTGAATCCACCATCTGGTCGAGCTTGCGAGTGGGGTCAGGTTCATTAGTGATTCTAAATTAGGCGTGATTGTGAACTGTTTTTTCTCTGTGTGTTTGCCCTGTAACAAACTGGTGACCTGTTCAGGGTGTACAGTTCCCATTGCCCTGTGGCAGCTGGGATAGCCCCCCACGGCCTCTTCATTTACTACTGCGAATGCAGGTAGTTTACCCCACACATCAGCATCACATGGTCCCCAGAGGAAAGGTTGGCACACAGCGCTCTCAACAGTGGGGATTTCTGCTGATTGTGCATTTGATGCCCACATGTTGTTGACTGGGAAGTGAAAACAAAGTGTTGCTACAGAGACTGGGAGCAAGAAAAACAGAAACAAATGAATCTGACTCACTCCTGCTTGGTCATCTTCCTCATCACTTGTTTGTTCTTCATGTTTGTCCATTGGTGGCCTCACATATCAGCCAGCATCACAGGGAAAAGCAGGCTGAGAGAGTAACTGCGCCGTCCTCTGTCACACATATTTAGCAACGTTTCCAAGTAAAGGCTGATCATATTGCAGTCACATCTCCTGAATTCTGTTGAGACATATCCACCCCTACTGACACTTTCATTCTGCTACGCATTCATGTGTCGTTACAGCAAAGGCACCAAAATTATTTGGCTCAATCTGAAAATAAAAGTAAACTCAGTAAACAGAAGTAAAGCGTATGTTATAAATCTAATACAGACTGATAGAGAGGCTCTTTTCTACATGGCTTGGGGAGGACGTTGAACCTCGGCTGTTTATGTTAAACTCTGTTGTGTGTGTGTGTGTATTTGTGTGTGTGTGTGGGTGAATGAGAAACACATTGTAAAGCACTTTCTAGAAACGCAGAGGTTAAAAGGTTCTGTCTGAGTGCATACCATGTACTGCATGTGTGCCTCTCTCTCCCTGCTGGTCGTGTCTCTGCAGGTCTGTGTGTCAGGCTCAGCTGCTTCAGTAATGAGATCATATGATGTCATGCTGTTCACGAAGGAGCAGCCTCCTGATTGGTCTGCTTGAATCCTGAACCCCAAATGTAGGTTACAGAGAGCCTCCCAGGAAACACACCTACCACAGCGCCGTTAGTCTGAAGCTTTTAGTCTGGTTTCTTTAGTTAGTCAGCAAACATCATTTTAGCATAGCCACTGTAGTAACATACACACAGTGTACAGTCTGAACAGCTGCAGACATGATCTTAGTTAAAGATCACTCTCCAACAAAGCTCAGCGTCTTTGATTTTTAATAACAGTGTAGTTATAATTGTCATCTCTGTTTGTCTGTCGCTAGCATACCTTCCATTCAATCATTTTTTTAGCCATAACATATTAACGTTACACCTTCCAGTATCCTCGTGCTTTTACTCCAACACCTTGTCCTTTAAACACTAAAGTACAGCTCATCGTTTGCACAGAGTGGATCACACTGTAGCACAGACTGCATCTGCCCTGATGGTGAGTTTGAGACTAAAGAGGAGTTGGATACGCTCGCAGGTTAAAGTGCATGAAAACCATGTTTAGTTACCACCTTTATGATTACAGCAGGAAGCTCATTTCTTTTAAAGTTCACTCTGAAACTTGGAGTAAGAATTGTTTCAATAAGCTGTAACAGCTTTCTGCAAGCCTTCACCTCTGCTCACTCACTGCACTTTAGAACCATGTTTGTGATTTTGGGAACTTTGGACCATTTAAATGGAAGAATTTGACAATCTGACAGCACGCCAGTGGTGGGTGACAGTCCAGTATTTTATTACTCAGTCAGTCAGTAAATGGCCTGCATTTGTATAGCGCTTTTCTAGTCCATAGGACCCCAAAGCGCTTTACACTACATTCAGTCATTCACCCATTCACACACTGGCGATAGCAAGCTACATTGTAGCCACAGCTGCCCTGGGGCGCACTGACAGAGGTGAGGCTGCCGGACACAGGCGCCACCGGGCCCTCTGACCACCACCAGTAGGCAAACACGGGGTTAGTATCTTGCCCAAGGATATTTGGCATGTAGATGGGATCGAACCGCCGACCTTCTGATTAGTGGCTGACCTGCTCTGCCACCTGAGCTACAGCCACCCAGCAAAGGTGATATAATACCCTTAGAGGTGCACAGCACTCAGAGAACCCTGCACTTCGATCTGTGGAAGGATGCTGCAGAAGTAGAAGTTGCAGGGAGGAATAGATTTCTAAGTTCTTAGTTTGAGGCTCAGCAGATTCCTGAGAATTTTAAATGGAACTTGACTGATACTGTGTGCAGGTATGTAATGTGATGAAACCTGATATGTTTGGGCTGGATGGGTTTTGTGCTTTGAATTATACAGTGAATGTGTCATTTTGTCTCTCTGTGCAGGCCAGGGCCTATGATATGCCACAGCTTAAAGGCAGCAGAGTTGCAGAGGCTGGAGTGACCACTGGCTATCTACTTGCAGGGTGGTGGGTCTCAGAGGACAACTGCTAACCCTGTTGAAGTCATCATGTGGAGTGCTACTGGTGTTGTGGCATAGCTGGCTCTGGCCTTGGGACTGTGTGTTTTTACTTGATTCGCATATGGGACACTGGACTGTTTTATCTTTTATCTTTGGATAATTGTGTCAATAAATTATCTTTTAGAAGTTTATTGACTGTCATCTTTTTGCCCTGCTGAGACGGTTGGTCAGACCTAGAATCTTTTGTGTGTGTTACAATCTGCTCACATTCACACTGAGTGATGAGATAACAAACACTTGGCGTAAACCACGAGTGTGGGGCACAGTGGCTAACCAATCAACCTGCAGCCCAGCACTGCCATCATGGTCACATGGTTAGAAGATAACCAAAGACAGGCAGCAACTAAAAGCAATGCTTCACCCTCTGCTCCTCTCTTTACCTTTACATCCTGTATCACGTCCATTAAAGAGCACATACAGTCACACCCATACACACAGGGAATGCATCTTTGTCAAATACTTTAGGCCCTGCTCTCCATCACCATGTGTTTCATTTAACATGAGCTTCCAGCGAATCCTCGATGCAGGTCAGGGCCTATATTGCGACATACGCTCATGCAGTGGAGCTGAAATGATGACTGTCAGACTCACACGGTGAATGAGTCACGCAGGTGTGATGTGATCCTGTACCTGTGATGTAATGCACGTTACTCACACCACCTGGGTGACCCACATTTACTCACAAGTGACTGAGAAGTCCTAGAGCCAGCAGGGTTCATGATGAAACATCATTCTGTCTGTAGCTGAGGTGTGTGTGTGTGTGTGTGTGTTTATGGGGGACAGCACATGTGTAGATGCTGCATACATGACAAGAGAAATGTTCCAGATTTAATCCCAGAGAGGGAAAAAGGGGGCAGATAACACTAAGGAGGGAGGCTGAGAGGTGGATCAGTCATTCATAGCTGCTCCACAGCCACATTCCTCCCCCCTTATATGGACAAAACTACTGGACCCCATCTCTTCATCTCTGTGTTGAATACAGAAATGCAGAATCCGCACGTTTTTACCCCGTGATCAAATGTAAGACCTGTGATTTCTAATGGACGATCGTCTATACTGTTTCCCCTTTGGAACAAAAACAGCACTGTTTGCACCCTGGCTGAATGCAGTGCTATCCACAGTACATCTCTCTGCATCGTTGCAAACCTCTGTTTGTTTGCTTTGCTCCTTTCCTCACTGGCCTGGTCGCCGCCGCTCACCAGAATCTCTCTGTTTAGATGAGTTTGAGAGTAGAAGACCCAAGAGAGGCGCGCTGGTCCTCAGGGAATCCAACAGTGCTGTGTGCTCGGGCCGACAGCCAGAAACATGGAAAAAAATAAGCAGAGTAGAAACACAATGGGGAGGGCTGTGTGCTGGAAGCTGGGGGGGTTAAAATCACAGGCAGGCTAAATGAGACAGAGAGGAGGCTAACATAGACGGGGGAGAGAGGAAGGGAGAGCTTACCTTAAAAGGCTGTGTCGACGGAGAACGTGTGTGTGTGTGTGTGTCTGCATGTGTGTGTGTGTGTGTGTTTTAGCTACTAGTAATAGAGTCTTGTACTCTAATTCATTCAGCTAAGCCACGCCTCCATTTAAAGAGTATAAATCTGCATAGATAGCACTCTATCCACCTGGAACGCACACACACACACACACACACACACACACACACACACACACACACACACACACACACACACACACGTCTCTGAGGACAGAGACTCCACAGACAGCTTTGGTACTTTTACTGTAACTCACTTGTGCAAATTGTGCGTGTCCTGATTACATCACACACACACACACACACACACACACACACACACACACACACACACACACACACACACACACACTCATCCTCCCTGAGCCCCATCCAGTCATTTCCCAACAGGAACTGAAGATCTGGGAATAAGTCCAGAGTTCTCTCACGTTCTCTCTCAGCGCTGCTCTCTCCTCCAATCTGAGGGATTTTCTTAATATGGCCAGAAAGGGAGTGAAAGGAGGCCGAGCGAGAGCTCGAGGGTGGAAAGCAGTTCAAATGTCCGTGTTCCAGCTGTCGTCATGGCCAAACTAGACCCGTGTTAAACTGTTGTAGTGTACACGGCTGAGTTCACCAGAAACACACTAAGACTCTTAAGGTCAGAGTGATTAACTTTGAGAACCAACCTGAAGCGACTGCATTTATTCTGATGAGGTCACATCACACATGTAACTGCAGACTTTAAACAGGACCAGTGGCACTGTCTTTCTACAGCGCAGGGATGGCTGTTTGTCTTTTCTGTGGCACGCAGCCTCAGCAACAGCTCGTTGATAGTTTTTGTTTTTGTGATGTTTCTTCAATCCAGCGTGAACGATGAATGAAAATAGCACGTTCTTAATATTTGTGACAAATTTCATATAAAAATATTTGTAAAGTATTTTTCTGAAATATAACTATTTGTCTCTCAGAAATTGTCCCGAGTCGTCCTGTGTAGTGTGACATTTTTCATTTGTGTGTCCAAACAGAAAATATGGGACTTTTCAGATTTTAAGCAGCCAGTACTCTGACTTTTGTAAAGCTTCCTGTTGCCCACAGGCTGAATACTGTTTAAGTTCGTCCACTGCAGCCACCAGTGAGGGTGAAGTGTACAGGTAACCTTTTCACAGCAACCCACCCACGTTCTCATAACACAGTCCAGCCTCACAGTGTGAAGACTCAAAATAACCAGCCTCAGTATGGAAGTATAAACATAACAAATCAAATTAAATGTCCCATTTGAACTTTGTGAAACATAAAGTGGATTAATTATGTAAGAAGCAGAAGAAGAACACCTGGATCCACAGGCACCTAACCCCAGCACAGATGAGGGAACAGTGACCGACAAGTTGTAGCATATGTGAAGCTGTTGAAAGGCTCCAGATGATGACATCATTGAATATACAGAGTATGAAAAGCTGCTCTAAAAGCCAAAGGAGCTACTGTGAGGAATGTGACTAACTCAACATGTTGAGCTTTGTTTGACACACTCTGTGCTCCTCGTTTGACAGAGTGCTGTGGAAAAGCCTCGTGCCACCCTTCCCTTCCTTGTGTTTTACTAGGAAAATGGGAAACGTGCATGTGTGCCGAAACCTTTGCAAACATTTTAAAAAAATCAACATAGGAGGCAAAAACTGAGCCAATATTTGTTGTGACCAAATGTATGTTTCAAGACATCCTGAACACGCTTTGATTTCTTTAAGCAGCCTTCAGGAATATTTCATAAGAGATGTTGTTCTTTGAAAGTCCAGCGTTGTGTTTTTGTCAGACTGTAGCCTGTGGTCCACGGTGTCGTTCTGCACCACTGCACCACCACCACTTCTTTCAAAGATATTATAAAAACTCACAGATGTACAAACCACATGAATGTTACATTATCAGATCACTTCAGCATGAATTCATCCTTTGTGAAACAGGAAGTGATCCCTGCTTCATATACATCATCATTATGGGGTGCACCACTGCCTCTGGACAGCCACATTTCAACAGTTCATCTCTCAGCCCAAACAAGAATCAGAGTTATGACCCCTGATGCTCAGCTGTTCTGTTTCCATATTGTGTTTCACTCTACAATGATAATAGTAAAAATAACAACTATTCAGTGCCATGAAATCTATTTCCTGATTGTTGGATAGTCAATACACATATGTCTCAGATATGTCTCACATTTTAATATTAGACAAAGATGACGGAGGGATTTTTAAATGATGGTCCAAACCTGTGTGGCCAGTGTGGAAAAGTAACTGCTGCCCTTGTTGTGACAAACACGGGATCACCTGACACTGGAACAGAAGGAAAACTGGATCTTAATCATCTTCAGCAGAGCCTCAGTCTGCCTGCTGTTTTGAACTGAATGACACTGTGTGGTGGGTGTGGTTTGTGGCCCAGCTGCAGGGGAGGGGCGGAGCAGAGGGTTTAGGGTGTGGTCCTGGGGGGTAGGCTGGCTGTCGCAGCTGACAGCGGTCATCTAATCACACTTCCCTTTTTTCAGTAGGAGGCTGGGACCTGGAGGAGAGGTCTGGAGCTCTGCCGTAGTGACGGGCATGGGGAGCTGCTCCGTAAAGAAACGACACAGTAAATAAAACAAGTAGCAGTGTGTCCGAGGCATGGGGACGTTACACACAGACTTATCTCCAAGCTGAAACAGGAGCAAACAACCCCACTTAACCTAATTACCTCTTAGTCTGTATAATGTGGAAACTCTTCATTATTCCTGAAGTTGTGATGTCCTAAGTCTGTGTAAGTGACGCCGTGGCAGACATCAGAGTGTGCTGCTCGGTCAGTCTGTGTCTCATGACTTTGGATCCACACGGTGTTGTTTACAGTCCCTGACACCACATATTACATGTGTTAAAAGAGTGCAGGTGCAGGAGGGTTTACCTGCTGCTTGGTGCTGTAATGACAGTGAGCGCGGGTTCATGTTGATGTTTGCTTGGATCTTTAACTGTTCCGTTCTCAGCAGTTTGCATTGTTTTGAGTCTGTTGATGATCAGATGAGGAGCGTGTGGTGAAGTCCACTAATGTTAAACTGATTATACATCTCCAGTGTTGCTGTGTAGCTACACCGCTCTATAACCATAACAAACAGTTAGAAATGATACATTCTGTCTATCCAGGCTCATCTACAGCAGCTGGCACAGCTGGCTTAATTGACTCTTTCATAGGAATTTCATACCCATTCACTCCTCAGGCTATCCTCAACAATCAGGCTACAGGTAGCTTCACATATTTCAGTAACAGCCTCTTTGTACCTGGAATATTTTAACCTGAATATTCGTGGCAAAGAAAAAAGGAAAAGGCTTTTATTATGAAACCGTTGCACTTAATAAACTGGACCAAATTCATTCTGGTTTGAGGGACCTGCACTGGTCTTCAGGCTGTGTGGGGATAGAGGAAGAGACTAGCAGCTACAGTATCAAAAGGCTAGGCAAGCAAGTGAAGCTCCTATTATGATTTATTGGTATTAAAGCTACCATCTGTCAGCTTTGTATGTAGGCAGGGCTTTAGAAATCATTCATGTGAAGCATCACAAAGCTAATCATTCTGCTTGGCTGCCAATACAAAGACTGAACCTGCTTTCAGCACAAATGCATCTATAAAGGTTCCATGTTTTAATGATCTTCTTCTTCTTTTTGCTTCTCCCTCTGAGGGCCACCACGCCTAATAACTGGCCTCCATTTCAACCCATCCCTAACATCCTCTTATGTCACAACATGTCCTGCTTCACAACATGCAGGACTCTTCTTCATACTCGTCATCTTCCTCTTTCAGGATAAAACACATTAACAAAGTCAGCTGTTGCACTTCATTAACATGTTTATACAATACGTGATGCATTTAATCCTGTCTGGCTCTCTTCCACAGCGCGTCTTTGTCTCCCTGCCCTCCCCCCCTCCCTCCCTCAGCCTGGTTCTGCAGTTTTTCCTTCCCGCTGTCGCTGAAGCACTTGCTGATAGGAGACTATATGGCTCTTAGAGTTACCTCTGATTTCTCTGTATTATTGCAGCGTCTTTACCTTGCAAAGGCGACTGTTTTTATGATGTGGCTCTATGTAAATAAAATTAAATTGAACTTGTGAACCCAAGTCTTCTACAGATTGCCTGACAATATGTTTTCTCCCAGAACAGGCCTTCACCTCTACCAGCTGACTCTTGAAAAGCTGTGCTCAGTTAATAAAGCATGTGCAGCCTCACTGTGGACAATAATTTTTTATTCAATTCAATTCATTTTTAAAGAATACAGTGTGGCCCTTAGACAAGACACTGTGAGACTGCAGCTGGCACAGAGAAGAACCAAAGCACAATGTGTTTGAGGCTTTGACCATCACAATTTATCACCATCACAATTTATCCTCGTTTTGCAGCTGCTAATCCAGCTGTGTGCAAATGTTAAAAACTGTTAGCAAATAGACAGTGATTCAAATGTACTACCATTGTACTATGCATTGTTCTGCCTCAGCTGGTCTTAAAATCCACTCTGTACCTAAATATAGGCTTTAATATGGGAGCTGCTTTTATGTGCACGTGTAACATCCTTTAAGTTCGACTCAGATGGAAAGTGGGGGAGCTAGATGAGAGAACAAGGAATGCAAGTAAAGAGGCACATTTGTTTAATAACCTGCAAGTGGCTTTTAATGCACTTTTTATGGGTCCAAGAGCTCAGGCCGAGGGTCTGTGTGCAGGACTACATGTGCACAGTTTGTCCAGCTCTACGAGTGTGTGTGCATGCATGTGTGTGCGTGTGTATGTGTGCATGCGTGTGTGTGTGTGTGTGCGTGCATGTGTGCATGTGTGTGTGTATGTGTGTATGCGTGTGTGTGTATGCGTGTGTGTGTGTGTGTGTGCATATGCGTGTGTACAAGAACAAGAGATGAAAAGTAACTGCAAAGTAACCATTACTGACATCACTTTAATAATTGAAGAGTTCAGCTTTGAAGCTTTGTCCTTGTTCATTCCTGATTTTTCGCTGTTTTCTCTCAAACACATTATCTTTACGTACGTCTTTTCTCATCAGCGGTCCCTTCCCACTGGGAATGTCTGTCTCTTTGCCTGTGACATTTTTGGTCTGTGTAGTTGCAGCTGTACTTAAACACTGTGACTTGTCCTGCTTTAAAAGGAGCAGTCAGGCCAGCCCTGCTCCTTTTAAAGGAGGACAAGTCACAGTGTTTAGGTACAGCTGCTGAGCCCACAGTGTGTCAGACACAGCCCGACAGGAAAAACTTTATCTTTTCTTTTACAGTCTGGTGCCCAGTTGTCACACTCTTTAAGAGAGAAGCCCTTCGTGTGGCATTAGAGCTCGTTCATTCCTCAGTGACGTTGTGAGTTTTCCACAATTTTATCACACACTTTCATATCAGCTTTCACTCTTCACTGATTTAATCAGACCTCTATCACCGTGTGAAGAAGATCGGATCAGCGCTGTCTTTCTTGAGATCTGTATTTCCAGTTATGAGTCATTTATTTCTGTAGCTGCAAACAGATAACAAAGATGACGATGAATTCATTTCACAACACAGTAATGGTCCATCATATCGAAATCAACCATGAAGTATTTATAAAAGATACCGTGATGCCACTCATTAATTCTGGATTTCAGAGCCAGGAGCTTCAATTTTAGCTTTCTGGTTGCCATCCATCAAAAATAAAATAACTGAATCCGATGCACATGTTGAATTTATAATGTTCTAATAAGTTCTAAATTCATTTTTCTCTCACTGTTTAAGTAAACCTACCCCTGAAGTTATAGACTGATCATTTCTTTGATGGTGGGCAAACTTACAAACTCAGCTGGGGTTCACATCATGTTTTCCCTGACTTGACCCCTCATCTCTGAACTGTTCCTCAGACCTGATTCTGGGGACCTCTGCTGCTTGCTGTCACTCTCATCCAGTTCACTGTCCTCACCAAGGGGCTGACCTTTTGACCTTAACTGTCCAATCAAATTCTTTCCTCCCATAAAATTTCTCTTAACCATTATTGCCTAAAGACAATGACCTAACTCCACAATGTTGCCCTGAGGCAACAAACCAAGAAAGGCTGATTTAGTAAATGAATTACAACAATTAAACAACTAAAAATAGGATTCAGATGTTCTTGAACATGTGCATATTTTTTAAATATGCTTATTTCATTAAAAATGCATAAAAATGACAATAGCCTTAGCAGTAGCTAGCACTCTGTCACATGCAGATTTGGCACCAACCCCCAGGTCAAAGGTCAAACCCTCTCATCGTTTTACTGAATACCAAAGTGTTAAATCCAGAATTCAAAATCCTGCTCCTCACATACAAGGTCTTAAATAATCAGGCCCCATCTTATCTTAATGACCTTGTAGTACCATATCACCCTATTAGAACAGTTTGCACTTGTACTGTACTAGACAATACTAGAGTATTTAAAAGTAGAATGGCAGGCATACTAGTTATTATTCATCTCTGGCTCTCTTCCACAGCTTGTCGTCCTTCCAGTCTTGGCAGATGGCCCCGCCCCTCCCTGAGCCTGGTTCTGCCGGAGGTTTCTTCCTGTTAAAAGGGAGTTTTTCCTTCCCACTGTCGCCAAAGTGCTTGCTCATATGGGGTTGTTGGGTTTTCTTTGTTTTCTCTGTCTTATTGTAGAGTTTTTACCTTACAATATAAAGCATGTCTTTAGTGTGCCTCATACACCATTTAGCGTTTCAGAACACAAAGATCTTGACAGTGAAAACATTCATCTCAAGGCTTTGAATGAAACCTCAGTCAATGATGTCACAGTGGCTACACTCATGTTTTATATACAGACACAGATTTTTCTCCCTAAAACGAAACCTTTGTTTTTTGCTTCATCTGTCTTCCACTCACTTATATGCGCATGTCTGCAAGCATGTATGTGTGCGTGTGTGAACCAGTATGTATTAATCAGAGCCATATGTCTGCAGTTGTGAGCTGGTCCAGTCGATCAGTGACATCATGTGTATGCAGTTACCTCACCGCAGGCTCATCTGTAGCAGTAAACACACACACACACACACACACACACACACACACACACACACACACACACACACACACACACACACACACACACACACACACACTCACACAGATGGGACTTTGTGACCTTAAAGCACAGACTGAGCTTTTCTGTAAAGCTCTGTAACCTCCCTCCTTCGGCTCCCTCTCATCTAGGTCCTGTCCTCTCTCACACTCCATTTCTAGGAAGACAATATAGAGAAAATACCACCATTATGCAGATCACACTTCTCCTAATACATGAAGATATCCTTTTCCACTGTGACAGCTGTGACAGGCTCTGAACTTACATAAGTGGAAGAAAGTGAACTTGATGTATGGATGGAGAACATGTTCTAATACGCTTAGGAAAACTATTAAAAGATATTCCTAATGTTCCCTACATAATACACTCTCTCCGTTCTTGACTCCACTCTCACTTTCACCTCCCTAAACCTCTCTATCTCCTCCTCCCCTTCCGTCCATCCTCCCTCCAGACTGATGAACTGTGAGTAGAGGGCACAGCAGAGGCCGAACATTCTTGTTTCCTGAGCCAATGCTCAGCTGGAGAGCACTGAAACACAGTGTGTGTGTGTGTGTGTGTTCACACATACACATACAACCTCCCCATGTTGAGTCAGAGCAGGACCTGACAGAGAAACTCAGCTCCCTCAGTCTCGCTTAACAATAACAGATAAAAGGAAAGAGAGCAGGGCCTGAAAGACATATGACCACACAGAAATACCAGGCAAGACGGATGTGGAGCTTTACACACACTCACACACACACTCACACAGACACACACACGCACTCACACACACAGACATACTCACACACACATGCACTCACACACACAGACACACACACAGACATACTCACACACACGTACACACACACACACGCACTCACACACACAGACACACACACAGACATACTCACACACACGTACACACACACAGACACACACACACACACGCACTCACACACACAGACACGCACTCACACACACACACCAGCATACAATAAAAGTGGATGAGATGAGAGCAGAGCACAGACCGGTGACATCATACCTATAAAATCCAGGCGCGGTCGTGACGTCACCAAGTAAAAAAGGCAGACAGCGAGAGACAGAGAGAGAGAGAGAGTAACACCCCCAGCACCTCTGATGCTTTACCCGTTTACCAATTAAGGCTCTCACGGTGCAGACAGAGAGAGAGAGGGGGATCGAGAGGTGGAGGTAGAAAAGAGAAAAAGAGCAGAGGGACTATCTCTTTCTTTTCTTTTGCGCCACCAGTACCAATACACCCATTTCCCCCCACCGGGACTGAGCGTGGGGAGGGAGCTCCGGGACTTCGGTACGGACACACACACACATAAACACACCCTCTGTGACCACAGCAACATCTGCGCGCAGACGGAGCGGACAGAGAGGCGGAGGACGCACACACAGACGACTGAAGATCACAGGCTCCAGCACACAGGTGAGTTCGGTCCCGATGTGAGGAGGCTCCTCTCACACTGTGAGGCTTCCTGCGTGGCATGTGTGCTGAAGTTTTCTGTGTCAGCTCCGTGGGTATGTTTGCAGCGGGCTGGAGAGGCTCAGCCGTGAGTGTCCGCTGCTTCTGCCGCGGGTGCGGTGAATGGGTTTTCCTGTTAAACTTTGAAGGAGGTTCACTGGGTGCGCTTGGGGCTTGGCTGCCCTGGTGGTCCACGATTAGCCCCACGCTGTTCCTGCGTGTAAACTTTATTTGCTGGTTTTTGCGCGCGTGCACCGCAGCAGCGGACTCCCCGGTGTTACAATTAGGGGTTCCACACCAAATAAGGTCATCCGCGGCCACTGGTGCTGTTTTACCGGGGGGGCAAGTGGTGGCCGCGTGCGCCCTCCGCCGCCGGGAGCGGGAAACCGCAAGAGCACGAGCGCCGCCCGGTCCACTTTACGTTGAGGACGTTTGAAAATGACCCAAGTGTTGACCTCCCGAAGTATCAGCGATCCACTGACAGCAGCCCGACTGAAGACTCGAAACGGCAAAGTCAGCTCTAAAAGTGCACCTGTCCCAGAGTTTACTCTCTCTTGAAATAATTATTCCTTCCAGTCTCGACTCATTTGATCTAATCTGGATATTGTTCAGAAGAATGGTTGAATTTTCACGTAACACATTTCAGAAACACAGCTGGATGATCATCTAATTCTCAAAATAAGGAAAAGAAACGATAAGTTATGCAGTGTGAAGGTTAGACCCCTCCTAGTGGACCACACCTTTCATCCTGTGATAGCTGGCATAGGAAAACTGATCGATGAAAACATAAAAATAATGAGTCTGGCAATTATCAAAAAGATGCCTGCCAAGTATTTGTCAGTCAGTCGGTAATAATCATAATAAAGCTTCAGTTTCATTGAGTGCCTACACCTGATGCACATCATTGCAACATGTTTTGGTTCTTATGGTCAGCGGCTTCTCAAAGTGTGGCCAGATGGGAGGAAAGCTTTCACGCAGCTCCCATGTTCAAGGACAGCATGACCTTCGTTACACTTCATTTATCCACATTTAATAACCATACAAGCAAGGCAGCATTTCTCTTTAGTTTCAGCTCTGCTGTTCTTGACATCATTTGCAGATTAAACTGCAACAGCATTAACACATGCCACTGGAAGACTGGGAGGCTTACATCTATGTATCAGTACTTTACTATTTATAAGTTGTGATGAAGCAAACCGAACGCTCCGATCCAAGTCCAGTTTACAGTGTGGCAGTGTCCTTTCACTTAGCATTTGCAAGAAGCCTCTAAAGAACTAACTGTTGCCTATAGACATATTATATACAGTTATATAAACACAAACGTTCTTTTCAGTTCATGGCAGAGTGTAGGAGATAATCTAAGTCCAGTCCAGACAGTCATGTCCACTTCACCAGTAAGCTTCCAAAAACAGAAAAGTGCTGTCATGATGGTTGTTTGGTGATGAGACTGCAGGACCTGAATGCGCCTCTTTTGTTCTTAAATGTAACCAGTTTTTTTTTAAAGCTTTTCTGGCAGGTGATTTTACGGTGAGGTCATAACATTCCTACTGAGCTTTCATCTAAAGCGCTGTGGAGGACTGTGGGCTTCCTGTGCTCTACACAAACTCTGAGCTCCTCAGCTGACCTGTATCAGACACATCACCTTTACTTGGTTTTTACTGGTTACTAATTGTCACATACAACATGTGTGATTTAAATGAAATCAACCCCCCCCCCCCCCCCCCCCTCTCTACAGCAAATTTAAAAGTTTAGCTTTTGCCATGTGAATGCAAACTCGATGACATATTAAAACTTAAATTCCCTAAAACAGAAAAATGTATGCAGACTTGGTGTTTTTCATGCAAAAATATTATGGTTAGATAAGGCCTACAGTAAAAGTCTCGAGCCACCCCCACATTTTATTCGATTTTGTTTTTTGTGATCTTTTTAAAGTGGTCCTTAAGGGAGTACGTCTCAGATGTTAGTGTGTGGGCATTGGCTGCTTTGTCTTTCATTTTCAGCCCAGTCCTTGTGCCTGACCTTTTCTAAGCCATTTCACTGTGACCTATGATTCAATCAGGCATAAAAAAGGCAGCTAAGAATGAACCAGTGTGTGACAACACATAGTAACATTTTCATTTGTAATGCTGTTCATCTGTTAAACCATCTTTAGGCACTGTAGCAGATCCAGGAAACAGAGTTCGGTCAGGAATCAAATGGTGTTTCTGAACTAACTGATGAGCTATGTGGCCTTAAACAAAACAAAAAAATGAGTGGAGGGTAAAAAAGTATCAGGTCTGAAAAACGACATACAGCAGATGAAAAGTATGTCATAGTCATATCGTTAAGAAAGGAAAAGATCCAGCAAAGAGCTGACACTGGACCGTTTGGGTAGTTACTAAGAAGCCGTTCTTGAATAAAGGAAATGACTCTAAAGGTTGAATTATGCTAAATTACACAAGAACGTGACTAAAAATCATTGGAAACAGCTTTGATGAGATGATGACCATGATTTTGAAATACTACAGTGAGTGTCTACAGATGTCTGTCACACATGGTGGAGGCTCTGTCATGGTTTGGGACTGGTGGTCCAGACTTAGGGTCTTTTTTAAAGAGAAGAATGTCTGGCTCCTTACCATCAGATGTTGATCCATCATGCAATTCCATCTGGAAAGCATCCGATTAGCAACAGCTTAATTTTTCAGCATGCGATCCCAAACACACTGTCAACAAAGTAAAAGCAAAGCTGAACAGAGAAATACACAGTGGTGGACTGGGCTCCAGACTTCAGCATTATTGAAGAAACGTGGGGTCACCTTGAACAGCATTCGGTTTGTAAAGAAGACTTTGAAACGTCCCCCAAGAAACTACTCCTAAATACTACTTAAGGAAATCACAGAAGGCTTGAATAAGAGAGTTCAGACTGTGTTGAATAAAGCTGATCACACCAAATATTGCCTTCCAAGCTCGTTAGGATTCTCAGGTTTTGTCTCATATACTGTGTTTCTATATATGTTCACTTTCAGATGTCTCAGTTAATTTCCTAGCAAAATATATCCAGTGAGTGGCAGCTTAAGACTTCTGCATACCACCCACTGTCTTTATATTTAATCAACTTTCAGAAAGTTTTTCTATAGGTATCTATAGATACATTTGTTTTTGTTAAAAAAGTTGTTTAAAGGCAAAGATCCAATTAAATCCACTAAAATGAGAGGTATTAAGCTAAGCGAGTTAGCTTTTCCACAGTTTGAGGACCTATGGCTGTCCTAGCATGGCTGTTCTAGCATGGCTGTCCTAGCATGCCTCCCCTAGCATGCCTCCCCTAGCATGGCTTAGCGGCGGGGTCAGTAGCCGCTGTTTGGGTCAGGTGTAGCCAGCACACCACAGATGTCAGGCCAAAGACTTCCTGTTCTGTGCAGCTATTAGTATTTGCAACGCCAACTAAAAAAGGACAATGAAAGCTAAACTGTTGATGCTTTCGAGGCTTATAACTTCCTCTTATGATTTACAAATGGATTCACCTGCATGCAGACAAACACCAGGCAAATGTGGTACTACTCAGACTGACTGGATTTCTGCCTCTCTCTCATAAATATAAAGATGTATATACTGTGAAGACAAAAGAGGATGCTGGTGTGGTTCATCTGATGTAAACATCTCAATCAAACGTGTCCTTATTTGACATGTCTTGTCCTACTTTCAGCTAACAAGTGCCACCGTTACCACACTGTCTACAGAAACTGGAGGGGAAAACCATAATTTAGGTGTAATCTCTGCTTCTGACTGGCTGTCTCCACACTGTCTTGCATGTAATGTGGCTGGCAGTGTTATCGCGTGCAGTGTTACATTTCCTGTGCTGAGTTTTGCTCTGCTCATGCTTGTGGCTGATTGGGTGGGGTAAGTGATGAGAAGCTGAAGCTGGGACAGGCTGGTGCTATACAGCTATATAAGATTCACTCAAGTGGAGACTGAGTCGACACCTTTCTGTGGACTAGAGCTTATATTCGATATTTGTATGAAGACACACACACGCACACAAACACACACGCACACACACAAACACGCATGCACACACACACACACACACACACACATATATACCATGCCCCATAGACAGGTCGATAGATTTCACATTTGACTATTTGATGAAAAATACTACAAGACATCCGAAGCTCTTCCCTTCTTCTATTTGTTCCATAAATCAGTGGTTTTCATCTCTCAGGTCTTCACTCGTACCTCTGTCTTAGCACTACAGCCTCTGGGTTTCGTCTCGGCCGATTCAGGGAATGAGGCATATACTCCTGCACAAGCAGAGAATAACAGTGCCACATTTAGTTCTGCAACCTTCTGTTGGATTTGGCTCACTGAAATCCTTTCTCAACACTGACGTGGTCAGGTTGTGTTTTTACAGCACTCATTCATGTTCTTACCTTATTGTCTTTGAGCTTAGAGTCTAAACTGAGGTCCTGATGTGTGGGTAAGAAGCTTGAATGACACATTTTTCAGTCTGTCTTGAAGCATTAGTTAGATTAACACTGATGCAGCTTTTGGGCACTTTAATGAAGTGATTTTAAGTGATTTTCTAATTAAATTTGTGTGGTGGTGGCAAAGTCCTCAACAGCACTCAGCAGAGGAGGCTGCTGTACATTTGAACTCAGTGATGATGTCACAACAATCAGTATAAAAAGTGGATACGTCCAAAAAGCAAATAATTGGAACACTTCCAGGACAGAGAAGTGTAGTACCATAATCAAATGCTAGGGGGAGACAAAGGACAAGCGAGAGAGCTCAGTCTTGCCTTGGTGAGCTCTTGCCGTCCCGCCCTGCGTGTTGTCTCCTGTTTATTTTCTAAATTCCTCTGGAACAATAGGCCTCTATATGTGCTGGATATTCTGCCAGCTTTCTCGGCTTTCACTTACTTCCAGGCAGAACTTCATTGAGCTCTCTGGCATGAACAAACCACAGATTACCCCCCTCCAAGCCTTTCCACTCCAAGCATCTATTCACTTCTTCTTTCTGGTACATTGTGTTTATTTGGCCTGTTTTCTGCTCTGCCACTGTTGTCGCACATTGCACACTGTAAAATGATGTGAATTACACAATTAAACCAAAACGATCTAATTGTATCGTTCGATTCTTTAAGTGACCACAGGATGATAGAAGCATGCTGGTGCCACTCGGTGTGTGTAGCATTAACGGGACGCTTTTATTGGGGTGTTATTAAGTCTGGAGGCTCCGTGGTTGTTATGGGGGTGAAGAGCATTCTTCAGATTCTCCTTTGACCAGACACACACACACACACACACACACACACACACACACATACACACACACACACACAAAGGCCAAGCATTCTTGATGGCTGCTGGCCGCACTTTGGCTCCTGGCACTGAACTCCTTATTTAGTCAAAAAGCTGCAGAGTCACATCCAAGCCCATCTGTAGAGCTACTGCTGGTGTGTTACTCACAGGAAAAAAAGGAATTTAAAGGTCAGGGTACACAGATAATACTGACGTCCTGCTTAGAATACATAATCAGATGTTGGACACTACAAAGCAACAGAAACCACTGAGCTACAAATCTGGTAGTTCATCAAACGTCCTGTTCAGTCCTGCTGGTCACACTTTGGAAATAAGTTGCTAATATGTCCGTATCTTATTTATGTGAATATGAATGCTGTACTTTAGACTTTTGGCCACCATGATGCCTTTTGCTTTGAGGAGCCAAAAGTGGCCATATTTAAACTCACCTTTAAAGGGTGAAGTGCCCAGTTCCCAACTAATAGTAACAAGCCTGTTTAGCAAGCTTCAACCATAAGTTGTATGTGAAGGAGTGGACTAACAAAAACCTCTGACACATTGCACTGCACCACAACAGTGGTACAGACTTATTATTTGTCAGATAATTTCATTCAAAAACCACAAGAAGCACCCATCTGATGGCATAAAGCACAGAGCTTTCATGTTATAGCTTGGCTGTAGCTCAGGTGGTACCTTCCGATCTACTGATTGGAAGGTTGGTGGTTCGATTCCTGGCTTCCCCTAGTCTGCATGCCAAATATCCTTAGGCAAGATACTGACCCCAAATTGCATGAGTGTGTGTGAATGTTACTTAGAAAGCACCTAGAAAAATGTGCTTGTGCGAATGGGTGAATACACAAGTTGTGTAAAGCGCTTTGAGTGCTCAGAAGAGTACAAAAGCGCTATATAAGAACGAGTCATTTTAGAAGCATATTTGCATCAGACTGCTAAGTGGACTGCTAAGTTATCAGCTATGGTTAGTACGGTTGGTTAGACAGTTGCATACATGAACTGCAATGCGCAGGCACGCATATCTGCTGGTGAGGTGAAAAAAAGTGGAGCAGCAACATCGCGAATCATCAGCAAAGATTTTTTTTTTGTTAGATGATCCCTTAAAAATGCTTAAAAGACACCAGAGCACATAGTCAACACGTCCCATTCACAGGTATCTGCCCGTGCCAGCACACCAGTGGATTACCCACGTCTGATTTAACACTTAACAAAATGTAAATGGATCAGATCTACCCACTGTACAGTTTTTATGAAAGAAACTAGCACTATAGAGACCTCCATCACCAGGCTGTGATGGTGTTTATTTCTATTATGAAATCAAGCAAACTGTGTGGAGGGACGAGCTTTTCGAGACTGTGCCCATTAGAGGAAGAACAGTTTTGGCCATCAGCTTACTTCCTTACCTCTGAAGGTCAAAGCAGTCACAGAGCAGCGTGCATGGAGCTGGTGAGAAACTGTAAGCTTCCTTGGTGACCAGTATAGTACCTCACCATGCCAGGCTGACAGCTGCCAACTGTTCACCTCAAAGCTTGCTTGATGCTTCGTTATAATATTGGCCATCATATTTTTTTGGTAATCCTAAAAAGAGCAATCAGCACGTGTCTCCAATGCAGAAGACAAAGTGATGAAAACAGTCGATCCAGGCTCTTATCAGACTTCATCATTAGCCTAACATGTGTTAGTGTAGAGCACATAGCTGATCTGTGATCACGCTGCTGGGCCAGTACAGCACACTGGTCCACAGTCCTGTCTTTACTGACGGGGCTGCACACACAGCACAGTGATGTCACACACAGACGAAGGCAGAGGTTCACACTGTGCGCTCAAATGCACAAATAAGCACACTGTCCATGCTTGCACAAAAAAGGAAAGTTGAACAACACTGAATGCATTCCAACGCACACAAACAAACAACAGTGAGTCTCTGATCTGCTTATCCTTCCAGATAGCTTAAATATTTACTTCGCCTGGGACCCCGAGCACAAGATGAGCTCATATCCTCACAGGGACCGTGCAGTACGTCTGCTGGAAAATCTGTTTGTCGAGCTCTGAAAACAGCCCCTCTGCTTCTGTAGCCACAGCATAGCATTAGGGATAAAGGTCCGGGGGGGGGGGGGGGAGGTGTTATGTCCTCGAAGGAAATACTTGTGGGTATTTGTAAAAACTGAATTAAGATGACAATATTAAGAGTTTTAACTTTATGGCACCATTAAGCTTCATTTTTAAAAACAGCAAAAAACTGCAGCGAAAACTTAGAAGACGTACAGTCAGAAACACTCCACTGCAGCTTACAGAGCAGCTGTACTTTGTAAATTTGAATCATAATAACAGCATTGATTATTGGATTTATTTGGGGGGAGCTATAGCAATAATGCTAGTTAGATTCAGCTAAACTTGTTTGCTGTCTGAAACCATTTTGGAAACTCAGACAGGAGCACAACCAGGTGTGAGACAAACATAAGGTTATCATATGTGACACAGTGATACAGTTCAAAGCACACACGGACAGAAACAAAGTTGCAGGTATTCAAATAAAAACTTTAATAACAAGTAAAAAGGAGCTAAAACACAGAAGGAAACAACAGCTGAGGCTGAGCAGGTGAAATCACTCAGGCTCTAATGAGGGCAGGTCAAAGAAGGGAGCAGGTGAAACCCACAGGAGGAACTAACGGTGTGCAAACTGTCACATAGTCCCACAATGGGACGCTAGGAGGTCCAGGATAAGGACAGTCTTTGACAAACACACATGAAGACATTACAAAGACTACGGAGGTAATTTCACTGCTTTCTGATTTTTCAGTGACATCACAGTCGTTGTTTCCTCCACACAATACTGCCGGCACGTTGTGGCCTGATGGTTATGATCATTGGTGTTTGTCCTGGTGTAGCCAGCGCTGTCCATTAGTTTGGGGACAGTTTAATGTACCCATGACTGTTAGCTTCAGACAGGAGCCTGTTTACAAAGGTGCTTCAGCGGAGGACAAACCGAACAATGACTCTCAGACTACTCGTACTTCTGACTTGAAGCTGCAGCTTGAGGTTTCTGTCAGCCCGGAGCTCTTTCTCTGGACACCGCTAACTGTCTTCGTTAAAAATGGCTAAATGTTCAAACACAGAGCAGCTGTTCTGACTGCAATGAGTTAAACTCGGTAGTAAAATTAGCGAGATGCTCGTTTGCTGTTAAACATGGCGTAAAGTTAGAATGTGAACAAGTTTCAGGTTTCTTACACCTCAACCGCCCCAACACAGGACATTTGGGTTTCCTTAGCTGAGCCAGGCATAAGTTTGGGACACAGTCTAACGGGGCTAAATACCATTCTTCGTATTTGTTTCCCATTTTTTTCCTGATTGTAACACGGATAATGAAGCTGACTCGTCCCTTTCCGTCCTCAGCCGCCTACTTTCTTTGCGAAACTTGTGTCTCTAGGCTGTTAGTAACTGTTCTCTGCT